>NC_135808.1:70523688-70828887 GCF_964213995.1 Mustelus asterias
TTTTAACTTCCCCTATATTGACTGGGACTCACTTAATGCTAGGGGCATGGATGGGGCAGAGTTTGTAAGGAGCATTCAGGAGGGCTTCTTGAAACAGTATATAGATAGTCCAACTAGGGAAGGGGCCATACAGGACCTGGTGTTGGGGAATGAGCCCAGCAGGTGGTCGATGTTTCAGAAGGGGAGCAATTTGGGAACAGTGACCACAATTCAGTAAGCTTTAAGGTACTGATGGATGAAGATAAGTGTAGTCCTCAAGTGAAGGTGCTAAATTGGGGGGAGGCTATTTACAACAATATTAGGCAGGAACTGAAGCATGTAGATTGGAGGCAGATGTTTGAGGGCAAATCAACATCTGGCATGTGGGAGGCTTTCAAGTGTAAGTTGATAGGGATTCAGGAACGGCACATTCCTGTAAGGATGAAGGATAAGTATTGCAAGTTTTGGGAACCTTGGCTAACGCGAGATATTGTGAGCCTAGTCATAGAGATAAAGGAAGCATTTGTCAAGGTTAGGAGGCTGGGAACACATGAAGCAAGTGTGGAATACAAGGAAAGTAGAAAGAAACTCAAGCAAGGATTAAAGAGGGCTAAACGGGGTCACGAAAAAGCATTGACCAGCAGGATTAAGGAAAATCCCAAGGCTTTTTATGCATATATACAGAGCAAGAGGATAGCCAGGGAGAGGGTTGGCCCACTCAAGGACAGTGGAGGGAATCTATGCGTGGAGCGAGAGGAAATGGGTGAGATATTAAATGAGTACTGTGTGTCAGTATTCACCAAAGTGAAGGACTTGGTGGATGATGAGTCTGGGAAAGGGTGTGTAGATAGTTTGAATCATGTTGAGATCAAAAAAGAGATGGTATTGGGGTTCTTGAGAAACATTAAGGTAGACAGGTCCCCAGGGCCTGATGGGATATACCCCAAAATACCGAGAGAGGCGAGTGAGGAAATTGCTGGGGCCTTGAGAGAAATCTTTGTATCCTCACTGACCACAGGGGAGGTCCCAGAAGATTGGAGAGTAGCCAATGTTGTTCCTTTGTTTAAGAAGGGTAGCAAGAATAATCCAGGTAATTACAGGTCGATGAGCCTTACATTAGTGGTAGGGAAATTATTGGAGAGGATTCTTCGAGACAGGATTTATTCCCACTTGGAAATAAGTGGACGTATTAGCGAGAGGCAACATGGTTTTATGAAGGGGAGGTCGTGTCTCACTAACTTGATCGAGTTTTTCGAGGAAGTGACGAAGGTGGTTGATGAGGGTAGGGCAGTAGATGTTGTCTACATGGACTTCAGTAAGGCCTTTGACAAGGTGCCTCATGGCAGACTGGTGCAGAAGGTGAAGTCGCATGGGATCAGAGGTGAGCTGGCAAGGTGGATACAGAACTGGCTCAGTCATAGAAGACAGAAGGTAGCAGTGGAAGGGTGCATTTCTGAATGGAGAGCTGTGACAAGTGGCGTTCCTCAGGGATCAGTGCTGGGACCTTTGCTATCTGTAATACATATAAATGATTTGGAGGAAAATGTAACTGGTTTGATTAGTAAGTTTGCGGACGACACAAAGGTTGGTAGAGTTGCGGATAGTGATGAGGACCATCAGAGGATACAGCAGGATATAGATCGGTTAGAGTCTTGGGCAGAAGATGGCAGATGGAGTTTAATCCAGACAAATGCGAGGTAATGCATTTTGGAAGGCCTAATACAAATAGGGAATATGCTGTAAATGGCAGAATCCTTAAGAGTATTGATAGGCAAAGGGATCTGGGTGTACAGGTACACAGGTCACTGAAAATGGTAAAGCAGGTGGAGAAGGTAGTCAAGAAGGCATACGGCATGCTTGCCTTCATTGGCCGGGGCATTGAGTTTAAAAATTGGCAAGTCATGTTGCAGCTTTATAGAACATTAGTTAGGCCGTACTTGGAATATAGTGTTCAATTCTGGTCGCCACATTGGATGTAGAGGCTTTGGAGAGGGTACAGAAAAGATTTACCAGGATGTTGCCTGGTATGGAGGGCATTAGCTATGAGGAGAGGTTGGAGAAACTTGGTTTGTTCTCACTGGAACGATGGAGGATGAGGGGCGACCTAATAGAAGTCTACAAGATTATGAGAGGCATGGACAGAGTGGATAGCCAGAAGCTTTTTCCCAGGGTGGAAGAGTCAATTACTAGGGGGCATAGGTTTAAGGTGCGAGGGGCAAGGTTTAAAGGAGATGAACGAAGCAAGTTATTTTTACACAGAGGGTGGTGGGTGCCTAGAACTCGCTGCTGGGGGAGGTAGTGGAAGCGGATACAGTCGTGACTTTTAAGGGGCGTCTTGACAAATACATAAATAGGATGGGAATAGAGGGATATGGTCCCTGGAAGGGTAGGGGGTTTTAGTTAAGTCGAGCAGCATGGTCGTTGCAGGCTTGGAGGGCCGAAGGGCCTGTTCCTGTGCTGTAATTTTCTTTGTTCTTTGATCTTTGTTCTTTGTCAGGGTCCATGTAGGTACCAATGACATAGGTAGAACAGGAACAAAGGTTCTGCTAAGGGAATATGAACAGCTAGAAGCTAAATTAAATAGCAGAACCAAAAAGGTAATAATCTCTGGACTATGACCTGAGCCATGAGCTAATTGGCACAGGGTCAATAAGATTAAGGAGGTAAATGTATGGCTCAAAGATTGGTGTAGGAGGAATGCGTTTGAATTCATGGGACATTGGCACCAGTACTGGGAAAGAGGGGACCTGTTCCAATGGGACAGTCTTCATCTGAATCATGCTGGGACCACAGTCCTGGCAAATCGTATAACCAGGGCTGTAGATTGGACTTTAAGCTAAATAGTGGGGGAGAGGGTTCAGTTGTATGGAGAATTAGAAAATCAAAGTTAAAAGAGAGGGTAGAAATGCAGGTTAATGATGAGGACTTTCAACTAGTTAAAGGAGCCGAGGGCTCAGGAGTGGTTAATAAAGTTTCAAGACCACATAATAGAACATAAAGCATAGAAGGTGGCAGGAATCTAACCTCAGGCAGAGCAAAAAAGGTGACAAGTATGAGAAGGAGGTGGTCAATGCAGGACAGAGGGTGTTGTACCTAAATGTGTGCAGTATTCAGAACAAGGTAAATGAACTTCTTGCGCACATTGAAAGTGGCTGGTACGATGTTGTGGGCATCGCAGAGATGTGGCTGTAAGGGGATCAGGGCTGGGATCTAAATATCCAAGGATATGTGTCCTATCAAAAGAACAGGCAGATGGACAAAGGGGGCGGGGTTGCATTGTTAGTAAGGAATGAAGTTAAATCGATAGCAAGAAGCGATATTGGATCAGAAGGCACAGAATCTCTGTGGGTAGAATTGAGGAATCGCAAAGCTAAAAAAACTCTGATGGGAGTTATGTACAGGCCCCCTAGCAGTAGTCAGGATGTGGGACAGAAAATAAGTCAGGAGATCGAAAAGGCGTATAAAAAAGGCAGTTTACAATAATCGTGGGGGACTTCAATATGCAGGTGGACTGGGAAAATCAGGTAGGTAATGGATCCCAAGAAAAGGAATTTGTGGAATGTCTCAGAGATGGTTTTTTGGAGCAGCTTGTGACAGCCTACTAGGGAACAGGCAATTCTGGATTTGATGATGAGTAATGAGGCAGATTTGATTAGGGAACTTAAGGTGAAGGAACCCTTAGGGAGCAGTGACCACAATATGATAGAATTTACCCTGCACTTTGAGGGTGAGAAGTTGGAATCAGATGTAATGTTATTACAATTAAGTAAAGGTAACTACAAAGACATGAGGGAGGAGCTGGCTAAAGTTGATTGGAAAGGGAGCCGAGCAAGGAAGACAATGGAACAACATTGGCAAGAGTTTTTGGGAGTTATTTGGGAGGCACAACAGAAATTCATCCCAAGGAGGAGGAAACAGCCACGGAGGACGAGGCATCCATGGCTGATGAGGGAAGTCAAAGACAGCATAAAAGCAAAAGAAAGTGGCAAGGATTAGTAGGAAGCCAGAGGATTGGGAAGCCTTTAAAAGTGAGCTGAGGACAACTAAAAAAGCAGTAAGGGGGAGGGGTGGGGGGGGGGGGGGGGGGGGAAGAGAAGATGAAATATGCGTGTAAGCTAGCTAGTAATATAGAAGAAGATAGGAAAAGTTTTTTTCAGTATATAAAAGGTAAGAGAGAGGCAAAAATAGCCATTGGACCACTGGAAAATGAAGCTGGAGAAGTAATAATAGGAAACAAAGAAATGGCAGAGGAACTGAATAGTTACTTTGCATCAGTCTTCACGGTGGAAGACACCAGTGGGATGCTAGAGCTCCAGGAGAATCAGGGGGCACAGGTGAGTATAGTGGCCATCACTAAGGAAAAGGCTCTGGGGAAACTGAAAGGATTGAAGGTGGATAAATCATCTGGATCAGATGGACTACATCCCAGGGATCTAAAAGAGATCGTTGAGGAAATTGTGGAGGCATTGGTGGTGATCTTTCAGGAATCACTGGAGGCAGGAAGAGTCCCAGAGGACTGGAAAATAGCTAATGTAACACCACTGTTTAAGAAGAGAGGGAGGCAGCAGATGGGAAATTATAGGCCGGTTAGCCTGATTTCGGTCATTGGTAAGATTTTAGAGTTCATTATTGAAAATGAGATCGCAGAGTACTTGGAAGTGCATGATAAAATAGGACTGAGTCAGCACAGCTTCGTCAAGGGAAGGTCATGTCTGAAAAATCTGTTAGAGTTCTTTGAGGAGGTAACAAGGAAGTTAGATAAAGGAGAACCAGTGGATGTGATTTATTTAGATTTTCAAAAGGCTTTGGACAAGGTGCTGCATAGGAGACTGTTAAATAAGTTAAGAGCCCATAGTGTTAAGTGTAAGATCCTGACATGGATAGAGGATTGGTTGATGGGCAGAAGGCAGAGAGTGGGGATAAAGGGGTCTTTTTCAGGATGGCAGCCGATGACTAGTGGTGTGCCTCAAGGGTCGGTGCGAGGACCACATCTTTTCACAATATACATTAACGATTTGGAAAAAGGAACTGAAGGCACTGTTGCTAAGTTTGCAGATGATACAAAGATATGTAGAGGGATAGATTGCATTGAGGAAGTAGGGGGGGCTGCAGAAGGATTTGGACAGGTTCGGAGAGTGGGCAAAGAAGTGACAGATGGAATACAATGTGAAAAAGTATGAGTTATACACTTTGGAAGGAGGAATGGAGGCATAGACTATTTTCTAAATGGGGAAATGCTTAGGAAACCAGAAACACAAAGGGACTTGGGAGTCAATGTTCAAGATTCTCTCAAGGTTAACGTGCAGGTTCAGTCGACAGTTAGGAAGGCAAATGCAATGTTAGCATTCTTGTCATGAAGGTTAGAATACAAGAGCAGGGATGTATTTCTGAGGCTGTATAAGGCTCTGGTCAGACGCCATTTGGAGTATTGTGAGCAGTTTTGGGCCCCATATCTAAGAAAGGATGTGCTGGCCTTGGAAAGGGTCCAGAGGAGGTTCACAAGAATGATCCCTGGAATGAAGAGCTTGTCGTATGAGGAATGGTTGAGGACTCTGGGTCTGTACTCATTGGAGTTTAGAAGGATGAGGGGGGGATCTTATTGAAACTTACAGGATACTGCAAGACCTGGATCGAGTGGACATGGAGAGGATGTTTCCACTAGTAGGAAAAACTAGAATCAGATGGCACAACCTCAGGCTAAATCGACGATCCTTTAAAAACAGATGAGGAGGAATTTCTTCAGCCAGTGAGTAGTGAATCTGTGGAACTCTTTGTCACAGAGGCTGTGGAGGCCAGGTCATTGAGTGTCTTTAAGACAAAGATTGATTAATAAGGGGATCAGGGGTTATGGGGAAAAGACAGGAGAATGGGGATGAGAAAAATATCAGCCATGATCGAATGGCAGAGCAGACTTGATGGACCAAGTGGCCTAATTCTGCTCCTATGTCTTAGGTCTTATTATAGCTAAATACTGGGGAGTTGGTGGGGGGGGGGTTATTTTGATGAAAGGGTAAAAACAGGTTCTCACTGTATGCCATAACATAAGCGATGCCTCCTTGAAAGGCTGGGCTTAGAATGCTCACTGATGATTGCACAATGTTCAGCACTATTCGCAACTCCTCGGATACTGAAGCAGCCCTTGTCCAAATGCAGCAAGACCTGGACAATATCCAGGCTTGCGCTGGCGAGTAACATTCATGCCACACGAATGCCAGAAAATGACCACCTCCAACAAGAGAAAATCTAACCATTATCCCTTGATAATGGCATTACTGTCGCGGAATCCCCCACTATCAACTGTCATTCCCAGAATGTTCCAGTTCCATAAAGGTAAAGTGCCACTGTGACCTTGACTGCCAAAGCCAATTCAGTTCTGGGATTGTAGTTCAATGTCTCTAACTTTAGTCCAGGTAGGCCACATATCTCTGCAATAATCTGCTTGGCAAATTGCAGCCTCCTCCTCAACTGCACTGGGGTCACACAAGTGTGGGAGGACTGCTCTGTGAAAACCTTGGATGGATCAGGCCTCATGCTTGAGAGGCCTCCTGCTGCCTTCTCCTGTAGCAACACATGCTGCCTGCTTGGTCTCATCTCATCCAACTCAGCATTCAGAAAAAGGGTCCAAAATATCCAAAAGAAACCAGTCCCTTTCTCCTGGTGACTCCCGTAAGGTGTTTAGTGGCTCAGTACTAGGTGAAGTACTGAGACAATATCTGGGGAAAAATATTGATGGAGTGTTGGTGAAGCTTTGACAAAGACTTTAGGAAAGCCTTCAAATGCACTGTAGTCAGTGAGTCACAACCAGTAAGTGAACAGTGAAAGCTGAGCATGGCTTTAAGTAGCAGTCAAAATATTCAATGATAACGTGTTTACTGCTGTTCAGCTCATCGCTGTTAAGAGGGGTTGTTAAGTGAAACATTATCCACCAAAATGAATGCTAGCAGGCAATTTAATTGACAATCATCGCCCTAATGAGCTTCCAAGCAGCAATTTTGAGCGTGCTTCAATTCCACTATCACGTTTGTACCTTATGCTAAATATAGGCTAAACCAGCATTGGAATTACAGATTCCATTTCAGCCATCTATTTACCACTCAAAATATTTTGCCATAATTTATGTGGTGAACCATTGTTGGTTCCCACCAGGTAGTGCTGAGCCATGGTCTGGCCAGTACTATGAGTCTGTAGATATGTTACTGTTGGGGTTAGGGTTGGGCTGTTCTACCTGTTAATATAGTCCTATGGTACACCCCAGTTCGCTCCGCCTCCTGGGAGAGGTATAAAGGTCACTGCTCTGCCTGGTGACCCTTTAGTCTGGGATTGTATACTGTATATAGTAGCTCTGTTATTGTTGGCAATAAAAGCCTTTATTTCCCGAGTACATCCAGCCTCTCGTGTGTTATATCGCGCATCAATTTTATTGCCAACAAGTAAATGCTTTTTTTTGAAAAAAAAACGACAAAAGAAAACATGGAGCAAATGCTTAAACCCGAACGGCTTACGTTGGACCCACGTGCGGCGGGAGCATCGAACACTTTCGACCACTGGTTGAAGTGTTTCCAAGATTACCTCGACGCCTCCACAGCGATCACCGACGACGCCGGGTCCTCCACGCGAGGGTAAGCGACGCTTTATACCTAGCGATACGTGGGGCCACCGACTACAAAGGGGCCCTCGAGCTTCTCAAGAAGCGATACAACAAACCGCCGAATGAGATCCATGCTCGATACCTTCCAGCCACTCGACGGCGGCAGCCCGGCGAAACGACGGAACAGTACGCGTGCGAGCTTCAGCAGCTAGCCAGAGCCTGTAACTGCAAGTCAGTGTCGGCAGACCAGTACATGAACGACCTAGCTCGAGATGCGTTCGTGGCGGGAATCGGCTCGTCGTACATCCGCCTCCGGCTGTTGGAGCAAGGTAACCTCGATCTCACTAAAACCATAGAGTTAGCTGACGCTCTAGAAACGGCCTCCAAAAGTCTGGCGATGTACCCCGACGACCACGTGGAGACAGTGGGGCAGGGGCAGTCACAGACTCCACTTCATTCAGCGGGACCGAAAAACTGCGCGATTGCATTCCCAGCCTCGGACCTGACGACGGCAGCAGCTCCAGGTGGCCCGTGGTGTTACTTCTGTGGGGGAGTGAAACACCCTCAGCAGCGATGTCCAGCTATAGCAGTGTTGTGCTCCGCCTGCGGCAAGAAGGGGCATTATTCCAAGGTATGCCGGTCCAAACTTCCATCCAAGACCAGCAGTGCGGCGTGTGACTCCCCGGAGCCGACCTCCTTGTCTTCTGCGTCTTCAAGGTCTTCTACCACGTGCGATTCCAGGACGTCGCCATTCCGAACGACGGAGTCGCAAGACACGTGCGACCTGCAGGGGCCGCAGGTTTTGGCGCCATCGTCCACGTGCGACCTATGGGGGCAGCCATTTTGGTCAGCACCGACCGCGAATGACCAGCAGGGGTCATCATCAACCATCTCAGCTGCCTGCAGTTGCACCCACGAACCAACGGTGGCGTCGATCATCCTGGACCAGGCCAAGCCTCACAGACTCGACAAGTCCATGATGGACATACAGGTAAACAGACGCCCGATTTATTGTTTGTTTGACAGCGGGAGCACGGAGAGCTTCATTCACCCGGACACCGTGAAGCGGTGTGGTCTCCAGATTCGGACTGTCAAGCAGACAATTTCGATGGCGTCAAGGTCCCGGTCTGTCACCGTGCTAGGGAGCTGTGTGGTCAATCTGACGGTGCAGGGCACGGTGTACGAGAACTTCAGGCTCCTTGTGTTACCGCACCTTTGCGCGCCAATACTCCTAGGACTAGATTTTATGGTCCACTTGAAGAGTGTAACCCTGCAGTACGATGGGCCACTCCCTCCGCTTTCAGTGGGAGACCCGCAGCCTCTAAATTGCCCAACGCGCTCCACATGTAGTCTCTCAACGCTTAGGATTACCACACCCTCCCTATTCCAGAATCTCGTGCCAGGCTGCAAGCCCATCGCAACCAAGAGCAGGCGTTACAGCGCTGAGGATCGGATCTTCATTCGATCTGAAGTTCAGCGGCTCCTCAAGGAAGGGATCATCCAACCTAGCGCTAGTCCTTGGAGAGCGCAAGTCGTGGTAGTTAAGGATGGGAACAAACCCCGGATGGTCATAGACTATAGTCAGACCATTAACAGATACACGCAGCTGGATGCGTATCCCCTCCCGCGCATATCTGACATGGTCAACCAGATTGCGCAGTACCAGGTGTTCTCCACCATCGACTTAAAATCCACTTATCACCAGCTCCCCATTCGCCCAGAGGACCGACAATACACGGCCTTTGAGGCGGATGGTCGCCTGTACCACTTTTTAAGGGTTCCTTTTGGTGTCACGAATGGGGTCTCGGTCTTCCAGCGTGCTATGGACCGAATGGTGGACCAGAACGGGCTGCGGGCTACCTTCCCGTACCTGGATAACGTCACCATCTGCGGCCATGACCAGCAGGACCACGATGCCAACCTTCTTAGATTCTTACGCACTGCATCTCACCTGAATCTGACCTACAACAGGGAGAAGTGTGTATTTCGCAAGCGCCGCCTAGCTATCCTCGGATACGTGGTGGAAAACGGGGTCCTTGGCCCTGATCCAGACCGTATGCGTCCTCTCCTCGAACTTCCCCTGCCCACTAGCGTCAAAGCACTGAGAGGATGCTTAGGCTTCTTCTCATACTACGCACAGTGGGTTCCCAATTACGCGGACAAAGCCCGTCCGCTCATCAAGTCTACCTCTTTTCGCCTAGCAACAGAGGCTCGCTTAGACTTTGCAAGAATAAAAGCCGACATCGCGAAAGCCACGATGCACGCTATCGATGAGTCCATCCCCTTCCAGGTGGAGAGTGATGCATCTGATTTCGCCCTGGCCGCCACACTTAACCAGGCGGGCAGGCCTGTCGCCTTTTTCTCTCGCACCCTCCAAGGCCCTGAAATTCAACATTCGGCGGTGGAAAAGGAGGCCCAGGCCATTGTGGAGGCTGTTCGGCATTGGCGCCATTACTTGGCGGGTAAACGGTTCACTCTACTCACGGACCAGCGGTAAGATGAAGAATGATAAAATCTTGAGGTGGAGAATCGAACTCTCCACCTACAATTATGATATCATGTACTGTCCAGGGAAGCTCAACGAGCCCTCGGATGCCCTGTCGCGTGGAACATGCGCTAGTATGCAGGAGAATCGATTGCAGGCTCTCCACAATGACCTCTGCCATCCGGGGGTCACTCGGCTCTTCCACTTCATAAAAGCCCGGAATCTACCATACTCGGTGGAGGATGTCAGGTCCATAACCAGAAGCTGCCGGGTATGCGCGGAATGCAAACCACACTTTTACCGACCTGACAGGGCACACTCATTAAGGCCACTCGTCCCTTCGAAAGACTGAGTGTGGACTTTAAGGGCCCCCTTCCCTCGACAGATCGGAACGTGTACTTCCTCAATGTGGTTGATGAGTACTCACGATTCCCTTTTGTCATTCCCTGTTCTGATATGACCGCTGCCACGGTTATCAAAGCATTTCGTGATCTTTTCACCCTGTTTGGTTACCCCTGTTATATCCACAGCGATAGGGGCTCGTCGTTCATGAGTGATGACTTGAGGCAATACCTGCTCTCATATGGGATTGCCTCTAGTAGAACCACGAGCTACAACCCAAGGGGTAACGGACAGGTTGAACGAGAGAATACTACAGTCTGGAAGGCTGTCTTACTGGCGTTGAGGTCTAAAGGTCTTCCAGTCTCCCGTTGGCAAGAGGTACTCCCTGATGCGCTCCACTCCATACGCTCACTCCTGTGTACGGCAACCAACGCTACTCCTCATGAGAGAATGTTTTCATTTCCTAGGAAGTCTTCCTCTGGGACCTCATTACCATCTTGGTTGGCGTACTCAGGACCTGTCCTCCTGCGGCGGCATGTTAGGACCCGCAAGTCCGACCCTTTGGTTGAACAGGTCCATCTCCTCCACGCCAACCCTCAGTATGCCTATGTGGCATACCCTGTCGGGCGAGAGGACACGGTCTCGATTCGAGATCTGGCGCCAGCAGGGCGCTTGGAAACCCCTGTCGCTCCCACACCTCCTGTTAGGGACCCCCCAACCATTATTTCCCCTCCTGACACGGCGCGGGCAGTATCGGGACCACCACTTAACCCTCTTACTCCCGTGTACAGCTTGCCTGAGTCCAGGAGATGGTCGCCACTTCAAGGCGTGCCCGAGTTCAGCGGATTGTCACCACCTCGGGGTCTACCGGCCCGTGAGGCACTGGAGGAGTCGCTGGACACCGCCTTGGAGAGAACGTCACCGCGATTGCCTGAACCGGTGTCATCGCCGGTGTTGAGGAGGTCACAACGACGGTGCGGTCCCCCAGACCGTTTGAACTTATAGACAGATGAACAATTGTTTTGTGTTTTTGATGCGCGTTATCACACACGAGGCTTGAGATGCTCAAGGAAATAAAGGCTTTTATTTACTATTACAACGAAGCTACCATGTATAGTACACGATCCCAGACTGAGGGGTCCCAGACAGAGCAGTGACCTTTATACCTCTCCCAGGAGGCGGAGCCCGACTGGGATGTACCATAATAACTATAATACAAGGTGTAACAGCCCAACCCTAACCCCAACAGCAACAAGTAGAACAACCCATCCCTAACCCCAACAGCAACATATATACATACTCGTAGTACTGGCCAGACCCTGGCTCAGTACTACCTAGTGGGAACCAACGATGGTTCACCACATTCACCCCTCCTTTGAAGACAAAAGACAAAGTTACAAAAAAACAGAATAATTTGTCATCAGTCTATAAGTTCAGACGGTCAGGGGGACCGCACCGTCGTTGTGACCTCCTCAACACCGGTGATGCCACCGGAGTAGGCACTCGCGGTGGCGTTAGAACATAGAACATAGAACATTACAGCGCAGAACAGGCCCTTCGGCCCACGATGTTGCACCGACCAGTTAAAAAAAAAACTGTGACCCTCCAACCTAAACCAATTTCTTTTCGTCCATGAACCTATCTACGGATCTCTTAAACGCCCCCAAACTAGGCGCATTTACAACTGATGCTGGCAGGGCATTCCAATCCCTCACCACCCTCTGGGTAAAGAACCTACCCCTGACATCGGTTCTATAACTACCCCCCCTCAATTTAAAGCCATGCCCCCTCGTGCTGGATTTCTCCATCAGAGGAAAAAGGCTATCACTATCCACCCTATCTAAACCTCTAATCATCTTATATGTTTCAATAAGATCCCCTCTTAGCCGCCGCCTTTCCAGCGAAAACAATCCCAAATCCCTCAGCCTCTCCTCATAGGATCTCCCCTCCATACCAGGCAACATCCTGGTAAACCTCCTCTGCACCCTCTCCAAAGCCTCCACATCCTTCCTGTAATGTGGGGACCAGAACTGCACACAGTACTCCAAGTGCGGCCGCACCAGAGTTGTGTACAGTTGCAACATAACGCTACGACTCCTAAATTCAATCCCCCTACCAATAAACGCCAAGACACCATATGCCTTCTTAACCACCTTATCTACTTGATTCCCAACTTTCAGGGATCTATGCACACATACACCTAGATCCCTCTGCTCCTCCACACTATTCAAAGTCCTCCCGTTAGCCCTATACTCAACACATCTGTTATTCCTACCAAAGTGAATTACCTCACACTTCTCCGCATTAAACTCCATCCGCCACCTCTCGGCCCAACTTTGCAACCTGTCTAAGTCTTCCTGCAAACTACGACACCCTTCCTCACTGTCTACCACACCACCGACTTTGGTGTCATCAGCAAATTTGCTAATCCACCCAACTATACCCTCATCCAGATCATTAATAAATATTACAAACAGCAGTGGCCCCAAAACAGATCCCTGAGGTACACCACTTGTAACCGCACTCCATGATGAATATTTACTATCAACCACCACCCTCTGTTTCCTATCCGCTAGCCAATTCCTGATCCAATTTCCTAGATCACCCCCAATCCCATACATCTGCATTTTCTGCAGAAGCCTACCATGGTGAACCTTATCAAACGCCTTACTAAAATCCATATATACCACGTCCACTGCCTTGCCCCCATCCACCTCCTTAGTCACTTTCTCAAAAAACTCAATAAGGTTAGTAAGGCACGACCTACCTGCCACAAAACCATGCTGACTATCACCTATCAATTCATTACTCTCCAAATAACTATAAATCCTATCCCTTATAATTTTTTCCAACATCTTGCCGACAACAGAAGTGAGACTCACCGGTCTATAATTCCCGGGGAAGTCTCTGTTCCCCTTCTTAAACAATGGGACAACATTCGCTAACCTCCAATCTTCTGGTACTATACCAGAGGCCAACGACGACCTGAAGATCAGAGCCAGAGGCTCTGCAATCACTTCTCTTGCCTCCCAGAGAATCCTTGGATAAATCCCATCCGGACCAGGGGATTTATCTATTTTCAGACCCTCCAGAATATCCTGCACATCCTCCTTATCAACTGTAATACTGTCTATTCTACTCCCCTGCAACCCAGTGTCCTCCTCAGCTATATTCATGTCCCCTTGCGTGAACACCGAAGAGAAATATTGGTTCAATGCTTCACCAATCTCCTCCGGTTCCACACATAACTTCCCTCTGCCATCTATAACTGGCCCTAAACTTGCCCTAACCAACCTTCTGTTCTTGACATACCTATAGAACGCCTTAGGATTCTCTTTAACCCTATCCGCCAAAGTCTTCTCATGTCCCCTTTTAGCCCTTCTAAGCTCGCTCTTCAACTCCCTCTTAGCCAATCTAAAGCTTTCTAGTGCACTACCCGAGTGCTCACGTCTCATCCGAACATAAGCCTCCTTTTTCTTTTTAACCAACAAAGAAACTTTTTTGGTGCACCACGGTTCCCTAGCCCTACCAATTCCTCCTTGCCTGACAGGGACATACCTATCACAGACTCGCAGTAGCTGCTCCTTGAAAAAACTCCACATGTCGGACGTTCCCAGTCCCTGTAATCTCCTAGTCCAACCTATGTTTCCTAATTCTCTCCTAATAGCCTCATAATTACCCTTCCCCCAGCTAAAACCACTGGCCCGAGGTTCATGCCTATCCCTTTCCATCACTAAGGTGAACGTAACCGAATTTCTCCCCAAGGCGATGTCCAACGGTTCCTCCACAGTCTCACGGGCCGACTGACCCCGAGGTGATGATAATCCGTTGAGTTCCGACACGCCCTGAAGTGGTGACCATCTCCTGGACTCAGGCAAGCTGTACATGGGAGTAAAAGGGTTAAGTAATGGTCCCGATGCTGCCCGCGCCGTGTCAGGAGGGGAAACAATAGTTGGGGGGTCTCTAACAGGAGGTATGGGAGCGACAGGGGTTTCCAAGCCCCCTGCTGGCGCCAGGTCTCGAATCGAGATCGTGTCCTCTCGCCCGTCAGGGTATGCCACATAGGCATACTGAGGGTTGGCGTGGAGGAGATGGACCTGTTCGACCAACGGGTCGGACTTGCGGGCCCTTACATGTCGCCGCAGGAGGACAGGTCCTGAGTACCTCAACCAAGACGGTAATGAGGTCCCAGAGGAAGACTTCCGAGGAAATGAAAACAGCCTCTCATGAGGAGTAGCGTTGGTTGCCGTACACAGGAGTGAGCGTATGGAATGGAGCGCATCAGGGAGCACCTCTTGCCAACAGGAGACTGGAAGGCTTTTTGACTTCAACACCAGTAAGACAGCCTTCCAGACTGTAGCATTCTCACGTTCCACCTGTCCGTTACCCCGAGGGTTGTAGCTCGTGGTTCTACTAGAGGTAATCCCATATGAGAGCAGGTATTGCCTCAAGTCATCGCTCATGAACGACGAGCCCCTATCGCTGTGAATGTAGCAGGGGTACCCGAACAGAGTAAAAAGATCACGGAGTGCCTTGATAACCGTGGCAGCGGATGTATCAGAGCAGGGAATAACAAAAGGGAATCTCGAGTACTCATCAATGATGTTGAGAAAGTACACATCCGATCTGTCGAGGGAAGGGGGCCCTTAAAGTCGACACTCAGTCTTTCGAAGGGACGAGTGGCCTTGACTAGTTGTGCCCGGTCAGGTCGGTAAAAGTGCGGTTTGCATTCCGCGCATACCCGACAACTTCTCGTTATGGACCTGACATCCTCCACCGAGTAGGGCAGATTGCGGGCTTTTACGAAGTGGTACAGCCAAGTGACCCCAGGATGGCATAGGTCATTATGGAGAGCCTGCAAACGGTCCTCCTGTATACTGGCGCATGTTCCACGCGACAGGGCATCCGAGGGCTCGTTGAGTTTCCCTGGACGATACATGATGTCGTAATTATAGGTGGAGAGTTCGATTCTCCACCTCAAGATCTTGTCGTTCTTGATCTTGCCCCGCAGCGTGTTATTGAACATGAACGCCACGGACCGCTGGTCCGTGATCAGGGTGAACCGTTTTCCCGCCAAGTAATGGCGCCAATGCCCGACGGCCTCCACAATGGCCTGGGCCTCCTTTTCCACTGCTGAATGTCGGACTTCGGGGCCTTGGAGGGTGCGGGAAAAAAAGGCGACGGGCCTGCCCGCCTGGTTAAGTGTGGCGGCCAGGGCGAAATCAGATGCATCGCTCTCCACCTGAAAGGGGATGGACTCATCAACAGCGTGCATCGTGGCTTTCGCGATGTCGGCTTTTAGTTTATCAAAGGCCAATTGAGCCTCTGGTGTTAGGGGAAAAGAGGTGGACTTGATGAGCGGACGGGCTTTGTCCGCGTAATTGGGATCCCACTGTGCATAGTAAGAGAAGAAGCCTAAGCATCTTCTCAGTGCTTTTGCGCTAGTGGGCAGGGGAAGTTCAAGGAGGGGACGCATACGGTCTGGATCAGGGCCAATGACCCCGTTTTCCACCACGTATCCGAGGATGGCTAAACGGCGCATACGAAATACACACTTCTCCCTGTTGTAGGTCAGATTCAGGCGAGATGCAGTGCGTAGGAACTTAAGGAGATTTGTGTCGAGGTCCTGCTGGTCATGGCCGCAGATGGTGACGTTATCCAGGTACGGGAAGGTAGCCCGCAGTCCGTTATGGTCCACCATTCGGTCCATAGCACGCTGGAAGACCGAGACCCCATTGGTGACACCAAAAGGAACCCTGAGAAATTGATACAAGCGACCATCCGCCTCAAAAGCCGTGTATTGTCGGTCCTCTGGGCGAATGGGGAGTTGGTGGTAGGCAGACTTGAGGTCTATGGTGGAGAACACCCGGTACTGCGCAATCTGGTTGACCATGTCAGATATGCGCGGGAGGGGATACGCATCCAGCTGTGTGTATCTATTAATGGTCTGACTATAGTCAATGGCCATCCGGGGTTTGTTCCCACTCTTGACCACCATGACCTGCGCTCTCCATGGACTAGCGCTAGATTGTATGATCCCTTCCTTGAGGAGCCGATGAACTTCAGATTGAATGAAGATCCGATCCTCAGCGCTGTAACACCTACTCTTAGTCGCGATGGGCTTGCAGCCTGGCACAAGATTCTGGAACAGAGAGGGTGTGGTAATCTTCAGCGTCGAGAGGCTACAGGCGGGGGGGCGCGTTGGGCAATTTGGAAGCTGCTGTTCTCCCACTGAAAGCGGAGGGAGTGGCCCACCGTACTGTAGGGTTACACTCTTCAAGTGGACCATGAAATTTAGTCCGAGGAGTATTGGCGCGCAAAGGTACGGTAACACCAGGAGCTTGAAGCGCTCGTAAACCGTGCCTTGCACCGTTAAATTTACCACGCAACTCCCTAGCACGGTGACAGACCGGGACCTTGATGCCATCGAAATCGTCTCTTTGACAGGTTGGATCTGGAAGCCACACCGCTTCACAGCGTTTGGGTGAATAAAACTCTCGGTGCTCCCGCTGTCAAACAGACAATAAATCAAGGGTTTGTTTACCTGAATGTCCATCATAGACTTGTCGAGTCTGTGAGGCTTGGCCTGGTCCAGGATGATCGACGCCACCGTTGGTTCGTGAGCACCACTGCAGGCAGCTGAGATAGATGAAGATGACCCCTGCTGGTCGTTCGCGGTCGGTGCCGACCAACATGGCTGCTCCCATAGGTCGCACGTGGGTGATGGCGCCAAAATCAGCGACCCCTGGTGGTCGCGCATCTCTTGCGACTCCGTCGACTGTAATGGCGGCATCCTGGCCTCGCACGTGGATGAAACTCTCGACGATGCTGACGACGAAGAACCGGGCTCCGGGGAGTCGCAGGCCGCACTGCTGTTCCTGGAAGTAAGTTTGGATCGGCATACCTTCGAATAGTGCCCCTTCTTACCGCAGGCGGAGCACAACACAGCTTTAAGAACATAAGAACATAAGAAATAGGAGCAGGAGTAGGCCATCTAGCCCCTCGAGCCTGCCCCGCCATTCAATAAGATCATGGCTGATCTGACGTGGATCAGTACCACTTACCCGCCTGATCCCCATAACCCTTAATTCCCTTACCGATCAGGAATCCATCCATCCGCGCTTTAAACATATTCAGCGAGGTAGCCTCCACCACCTCAGTGGGCAGAGAATTCCAGAGATTCACCACCCTCTGGGAGAAGAAGTTCCTCCTCAACTCTGTCTTAAACCGACCCCCCTTTATTTTGAGGCTGTGTCCTCTAGTTTTAACTTCCTTACTAAGTGGAAAGATTCTCTCCGCCTCCACCCTATCCAGCCCCCGCATTATCTTATAAGTCTCCATAAGATCCCCCCTCATCCTTCTAAACTCCAACGAGTACAAACCCAATCTCCTCAGCCTCTCCTCATAATCCAAACCCCCTCATCTCAGGTATCAACCTGGTGAACCTTCTCTGCACTCCCTCCAATGCCAATATATCCTTCCTCATATAAGGGGACCAATACTGCACACAGTATTCCAGCTGCGGCCTCACCAATGCCCTGTACAGGTGCATCAAGACATCCCTGCTTTTATATTCTATCCCCTTCGCAATATAGGCCAACATCCCATTTGCCTTCTTGATCACCTGTTGTACCTGCAGACTGGGCTTTTGCGTCTCATGCACAAGGACCCCCAGGTCCCTTTGCACGGTAGCATGTTTTAATTTGTTTCCATTGAGATAGTAATCCCATTTGTTATTATTTCCTCCAAAGTGTATAACCTCGCATTTCTCAACGTTCTACTCCATTTGCCATATCCTCGCCCACTCACTCAGCCTGTCCAAATCTCTCTGCAGATCTTCTCCGTCCTCCACACGATTCACTTTTCCACTTATCTTTGTGTCGTCTGCAAACTTCGTTACCCTACACTCCGTCCCCTCCTCCAGATCATCTATATAAATGGTAAATAGTTGCGGCCCGAGTACCGATCCCTGCGGCACGCCACTAGTTACCTTCCTCCAACCGGAAAAACACCCATTTATTCCGACTCTTTGCTTCCTGTCGGATAGCCAGTCCCCAATCCACTTTAACACACTACCCCCAACTCCGTGTGCCCTAATCTTCTTCAGTAGCCTTTTATGGGGCACCTTATCAAACGCCTTTTGGAAATCCAAAAACACCGCATCCACCGGTTCTCCTCCATCAACCGCCCTAGTCACATCTTCATAAAAATCCAACATGTTCGTCAAGCACGACTTTCCCCTCATGAATCCATGCTGCGTCTGATTGATCGAACCATTTCTATCCAGATGCCCTGCTATCTCCTCTTTAATAATGGATTCCAGCATTTTCCCTACTACAGACGTTAAGCTGACCGGCCTATAGTTACCCGCCTTTTGTCTCCTTCCTTTTTTAAACAGCGGCGTAACATTAGCCGTTTTCCAATCAACCGGCACTACCCCAGAATGCAACGAGTTTTGATAAATAATCACTAACGCATCCACTATTACCTCTGACATTTCTTTCAATACCCTGGGATGCATTCCATCCGGACCCGGGGACTTATCCACCTTCAGTCCCATTAGTCTACCCAGCACTGCCTCTCTGGTAACATTAATTGTATTAAGTATTTCTCCTGCTGCCAACCCTCTATCGTTAATATTTGGCAAACTATTTGTGTCCTCCACCGTGAAGACCGACACAAAAAACTTATTTAAAGACTCAGCCATATCCTCATTTCCCACTATTAACTCCCCCCTCTCGTCCTCCAAGGGTCCAACATTCACTCTCGCCACTCTATTCCTTTTTATATATTTATAAAAACTTTTACTATCATTTTTTATATTAATTGCTAGCCTAGCTTCATAGTCTATCCTTCCTTTCTTTATCGCTTTCTTAGTCTCTCTTTGTTGTTTCTTAAATTTTTCCCAATCACTTGTTTCTCCACTATTTTTGGCCACACTGTACGCAGCTGTTTTTATTTTAATACTCTCCTTTATTTCCTTCGTTATCCACGGCTGGTTCTCCCTTTTCTTACAATCCTTGTTTTTTTGCTGGAATATATTTTTGCTGAGAACTGAAAAGGATCTCCTTAAAAATCCTCCACTGTTCCTCAGCTATCCTACCTGCCAGCCTGCTCTCCCAGTCTACCTTAGCCAATTCATCCCTCATCCTATCATATTTCCCTCTGTTCAAACAGAGGACACTGGTTTGGGACCAAACTTTCTCCTCTTCCATCTGAATCAGAAATTCGACCATATTGTGGTCACTAGACCCAAGAGGGTCCTTCACAATAAGATCCTTAATTCTACCTACCTCGTTACACAATACCAGATCCAAAATAGCTCGTTCCCTCGTCGGTTCCGTAACATGCTGTTCAAGGAAACTATCCCGACAGCATTCTAAGAACTCTTCCTCCATTCCACCCTTACCGACTTGAGTCTGCCAGTCAATGTGCATGTTGAAGTCCCCCATGATTATTGCCGTTCCGTTTTTACACGCATCCCTTATCTGCTTGTTTATAGCCCTCCCTACCTCAACATTATTATTTGGGGGCCTATACACCACACCTACTAGTGTCTTTCTCCCTCTACTATTCCTCATCTCTACCCATAATGATTCCACGTTTTGTTCCTCAGAGCCTATGTCATCCCTCAGTACTACCCTGATATTATCTCTTATTAATAGCGCGACCCCACCACCTTTTCCTTCCTGTCTATTCTTCCTAAACGCCTGATACCCCTGGATATTCATCTCCCAGTCCTGGTCACCTTTCAGCCACGTTTCTGTAATGGCCACTAGATCGTACCCACTCGTGCTGATTTGCACCATCAACTCATTTACCTTGTTCCGAATGCTTCGTGCATTCAGGCAAAGTGTCCTTATTCCAGCTTTTATCTGGACCCGCTTTGATGAGTCGCGAACACCCTCTCCCTCTACTCCCTTATCTAAATTACCGCCTTCATTCACTTGCACCCTCTCCTCTACCATTAATTTTGTAATTCCCCTTACCCCTGCATCCTCCACCCCATCAATTAGTTCCTTGATCCTAGTCAACTCTTCTAGCTCCCCTCCCCCCAACCTATCTAGTTTAAATTCTCCCCAGTAACCTTAGCCAACCTACCGGCCAGTATATTGGTCCCCGTGTGATTCAAGTTCCACCCGTTTTTTGTATACAGATCACCCCTGCCCCTAAAGAGGTCCCAAAGGTCCAGGAACCTGAATCCCTGCCCCCTGCACCAGTCCCTCAGCCACACATTCATCTTCCACCTCATTCCATTCCTGCCCTCACCTTCCCGTGGCACAGGTAGTAATCCTGAGATTACTACCTTTGCTTTCCTCTTCCTCAGCTGTCTCCCTAATTCCCTGTACTCCCTTTTCATGACCCCTTCTCCCTTCCTACCCACATCAGCGGTACCAATATGTACCGCTACCTCAGGCTCCTCTCCCTCCCACCTCAGGATTTCCGGGACGCGACTAGCGACATCCTGGATCCCGGCCCCAGGGAGGCAGACCACCATGCGAGAATCCCGCCTACCTCCGCAGAAACGCCTGTCTGTCCCCTTCACCATCGAGTCCCTGATTAATTTAGCGGGACATCGCTGCCGAGTGTGCTTCACTCCCCCACAGAAGTAACACCGCGGGCCGCCTGGAGCTGCTGCCATCGTCAGGCCCGAGTGTGGACACACCATCACACAGCTTTTCGAACCCGAGGGACGAGGAGGGATCAGCGACTGCTCCTGCCGCGTTGTCTCCACGTGGTCTTCGGGATACAATACTCGGCTTTTGGAGGCCGTCTCCAACGTATCCGCTAGTTCTATCGACTTAGTGAGATCAAGATTACCTTGCTCCAACAGTCTGAGTCGGATATAAGATGATCCGATTCCTGCCACAAACGCATCTCGAGCGAGGTCGTTCATATTCTGGTCTGCCGACACTGCTTTGCAGTTACAGCCCCTGGCTAGCTGTAGGAGCTCGTTCGCGTATTCTTCCGTCGTTTCGCCGGGCTGCCGTCGTCGAGTGGCTAAGAGGTATCGAGCATGCATCTCGTTTGGCGGTTTAATGTAACGCTTCTTAAGAAGCTCGAGGGCCCTTGTGTAGTCGGTGGTCGCACGGATCGCGAGATATACGGTGTCGCTTACCCTCGCGTGGAGGACCCGGAGTCTGTCGTCGTCTGTGGTGACCGCTGCGAAGGCTGCAAGGTAGTCCTCAAAACATTTCAACCAGTGGTCGAAGGTGTTAGAGGCGGCCGCCGCACGTGGATCGAGTGTAAGACGTTCGGGTTTTAACATTTGCTCCATACTCTCTGTATCGTTTTCTTTTTTTTTAAACGACGAGAGTTTAATTAATAGTAAATAAAATTGATGCACGTTATCGCACACGAGGCTTGAGATGCTCAAGGAAATAAAGGCTTTTATTTACTATTACAACGAAGCTACCATGTATAGTACACGATCCCAGACTGAGGAGTCCCAGACAGAGCAGTGACCTTTATACCTCTCCCAGGAGGCGGAGCCCGACTGGGATGTACCATAATAACTATAATACAGGTGTAACAGCCCAACCCTAACCCCAACAGCAACAAGTAGAACAACCCATCCCTAACCCCAACAGCAACATATATACATACTCGTAGTACTGGCCAGACCCTGGCTCAGTACTACCTAGTGGGAACCAACGATGGTTCACCACAGTTTTGTACCCCGCCGGCCTTTGCTTTCAAAGGAGGGGTGAATGTGGTGAACCATTGTTGGTTCCCACCAGGTAGTGCTGAGCCATGGTCTGGCCAGTACTATGAGTCTGTAGATATGATACTGTTGGGGTTAGGGTTGGGCTGTTCTACCTGTTAATATAGTCCTATGGTACACCCCAGTTCGCTCCGCCTCCTGGGAGAGGTATAAAGGTCACTGCTCTGCCTGGTGACTCTTTAGTCTGGGATTGTATACTGTATATAGTAGCTCTGTTATTGTTGGCAATAAAAGCCTTTATTTCCCGAGTACATCCTGCCTCCCGTGTGTTATATCGCGCATCAATTTATAAACTTCAATTATTCATGGTGGGTGGGAGCCACTTCAGTGCTGACAAAAAAGACTAGCAAGAAGTTTTGCCGTTGACTCTGGCACAGTTTGCACAGACACCAAGAGATCCCCTTAACTTAGGGAACAAAATTGGGCTCAACATTTCCCATTTCTGATGTGAAGTATGTCAGATGCTGTGTTGGTAATAAGACTAAAGCACAAAAAGCTTCCAGAAGCACGCAGAAAAGACAGAACATGACACCAATCAACTTGCAATGCAGATTTACTGCCAGCAATACTATTTTACAATTCCATGCTTCAGCTTCTGACCTCCCTTAACCTCACACAGCCAAACACAATATTAAGCAGCAGGAAATTTCTGGGCAAGTAACTCACCTCCTGACATCCCAAAGCCTGTCCATCATGTACAAGGTACAAGTCAGGAGTGTGATGGAGTACTCTCCACTTTCCTGGATGAGTGCAATTCCAATACCACTCAAGCAGGATAATGCAGCCCACTTGATTGGCACCCCATCAACTACCTTCAACATTCACTCTCACCACCACCAACACAATGGCAATAGTATCTACAAGATGCACAGCAGCAACTCACCAAAGTTCCTTTGACAGCACTTTCCAAAGACTTGGTGTACTGCCTGCATTACAGTGAACCAGCATTGGTTATTTGTGCATTGCATGCCTGTGCATATTTTCAGGATCTAATCAACGTAACCCCCTCAAACTCCAAATATTCATGGCGGGTGGAAGGGATGAAGAGAGAACCAGTATTGCCAAAAGCCCACCTGGAAACTTCTGCCACTGGCCCTGCCATTGTAAGAAGTCTAACAACACCAGGTTAAAGTCCAACAGCCAGCATCTCCACATCATGCCTGCCATTGTTTGCCATGGAATGATCGAATTGTGCTGAAAACCAATGAAGTCTGATTAAAGTTAGCCAGCTTAGTATATTTGAAGCGCAATCTGAAAGGTGTTGTAATAAGTCTTCGGAGGCAGAAGTCCCTTCACCAAAATCCCTTTACTTATAACTCTAACAGCAGGACACAGAGTGCAAGTAGTTAGCAATCTATCTCGCAGTCCGTTCCGCGGACACCCCCGGTTAAGTACAAGGCAAAGACTCCCTGATTGGCCCTTCAATTGGATCCTTAATCAGGGATATCTTTGTGTTGAAGCAAATAAATGAAATCAAACTGACTTAAGGACAACTCAAAAAGGGCAGCTCCCTAAAAGGAGGGGAACCGCCCAAACAAAAGACAATGCGGAAAGGAAACTTAAAACATCAAATTAAAATGTGATTAAAGGGGTCAGTAATACACCCCAGTCCCTGCAGTGCCCAGCGGACATGGAAGACATCAACTGTGCCCTCAAACATCGCATGCTCCCTTTCCAGGGACACCCTGGCCGCGAATATAGCCATGGTAGAGGGGCAGACAGTTGGGTTGGACGACCACCTTGATCGCCCGCTGCCGGGACCAATAGATGGAACGGCTTACCAGGCCCAGGAGCAGGTTCACGAGGAGGTCCTCCTTCTTCCCCGCCCGTCTCCACACTGGGTGTCCGAAGATCAGGAGCGTGCAGCTGAAGTGCAAACAAAAGCTGCAATAAAAGATAATTGAGGAAACTGAAAAGGTTGCGCAGCCTGTAACACTGAACATAGACATGGTCCATGCACTCCGAAA
This sequence comes from Mustelus asterias, assembly GCF_964213995.1. Taxonomy (NCBI): domain Eukaryota; kingdom Metazoa; phylum Chordata; class Chondrichthyes; order Carcharhiniformes; family Triakidae; genus Mustelus; species Mustelus asterias. Next base: position 70,547,775 of record NC_135808.1, read on the forward strand.
GGTTGCAAAAAGGCCACGTTTGGGAGCCCTTGAATTAATACAGCCTGCGATTGTACGATATTACTGCGTGCAGCAGCATCCACCCCGAGTCCCCGAGATAGAGGGACCTCCACCAGGGACCTCTGCCGCCCGGCGGCAACAAGGCCCGCCAAGGTGTATTTGGGCGATGGGTGAGGACGTGGTATTGGAAGGTGTGCAGCAGCAGCCCGTACAGGAAACACCTCCATGCGGTAGAAAAGGGCACGGAGGGCATTTCCATGAGGCAGACCTGGGGGGGAGGGTCTAGGCTTGGGGCCAATGTGAAATTCCATCCGAGCAGGGGAACACTCAGGCGGGTTCCCACCGCACAGTTGCGCCTCTTTGAGACCACGTGTGCCCTCGGGTCCGAGCACGACCGTCCTCAGGTCAAGGATGGCTTTGGCCGCGTGCCGGGTGACCACCCCCCGTGCGCTCAGCCAACTTGAGGGAGTTCATCCAGCCCACTCCTCCACCACCCAGCACGTTCCCAATCCTGGTCACCCCGCATCAACGGCCCTCCTCTCCGCCAGCCACCTGAAGTTATACGATTGGAGGAGCGGATTCCTGAGCAGCAGCTCTCACACAAGAACCGCTACTCCTGATGGGGGAGAGCTGTGGCACGAGGCGATCATGTTCCGACTTTGAGAAGGTCCTCGTAAAAGACGGGCAACGCCTGCAAGGAGGTCCAAAAACTCCCCAGATTTACGTACAGGAGCTGCATGTCATAGTTCAGGCCGTGCACCTGGCGGAAGAAATACGTGCCAGGGCACACCATTGTGGAAGAGGCTCGACGTAAAGGTATCTCTGCAGGGTCTGGAGGCAGAAGGTCACCTCCTGGGTGCAAAGCCACACCAGACCTTGACCGTCCTCCCCAAGCGAGAGATGCAGAACCTCAGCAGAGACCTCAGCAGTCTGTTGTGCCAGAAGAACCAGACGAGGGTTCTCTGGATGTTTGTGACAAAGTCAGGGGAAGGAGTCACAGTGACTAACCAGTACCACAGCATGGAGACAATCAGCTGGTTTATGACGAGAACTCGCAGTTCTGTCCAGCGACTCAGGCAAGCGGTGACTTTGGCCTCCAACTCCTGACAGTTTGCCAGCCAGGATTCCTCAGCCGGGCAAAGATGGACTCCCAAGTAAAGGAGGCTGGTCCTGCTCCAGGTAAAAGGCCCAAGCTCCTCCAGAAGGGGGTCCGTCTCCCATGGGCCGACCAGGACTCCGGAGCACCTGGCCCAGTTGATCCTGTAAGAAGTTTAACAACACCAGGTTAAAGTCCAACAGGTTTATTTGGTAGCAAAAGCCACACAAGCCTTCGGAGCTCCAAGCCCCTTCTTTAGGTGAGCACTGACCTCACCTGAGCACCACTCACCTGAAGAAGGGGCTTGGAGCTCCGAAAGCTTGTGTGGCTTTTGCTACCAAATAAACCTGTTGGACTTTAACCTGGTATTGTTAAACTTCTTACTGTGTTTACCCCAGTCCAACGCCGGCTTCTCCACATCATGACTACCAGTTGATCCTGGCAGAGGACATGGTGGAGTACACGGCCTGGCACTCCCTCATCCTCCACAGGTCAGTCGGGTCCATGAACATGAGGAGCACGTCATCGACGTAAGCCGACAGGATCACCCTGACGCCCGGCCTGCACAGAGTCAAACCCAACCTCCTCCACAACAGGAATGGCTCCACACAAATCGAATGCAGTTGGCTGGACAAGGGGCAGCCCTGCCACATTTCTGTCCCAAAGCGAAGGTGCACCGTCAGGGACCCATTAACTTTAATGAGACATTATGCGGCGGAGTACAGTAGTCGGATCCGGACAACAAAATGCGCTCCGAACCCAAATGCCCGCGGAATTCCGAGCAGAGACTCATGATCCACCCTGTCGAACGCTTTCTCCTAATCGAGGGACAGGAAGGTGCTTGACAGACCAGTCCTCTGGGAATGATGGATCAGGTCCCAGACCAGATGGAGGTTATTGTGGATAGAATGGCCCGGGACCGTGTAGGACTAGTCAGGGTGGATCATGTGTCCAGCATAGAAATCATAGAAACCCTACAGTACAGAAAGAGGCTATTCGGCCCATCGAGTCTGCACCGACCACAATCCCACCCAGGCCCTACTCCCATATCCCTACATATTTACCCACTAATCCCTCTAACCTACACATCTCAGGACACTAAGGGCAATTTTTAGCATGGCCAATCAACCTAACCCGCACATCTTTGGACAGTGGGAGGAAACCGAAGCACCCAGAGAAAACCCACGCAGACACGAGGAGAATGTGCAAACTCCACACAGACAGTGACCCAAGCCGGGAATCAAACCCAGGTCCCTGGAGCTGTGAAGCAGCAGTGCTAACCACTGTGCTACCGTGCCGCCCAGGCGTGGAGCCAAGGCACGTTGCCACTGTCCTGGCAAAATTTTGTAGTTCGTGCTGAGGAGGGAGATCAGGCGCCAGTTTTTCAGGAGGTGGAGATCCCCCTTCTTGGGCAGCAGGGCAATGACGGCCCTACCCCAATACAGGGGCATCTCCCCGGTTGCAAGACTCTCCTGCGTAGTCATTCCCCAGGACGTCCCAGAACACCCTGAAGAACTCCACGGTCAGCCCGTCCCAGCCCCAGGGCTTTCCCGCTGGAGAGGCTGTCGAGGGCGTCAGTCAGCTCCCCCAGGCTTACAGGGGCGTCAAGCCTGCCAATGCCCTCCGGGCTGATCTGCAGCAAGTCCTCCCACAAAACTCTGCAGGCATCCTCGCTGGACAGATCCCGAGAGAAGAGGGCAGCATAGTAATTCCAGGCGATTGCCCTCCGAATCTGAGACGGGAGAACCCGTCGTTGGCCAGCAACGTAAGCAGCTGCTGACGGGTCACCTGCCTTTTTTCTAGCGAGTAGAAGAAAGGGAGCCGCAGTCCTGGTCCACATAGAACTGGAGCTGCGACCTCACGTATGCACCGCGAGACCCGATGGGTTGCAGGTCCCTTCCCTGTACTACAGCCTCAGTGCTGGGTCCGCGTCGGGCTGACTGAGGTGTGATTCTAGATCGAAAACCACCCGCTCCAACTCCTCGACCATAGATTTCTGCCTCTTTGTCGACCCCCTCGTGTACTCCTGACAGAAGGTACGGATGTGAGTCTTGCCCACATCCCACCATAGCCTCCAGGAGGGGAAGGGTCCCCGTTTCCTTCTCCAGCCGGCCCAGAACTGACGAAAGGAGTCCAGGAATGGCTCGTCCTCCAGCAGCATGTTGTTAAAGTGCCAGTACGCGGACCCCTCCCCCCCCCCGCAACGCGAGACGGAACAAATTCCGCCCAAACCAGGTGGTGGTCCGAGCACGGCACCTGCTGCATGGAGGCCGACAGGACACCGGACGCGTACTCCCTCGAAATGCAAAGGCCGTCGAGTCTGGACGATCCGGCTCCAGGCCCCACGTAAGTGAAGGTTCTGGAGCCAAGATGGAGATATCTCCAGACGTCCACCAAGTCGTGGGTCCCGAGCAGGTCCCGCAACTTCACCACCGCCGGGGTGCGCAGCCAGGGGCCGGTGTAGTTCCGAGCCTCAAGGGTACAGTTGAAATCCGTCCCGAGATGATGCGTTCGCCCCCTTTGATGGTGCCATGATGAGTGGACACTTTCTTGTAGAAAGCCGTTTGCTGCGGTCCAGCAGTCGGGGCGTAGACGTTCAGGAAGTGAATGACCACACCTCCCTCCATAAAGTACAGCAATCGGCCTGGCACAGGTTCCTTGACCCCCAAGATCTCCGGCTGAAAATGCGGGACCAACAGGACAGCCACCCCACTAGAAGCGAGTGTGAGGTGGCTCAAGTAGACCTCCCCTTGCCATTCCAGGAGCCATTGGACTTCGTCTCCCAAAGTGGTGCAGGTTTCTTGCAGGAAGCACATCCAGAGGACCGAGAAGTTCTGGAACCTGCGGAGTGGTTCACTGCTGCCATTGACTTTGAGGCTGGCTATGGTCATCTTCATATCAGCAGCTTAGTGCTCCCGTCACCATTTACTTATCTAATTGTTTGAGGAAGTGGTGGTGCAAGACGTGCCAGTCCACTCCCCCATGAGCCCGGAGAGGAACCCTTGCAATTGGCGCTGCTCTTTTTCATCCAGGCCCAGCACCACCTGTGAGCAGGTGGACCAGATCAGCAGCGCCAGATCCGACCAACGGTCGAGGGCTAGTTGGACACTATCAGGGCGACCAGAGTGTTCCTTTAAAAAGGCTCTGAGTTTCCCTGGGGGCCTCTCGGTGAGGAGCATGAGGGAGTCTCCTGCCTCGCTCCAGGCGGACTCAAAAACTGTCCCCGTGCCCACCAGCGAGCAGCGCTCCTCCTCAGGGCAGTCGCCCTCCGGCTCCGGGTCTCCCGCCGCAGTGCGTATGGTGGGTGGCATGGAGCCGCCAACCACTCCTAGCTTCCCCTCGATCCCACCCCCAGGATCGAGGAGGAGGGGTTTCCCCCGGGCTCCGCTCTTGCTTCTGGGCCTGAGGGTGGCAGAGGTTCAGTCCCCCGCTCTGCCCCAGATTCCGGGACTCCCCACAAGCCTGGAGAGAACTCCAGTTGGAGAGCGGGGGTGCCCAGCGTCAAAGGTCAGGACAGAGAGGGGGGGCTTTCCTCACCACCACCACCCAAGGACCCAAACAACGAGGTGTTGCCGCAGTCCTCCAGCTTCCGGAAAACAAACTCTTCCGGGATGCTAAATTGTACCGGGTGGAATGGAACCATGGGGTCCCGCTCGCACCCGGTCCCGGGGAGTCCGGCTCGGGGGACTGCGGTAGCACATGTTTGATTTTGCCTCTCTGTTTCTTCTTTCCCCCGATCTGGGGGCAAGGCACAAAAATGGATGGGGGCGGGGCAGGGGATGGTGTGAATGGGGAGAGGGGTGTGGGCGCCATCACCTCTTCACTCGAGGAAGGGGGTGAGAGAGTCCCACTGGTCTTCGAGTTCCCCCTCCCCAGAAGTGTAGCGCCTTTTCTTGAGGGGCATCCTACTGTCATGGGATGCCCCTCGCACTCTACTCCTCTCCTTCCCGCCCCGCCCCTTGGGCTTTCCCTTCCCTTCCCCAGGAGGTGTTTTCTCTGTCGACTCGGGGTCACACGGTCCCCCATGCCCGGACCCGAGAACCCACGCACTCATGACGCCGAGCCCAGCACAAGACGCTGAGGCCAACAGGCCCAGTTGATGGATTGGGAGGGGGGGCCGCAGGGGTTTCTTGTCCCCGAGCTGGCTGCCGGAGTGACTGGGGTAGTGGGGGTCGGGGTTCTCTTCCCCCCTTCTTCTTCCCCTTTTTTCCTGGGGTCTTGTGACCACGCAGAGGCTCTGCTCCCCCCCCCCACGCCGGCAGCCAAGGTGGCAGCAAATGCCGGTGTGGATTCCCCTTGCGGGGGGCCAGTTAGGGGGCTGCGGTGCCAGCTGCGTCTGCCTTGGAGTGGGGGATGGCGGCCTTGGAGGCAGGGCAGTTGTTTCTGACGTGCCCCGCCTCCTTACAGGCATGGCACCGCACACCGTCCGCAGACCAGCAGACTCTGTAAGTGGTCCCCTCGAAGGGGACGTTGAACCCACCCCTCGAGGCACTCCTCCTGGGCCAGGCTGACATAGACCTGGCACCGGGAGGAGTACACGTGCCTGAGGGTGGGGTCTCGAAGGCCGAGTGGGATCGGTGCCACCCCAGACCTGACCTCCCCCAATCGATGGAGATGGGGGAGGAGGAGCTCAATGGGGATGAAGGGCGGGACGTTTGAGATGACAAGTCTATGGGCGATGGCCTCAAGTGGGTCCACCGCCAGGAACGTCCCATCCACCATGAGCCCCTTTTCCAGGGCGAGGTGGACCGCCCACTCAGCCTTCAAGAAGAATACGGCCTTATCGTACATCTTGGAGGCCGCGACAATGGCTGAGGGGCCGACAACCCCAGCCATTGCCCTGAAGCAGTCCTCGATGGTCATGTCGGGGTGGGCATAGCACTTGACCCCGAGCTGTTTAGTATTTAGGTAAAACAGTGGCAGGGCCCTGGGAGCGGCAGGAGCCTTGGCCGCCACCACACCCCCATAGGTGGGCCTGGAAGGCCCTGCCACCAGCGACGGTGTTGCTGCCACCATGATTTAAAGAATGCGTGCTACGCTCACCCCGAGACTGCCCAGATGTACAACAGGCCGTATTGGTTTTGCTTGTTCCGCAGGGGGGGTGCAGAGAGGGATGGGTGGGGGGCCTCTCTGGCCTTTATGGCAAGCACAGAGAGGGGGGTAGAGAAGGGATTGTGAGTGTGGTGGGTGGGGGGGCTCTCTGCCCTGGTACTGGGGGTCAGAGAGGGAATGGGGGTGGGTGGGGGTCCAGGTGCTCACTCCCTGGTGTCAGAGAAGGTGAGTGGGGGATGGAGGAGCAGGAGGGAGGACGAGGGACAGGGCACTGAGGTGGGCTAATGCCCCAGGTCAGGAGGAGAGGAGTGGGGGGGGGAGGGTGCTGCCGGTGATGGTAAAACAGCAGTGGGTGGGAGGACTTTAAGCCTTCAGCCCAGTGGGCCCAACAAAAAGTCTAGGTATACCCCCCCACTCCTGTAGATTTCTTTTCTTCTTCACATCCCCCTCCTTTTTCAGGCACAGATCTTGGTTGGGTTGGGGCACCAGCCCTTTCTTTTTTCCTCTGCCTCGATAGTTTCTATCCTCCCTCCTGCAGCTGGGAGCTGGGCCCTGAGCCTCCAGGCCCAAGAACTCCTGTCTTCTGGGCCTCTCTCTCTCCCTTTTCCCCTTTCCTCTCCCAAGGAGAGAGCACTTCCCAGTGGCTGAAGGTTAGGGCGATGGTTTTTCCTCTTTCAAAACTGCCAGGGAGGCAGAAGTCCCTTCAAAAAAAATCCCTTTATTTCCGAACTCTAACTGCAGGACACAGAGTGCCAGCTGTTAGCAGTCTATCTCCAGGGGTGTCCAAGGAACGGACACCCCTGGTTAAGTACAAGGCAAAGACTCCCTGATTGGCCCATCAATTGGATCCTTAATCAGGGACATCTTTTTGTGGGATCCAAATCAGGGAGTTCATCCTACAATAGCCTGATTGAAGTCATTACAGATGTTCTGTTCTTTCAGGCTTATTAGAAATAACAAAATTAGGTTAGTGTATTCGATGCATTGTTTTCAACCTTCTAAGAAGAAATGGAAATTAGTGAAAAATGGAATATCTGCATGCCAGTGCTTTCAATTGTCCTTGAGAGCTAAATTTAAATGAAATGAGCAGGAACTAAAACAATGACAAATTCATGACCATCTTGTACAGGGTGCCAAATATCAAACCCCCTGCTGCAATACATTTTGCTAACCCCGCCCCCTACACCAACTGATTTTTTTTGCCCCTCAGTGTCTCTGTTATTTTTGCCTTTTGGTTACACCCATTCCTTGCATAGTGCTAATCATGGCTTAGTTGGTAGCACCCTCAACTCTTGAGTTACAAGGTTCTGGATTGAAAACTCCAGGCTTGAGCACAAAAATCTAGGCTGACTCTCTAGTTCAGTACTGAGGAAGCATTGCACTGTTGGAAGTTCCATCTTTTAGATGAGATATTCGATAGCTGCCCCAGTCATTTGCTTGGGTGCATGTGAAAGATCTTATTTCGAAAAGAGTTACCTCAAGCCAATCCTTATCCCTCAATTAATATTACACAAATGGATTACATGGTTATTATCACAGAACTTTTTTTTAAAATATTCGTTCGTGGAATGTGGGTGTCACTACCAAGGCCAGCATATATTGCCCATCCCTAATTGGCCTTGAACTAAGAGCAATTATGAGACAACCACATTGCTGTGGATCTGGAGTCAAATGTAGGCCAGACCAGGTAAGGATGACATTTCCTTTCCTAAAGGACATTCGTGAACCAGATGGAAATATACAACAATTGACAATGGTTTCATGGTTACAATTGGACTTTTATTTCCAGATTTTTATTGAATTCAAATTTCACCATCTGCTATGGTGCAATTCAAATCAGATATCTAGAGAATTATCCTGGGTTTATGGATTATTAGTTCAGTGACATTACCACGACACCATCACATTCCCAACTGTGGAGTTTGCTGTTTGCAAATTGACTGCTAAATTTTCTACAATGGAACAATGGCCATACCTTAAAGTGAGTACTTTTATTGACTCTGCTTTTAGATGTCCCTATGGTTGTGAAAACTATCACGGAATTGTTGCAGCACAGGCCCTTCGGGAGTGCACTGATTCTCCAAATGAGTATAAATAAATAAGCATAAATAGAAAAGAAAATCCTTCTTTCTTATCAAGAAAATATTTTTTTGCTTCCTTTTAAAGATATAAGATGGTGGGTACAAGAAGTTACCGTGATTGTCAAGCAGATGGATGGACCGGTCTCGTTCCATACTGCGAAGGTAAAGACAAAATTTTTCAAAGCTGTGTCATGTTTGTGAGAGATAATTGTAAGGCCTTTTGGCTAAGATCAAGGGCCCGATTTTACCATCGCGTTGCGCCCGTTTTCGGACGCGAAAAATTGGTAAAAGTCAGGCGTGAAGCAAGTGGTGCCATTCGTGCCCGCCTCTGCGCTGATTCTCCCTTTACCAAGGCCAGAAAATGGCCACGATCGGGATCCTGCCCGGAATGGCGTGACAGCCATTTAAATGTATTTGCATGCATTTAAATTGACTTAATGGGCTGCACGCCCAACTTTACCGGCAGTTCCCCCTTTACCACCGCGTTCACCCATCCAGAATCGGCGCGAAACACACATGCTCCATAGAAGTCTGATTCAGGTGCTCCAGTTAGTGAGGAGGTAGGTGCCTAGCGGCCAATGGGTCTCTGCTTGAGATCGGACGGGAAGGGGAGTCCGCTGCCACTCTGCCTGAGATCAGTGGAGGAGACCCCCTTCCCCTCCACTGATCTCAGGCAGAGTGGCAACAAACCCCCTTTCACTCCCATTGATCACAAGCAGAATGGCAGCGGCCCCCTCCCTCCCCCACCGATCTCAGGCAGAGTGGCAGTGGATCCCTCTTCCCCCCCACCCCACCAATCTCAAGCAGAGAGCCGTTGGACGCTAGGCACTTAGCTCCTTACTAACTGGAGCGCCCGAATCAGACTCCTATGGAGCATGTCTGTTTCGCGCCAATTCTGGATGGGCGAACACGGCGGTAAAGGGGGAGTGCCCGTAAAGTTGGGTGCGCAGCCCATCAAGTCAATTTAAATATATGCAAATCCATTTAAATGGCCATCACGCCCATTTCGGAGGCGGGCACGGATCACACTACTCGCCTCATGCCTGACTTTACCAAGATTTTGCGCCCGAAAACGGGCACAATGCGATGGTAAAATTGAGCCCAGTGTGCGTATGGGGGAGCCTCAGAATGGGTCTGAAAGTCGCATCTGACACACTTCCAGTTTCAAGTCCACCCAGCACTTAGAATCAAAATTGTAAAATAGGACCGCAAGTGTAGAGTTTGGTCCTGCACTTGATAGAAGTCAATGAGATTACACTGAGGCTTCATTTGAAAGCAATTTTTAAAATGGCATCTAGGCCTTTTGGCTAAGATACAAATGAGATCAAGCACACTGGAGGGGGTGCAATGCCTGCTCCTATCAGCTTGGATCATGTAGATCGAGCCCAACACAGGAAGAGGGCAGCCTGTGTTGTCAGCTTGTAATGTCTCGCTGGTCGAGACTTTAAATTGGACTTTGATTGGATTTGATTGGATATAATAAAAAAAAACTTATTTAATAATTATTGGGTTATTTTCTATATTTGTGCTGTACAAAAGTGTATTCTTCTTTATCATTTACCCACCATTCAGGATAACAGAAAATGGGCTAACCTTCCACAAAATTTACTTAACTCTGCCAAGCATCAGCTGACATCCTGGACTGAAATAGCAAATTCAAAACAACAAGCTTCAAGTTTGCAGTGCAAGCCACTATCCGATATATGGTTGATCCAGCTTCAGCATTGTTGTCACTATTCCATTTGGTATTATAAAATCATCACTGAGAATAGAATCAGCTCAAAATGCCTCTTCTTCAAAATAAGTTAAAAAGTGGACAAACTATTGTCCACTTGTTCTCCAGTTTGGATATCAACTCTGAGGAGCAAATGGAATTTCTGTTTGATGCCTAAGGATTCATCTTCTCCTGTTCCCTTCCCCCTCACTCTGCTCAAATTTGATCAGTTGCACTCTCATTTCACACCCCTTCACCCTTCCATCATTATTAAAGTCTTATCTCATTCATGAAACTTGCTGTTTTATTCCAACTTGTACTCCTTCTTTAATTCCATAATTGCTGACAACTAAACTAATGCATCTCAATCCTCCAGTTTGGTCCCATCTAATGTTCAAAACTATGATCTAAATCACCTCAGGACAAGACCTCTACTCTGCCTTACTACCACCTTTGTTTTCTGTCTGAAGTCCCGTATGATGATTGCATTGCAGTTATGCTATTCACTGTCCCCGTTTCAAATTCATAATCAGCCACAGTATTGTAAGCATTGGTATTTCATGCTCTAATTTACTTTTCCTCCGAAGTTCACCTCTCTTGCACTGCTCTAATTTGTTCTACACTTATTGCATTAAATAGTTGTTTCTTCTGAACTCACATGGCACGCACACATGCCACTTTTACCATTTACATGCTACTCCATAGCTAAAGCATAGATTTTTCAGAGGTGTAGAGATTTCACTGCTTATCCAAAATGGACCCGGACTACAGATCCAGAAGTCATGCCTCATTTCCACCTTCCAAACCCACAACCATTCAGAAGGGTAAAAGCAGCAGATATCTGAGAACCCCACCACCTGGAGGTTCTCTTCCAAGTCACTCACCGTCCTGACTTGGAAATACTGATGTTCTTTCACTGTCGCTGGGTCAAAATTCTGGAACTCCCTCCCCAAGAGCACTGTGGGTGTACCTAAACCTCAGACACTGCAGTGGTTCAAGGAGGCAGCTCCCCACCACCTTCTCAAGGGCAACAAATGCTGGCCTCGCCAGTGAAACCCGCATCCCATAGAAAAGAATTAAAACAAAAAGTTATATTTTCGCTGGTAGGGGAATGGAGGCTGAGACCTGACACCCACATGGGGGATATCAATGCAAAGTTCAAACAAACCCCATACTTGCTGGAGCAGGGATCTTATCTTCCAGTGAGAGTCTGTGAGAGTTAGGATTTTTTAAAGAGTAGACATAAATGCTCATAAAGGTGTGTAATGTCTGAGGAACTGTCAAGCTGTTTAAACCCTCTGCCCTTATTTTTTTAAATCTTGCTGGTATCCCTGAGTTAAAAAAAACAGTTTCAAAAGCTGTTTGTTGATTATAAATGTTTACCATTTTCAACTGCAATGTTAGAAATGCCAACTTATTTCAAATGAATCTCATCTGATTTAATAGTAAAACTATTGGAAGAGATGCAATGGGTATTATTCACAAGTTTGCCACCTGGCAAAGAGGATTACCAACTCCTTATGGAACCTGAAATGAAAATTGATGGATACAGTAAAGGCTGGGTGATGCCACATTAGCTCAGAAAACAGAGGCAAAAATTATCCCTGATTGATATTGTGTGGCACTTGAGTACTAGAATTTATGTCATGGCGACACAAGTGGCATTGTCCATTAATAGGATATAAGCACTTATATTATCCTCTCAAGTGCCTTATCTGCTCTACAAACATTTGTATTTATAACACCACATTAAAGACAGCTAATCCCCTGATAACTTCTTAGAATGCTCCGTCAAATGTGAACTTACAACCCCTTACTGTGATAATGGCAGGTTGTGGAAGCAGTGGTGATGTTATGATGATAGCCCTTAGGGATAATTTAGGCATAATTTATTTTCAACTCAGAGATACCAGCAGGATTTTTTTTAAATTAAGGGTTTAAATGGGACATTTTAGATTTATTAGAATTATTAAAATATTCAATTTTTTTTACAGTGCAGACTTGCTCCTCTGTGAATGAACCCAAAAATGGAAAGATCATTATGCCAGAGACATTTGATCTTGACCAAGATTTTCCTTTTGGTTCTGCCCTGCAAATTGAGTGCAATTCTCCAGAACTGGAAATTGAAGGTGACAAAGAAATATACTGCTTAGCAAATGGAACATGGAGTAATCCAGTTCCTAAATGCAAAGGTAAAGTTTGCACATGAATCTTTACAATTTACAATTTAAATTTTTTAAATTACATTTTGGGCAGGATTTGGGGTTGAAATCTTCAAAGTGTTCTGGACCTTCATTACTTAATTCAAATGCTATTCCTCATATACTAAGAACATGCTAGAAGGAAACACAAGTGTATAAGAGTGCAATGTTGGCTGTTTGACTTATATCCTTTAAGCATGATTCCCTAAGTTAAACTTCATGCACAATCCTAGATGCTGAATCCTAGTTTGCTATTTAATCTGCTCGGTTTACTGCTAGGTGTGATCCAGCATTGCACAAAGCGCAGGGGAACAAGTAAAGTTCAAGATTCCTGATTATTTTTTCCCCTCTCCATAGTCTGCGTCTTGTAATCATTTATCATTGCCTCTATGTTCGAGAGGCCACATAATTCAGCATAGACATCAGGGTTGGAATTTTACAGCCACTCCCAATGACTGGATCATCCGGTCCCATTGAAGTCAATAGACGTTTGAATGGTTCACCCCATTTTCATACCCATCCCACTGGCACCATGGGGCTGTAAAAATTACACCTCCAATTTAGAAGCATTATGATGTGTACCAATTAGCACCACACAATGTAATACCTTTATCCACAGAACAATTGAACGCTTCAACGTGCACAATACTTAGGCTGGGATTTTCCAAACCCCCCACCTTCCCACCAGCATAACATTCTTATGATAGACTTTGTCTCACATGTTTTGCATCAAATTCACCTCAAAATTGCTATTTTTGAATGTGGTAACTATTTTGTGGGTGAAGTTAATGAATTCATAATTGTGACAGATTCGCTTTTAGTATATACCGAAGATTGCATTTAACAATTTCTGAACCTGTCTCATTCATTCAGAATCCTGATCAAACAGTTTCAGTAATTTTCCCTTTCAGAATTGGAATGTAAGAAACCAAAAATAAGCAATGGACAAGTGCTGAGCACCGGAAAGGTTTACAAATATTCTCAGAAACTACAATATCAATGCAATCGTAATTATAGACCTGAAAACATTCAACAAACTACATGCAGTAAATTTGGATGGAATCCTCTACCAACTTGCTCACGTAAGCTGATTAATTTATGTCATAATTAATTGTTTCACTTTAGCCAAGAGATGTTTTGGGCTGTACGTCATATCTAGTCTCTGACCTAATTTAAAAAAAAATTCCTTTCTCAAAGTTGCAATGCCAATGCCCTTAATCCATTTTCTTGCTTGTTCCAAAAACCTATTCAAATTGAATCCAATTCATGGTCCCCACAAAAAGTGACTTGTTTTTGACCTGATCCATACTCTTATTGTACCATGATCTAGAAGAAAACCTTATTCTTAAACTACACCGAGGTAACACTTTAAATCTACCTTCCTGTTAGCCTGGCCGTGGCCACCACCCTACCACTGCGATGTAATTTAAACAAGGGAGTGAACTTAAATTTAATATCAGTGTTGCCTTCAGAGTTGGCATTTTTTGTACCTTCATCAGCTGTTGGTGTTGGCCTTGCCAAGTTGTATTATCACTTCAAAAGACGACATTTGCAGGATTTTGGAGCACAAGGCGCTTTAGGGTCTCCTCCCAAATCTCACATCACTGCCTTATTTTAATATGCAATACATTTCCCAGGGAGGTCTTGTGGTGCAGTGGGTAGCTTCCTTGCCTCTGACCCTGGTTCAAGTCCTGCGCCAGGATTTGATGGCCAAGGAAGGTGCATTTATAACACGGCCAAATAAACATTTCAACATGTAACAATGGCAGGTGGTATGAGTGGGAGAGATTCCAGTGCATCTATGAGTGGTGTCTCTAATTCATAGCTTCCAACTACAATATGTATGTAGCCAAAGCAGGTTGGCTGGATGGCCAGTGTGAACCAGATTGGTGCCAGTTTAATCCCTGTTCTAACTGGGCGGATTAGGGATTTGTCTCCTTGCCCTACCCATGATGGAGATCATAATGCCAAAGGTTGGACTGAGAAAAAGCATGTGTTTCCTGTCATTTGTATCATAGCAGCAATGGACATCAGATAAGCAAACTCCATGCATTACTGGTAAAAGATATATTGAAATTTACCTTGAAGGGAATTGATATCATTAATTCAATTTCCTCTCCATGTGAATTTTTTTTCATCTTCAAAAATATATCTGCCTATTTTTTAGCTTGGATGTGTTGGCTGGCACCCAAGGCCACTTGCTCATATTTCCCTCTGCTCGGCTTCCAACCGAGTCCCACCCCAAGGCAGAAAATCAATTTAAATGGTTAGGAAGACAGCCAGGGTTCCAGGCACAGAAGTAAGGAAATCTAAATCTTGTCATCATTCTGGTGTGAACAAAATCATCTCCCAATTTTGGAGTCTAAGTACCCACATCACTTCATAGGCAACTGAGCAGTACATGTTTGTAAAAAGTCCTCGGAGGCAGAAGTCCCTTCACCAAAATTCCTTTGTTTACAAGTCTGATAACAGCATACAGAGAGCTTTCCGTTAGCAGTCTACACTAGGATTCCCAGAGGAACTGATACTCCTGGTTAAATACAAAGCAAGAGGCTCCCTGATTGACCCATCAATTTGGCCCTTAATCATAGAATCATAGAATCATAGAAACCCTACAGTGCAGAAGGAGGCCATTCGGCCCATCGAGTCTGCACCGACCACAATCCCACCCAGGCCCTACCCCCACATATTTTACCCGCTAATCCCACTAACCTACACATCCCAGGACTCTAAGGGGAAATTTTTTTTAACCTGGCCAATCAACCTAACCCGCACATCATTGGACTGTGGGAGGAAACCAGAGCACCCGGAGGAAACCCACGCAGACACGAGGAGAATGTGCAAACTCCACACAGACAGTGACCCGAGCCGGGAATCAAACCCGGGACCCTGGAGCTGTGAAGCAGCAGTGCTAACCACTGTGCTACCGTGCCGCGGAGTTCACGGAGTTCATATTCTAACAGGCCAACCTCAATTGCCTGATTAAAGTCATTACAATGTTACTCGTTCATCTCCCAAGACCTGGATTTTCCATTCTCTTCACATTGGGCCGATTTGGTTGAGAGCAGAAAATATCATGAGAAGCCCAAAGTCACATTTCATGTTGATGTAAAAACAGGAAGCGGTTGTCTCCTCCCCCACCAGTGGCAGGCCACATTTCCACTGTTCATTGTCAGGAACCTCACTGTAATAAATGAACATCTCACTATCAGGTCCATACGCCAGAATTTTACAGGGGTGGGGGGGTGGGGGCTAAGTTTCCTGATGAGTAAAATATCATGAGGCAGAGAGTGGGTATAGATGGGTCTTTTTCTAAATGGAGGTCGGTCACCAGTGGTGTGCCCCAGGGATCTGTTCTGGGACCCTTGCTGTTTGTCATTTTCATAAATGACCTGGATGAGGAAGCGGAGGGATGGGTTGGTAAGTTTGCCGACGACACGAAGGTTGGGTGGGGTTGTGGATAGTCTGGAGGGATGTCAGAAGTTACAGAGGGACATAGATAGGATGCAAGACTAGGCGGACAAGTGGCAGATGGACTTCAACCCAGATAAATGCGTCATGGTCCATTTTGGTAGATCAAATGGGATGAAGGAGTACAATATAAAGGGAAAGACTCTTAGTACTGTAGAGGATCAGAAGGACCTTGGGGTCCGGGTCCATAGGACTCTGAAATCGGCCCCGCAGGTGGAGGAGGTGGTTAAGAAGGCGTATGGTGTGCTGGCCTTTATCAATTGAGGGATTGAGTTTAGGAGTCCGGGGATAATGATGCAGCTATATAAGACCCTCGTCAGACCCCACTTGGAGTACTGTGCTCAGTTCTGGTCGCCTCACTATAGGAAGGATGTGGAAAAGATTGAAAGGGTGCAGAGGAGATTTACAAGGATGTTGCCTGGATTGAGTGGCATGCCTTATGAGGATAGGCTGAGGGAGCTCGGTCTTTTCTCCTTGGAGAGATGAAGGATGAGAGGAGACCTAATAGAGGTGTATAAGATGTTGAGAGGCATAGATCGGGTGGACTCTCAGAGGCTTTTTCCCAGGGTGGAAATGTCTGCTACGAGAGGACACAGGTTTAGGGTGCTGGGGGGTAGGTACAGGGGAGATGTTAGGGGTAAGTTTTTCACACAGAGGGTGGTGGGCGAGTGGAATCGGCTGCCGTCAGTGGTGGTGGAGGCGAACTCAATAGGGTCTTTTAAGAGACTCCTGGATGAGTACATGGAGCGTAATAGGATGGAGGGTTATAGGTAGGTCTGGAAGGTAGGGATGTGTTCGGCGCAACTTGTGGGCCGAAGGGCCTGTTTGTGCTGTAGTTTTTCTATGTTTCTATGACTACTGGTACTATTAATTTAAATATTCGGCCATTGAAAGCAATTATCTGACTTTTTTCATCAACTGAGGTGTTGGAGACATCCTCATCCTTAAAAATAATTGTATTTTTTTTTGTGTGAGGATAACAATTGTGGAGTTATTACTACCAGTCACTTTACCAAAACCTATCTTTGTATTTTTTCAGCAATAGTATGTAGAATTACACAAATAGAACATGGTAAATTTCAAACTATCAAGTGGATGTATGCCCAGAACGATAAAGTGAACTACACTTGTGATCAAAATTATAGACCTGTGGGCTCAAATACAGTACGGTGTCAAGCATCTGGATGGATCCCAAATCCAAGCTGTATAGGTAATTAGTTTTCATTTGCTAATCGGCTTGTAATACGTTTGGAATTGTAACAGATATTTCTGCCTATTAATGTTCATAAGAAACATTACATTATAAAAGTAATGTGTTTTTTTCCTAATTTCCTGTATGGATAATATTATATAATTTTTCAAATCATATTATTTAATGGAATATGGAGAAAGTGCCAATACCAGTGTTGACTGTTGCCTCTGAGACGTCCATTTTAATTACAGTACCACACCTCCTCACATTGGGTAGCATGTGCTGAGTTCATTGGCTTTAAATAAGAACATAAAACTAATAGTAGGAGTATATCATTGAACCTGTGTGCCATTCCATAAGATCATGGCTGATCTTCCTCAATTTCATCTTCTCCCATTGTCCCCATTTGTGGGTGGCATGGTGGCACAGTGGTTAGCACTGCTGCCTCGCAGCGCCAAGGACCCGGATTCGATTCCCGGCTTGGGTCACTGTCTGTGTGGAGTCTGCACATTCTCAAATGTCGTGGCTAAAAACCAGATTGGAGGCTGGGAATTTTGCATTGAGTTGTCTCACCTCCTGACTTCCCAAACCTTGTCCACCATCTACAAGGCTTAAGTCAGAATTGTGATAGAAAATCCTTTATTTGCATGGATAAGTGCAGCTCCACCAACACTCAAGAAACTCAACACCCAACCATGACAAAATAGCCCATTTTATTGGCACCCCATTCACCACCTTAAACATTCGCTCCCTCCACCACCAATGCATAGTGGCAGCAGTGTTTATCATATACAAAATGCACTGCAGCAACACACCACGACTCTTTTGGCAGCGCCTTCAAAACCCACGAACTCTACCACCTAGATGGAGAAGGGCAACAAATGCAGGGGAACACCACCACCTGCAAGACTCCCACCAAGCCAAACATGATCCTAACTCTGATGTATATTGGTGTTCCTTCACTGTTGCTGCATCGAAATCTTGGAACTTCCTTACCAACTACGCTGCAGGCGTAGTTTAGTTCAAGAAGGTCAATTGGAGATGGGCAATAAATGTTGGGCTTGCCAGCAATGCTCGCATCTGATAAAAGCACAAAATACCAGGCTCACTGACCAAACAAAAAGTAATGCATCTAAGTTTGCTGATGATACAAAGTTAGGCAGAAATGTAAGCTGTCAGGAGGACACAAAAATGATGCTAATAGTTATAGACAGGTTAAGTGAGTGGCAATAAGGTGGCAAATGAAGTGGGAAAGTTTGAGGTTATTCACTTTGGCTGTAAAAATAGAAAAGCAGGGTATATTTTCAAAAGTTTGAAGCTTGTAAATTGGGGCATTTGGTTGTATTTGAACATGGAACAAAGTTAGCAAGCAATTAGAAGGGCAAATGTCATGTTGCCCTTTAGTGCCAGGAGATTGGAGTACAAGAATACAGAAATCTTGCCACAAGGCTTGCTCAAGACTTTGGTGAGATCACACTTGTGTGCAGGCTTGATCTCCATATTTAAAGAGAATATGTTTGCATTGAAGGCAGTACAGTGAATGTTTACTGGTCCTGGATGTAATGATACTGTGCCTTTAAGAAATGTATTTATATCATGTTTTTTATAAGGATTTCAAATTCAGCTCAGTTTTACATGGTGCCAATTTGTCTGGGCACTATGCAGTTCACATGCCGAGAATGCAGGCGAATGATTGATTTTAGCTAGAGCTGTGCTTGTTCTCATCTGAGTTAATGCATTTTAGTTTATTTGTTTTTTTCCCTGGGGTTTCAGAGTAGGGTTTTGATTATGTTGCTTAAGAAGAGGAAGAGCTAAGCTTACAGGGAAAATCAGGCAGTTACTGTCATGTTCCGAAAGAAACAAGAAGTGTCTCCGTCTCTTGCTCTCTCTTTCTGGAGACTCCTGTTTGGGACCTGCTAGGAGATATAGGTTTCTCTCTCTCTCTCTCTCTGTCTCTTTCTCTCCAGGTGTCCTGGAGGCTCTAGGGCTGGCAGTCCAAGTACAAACACATGAATCTATGTGTTGCAAACTGATTTTGAAGAGGAGTTTAAGTCCATAAGAGGAATATTGCTTGAATTGAAATTAAGCGAGAGAGGCTATCAGTTAAGAATTGTTTCTTCTCCTGTTTAAGTATTTCAATTGGTTAAAATTAAGCTTCACCCCTGAGAGCTCTACTGCCCAATGGGTTCTGTTTGCCTGTTCCCCATTTTACAAAACTTGTTGTAAACCCAGCCACTGTGATGTCATGTCTTGATGGGTGGGGGGTGGACTTTCCTACTTGGGGATATGATACAATGGGGAGGTCTGTTAATTATATTAAGAGTGTTCAAATGGGGTTCCTATCATTGCGTGGTGGGTACCCCATTATGTCATTGGCGGGGTCAGGGACAATTGTGTGGGGCAATCCCACTGGCGTGAAAGCCAGTTTTGGAACTCCACTCAACTCTCTGCCTCTTTCTGCCCACTGAAAGCTGGGGTGGAAAATCCCCTCATTGTCTACTCCTGCTCTAATTCTGATATTCTCGTGTTTATTTCTTGCATAAGAGAGTTTAAATTGTCCACCTTCCATTGCATAAGGATTGTTCTAGAATCTAGGAAATTCTGAAGATCAAAACGGATGCAAGCAAAATCTTTGTAACCATCTCTTTTAAAACACTAAGATATAGGAAATTAGGTTCAGGGCATTTGTCAACTTTTAATCCTATTAATTTCTCCAATATTATTCCTTTACTAATATAATTGTTTATCACAGGTTCCACATTCTCAATCAATCTTTGATTCACCTCAATTTCCAGCATGTTCTTTTGTCTTTTACAATGAAACATTTATTTAATGACTCTGCCATTTCCTTATTCCCCAGGATAATAGGGACAATTCTCCCAAAATATTCTAAGTGTCGAATAAATGTAAAAATTTGAGTAAATCCTGCCAGTTTTTTTCACTGGGAGTTTCAAAATGAATTTCCTACACTCTGTGCATTGCAGAGTGCATGAATCACTCCAAATATCTGGGGGCAGGACCTATTCCCGCTGGAGAGGCCGGCAGCATAGCGCTGAGCAGGCCAGGGCACATGCGCCGATCTGTCAGTGCCAAGATTGGTACGTGCGCAGTGGCCCCGCACAGCTAGCCTCCTGATCACTTGCCAGCTCGATCATTGGCCAACCCCGCGACCTCCCCATCGCTGGCTGTGCGACCCTCCCCCATGGTCCGATCTCTAGCCCCCGGACATGTCTGGGCCAGCCTCAACCTCCCCCCACATCCCTGCCCACCTCGATCTCCCCCCAGCAGTCCTGATTTTCTGCCCGCCCCCCACCCCCAGCATCCCTGGCCCCTTCCTGCAGTCCCACCCCCCACCCCTGCAGCCCTGACACCCCCCTCCCTCCCAGCAGGCCGAAGCACCCCACCCACCCTGGTGCCCAGCCCCGACTCCCTCCCTCTGCTCACGATCTCTCTCCAGACGACAGTGGAACCCCCACCCCTCATTGAGTACACCCCATTAGGCCCTGCATCCATTAGGTCCTGCCCCCTTGGCACTGCTCAATGCCTGGTGGGCACTACCAATGTTCCTCTGGATATTGCCACTCTTCCCCCTGGGCAGTGCCAGGAGGCCCTGGCTGGCACTGCCAAGGTGGCAATGCCCAGAGGGCACCACCAGAGCCCGGCCTTCTGGGGGCCTTGATGGCCCTTCACTCCAGTGAGATCCGGCCACCAGTTCCCCGCAAGTGGGGTGTTTTAGTAAACCCCGCTGGAGTGAAACACTCCTGGTTGGCGGGGCGGGGGGGGGGGGGGGGGGGGGGGGGTCTCTTCAGTCCCAGGCCTGCTAATCATATGTAAAATACATTTAAATTCTAATTTAAACAAATTATGCAGCTCCATGCCGATTTCTGGCATGGAGCTGACGGCACCAACAATCCGGCTGCCAGAGACTCGCGGAGGCCGTGGCGCCCAGCGGGAAGCCCGCGAAACAGCCTCCGTTTGAGTCTCCTGGCCCGCTGGCTAAAAAGGCAGGGCAGCGTGCTGAGAGAATCACCCCCAATATCTCCCATCTTGACTCACTTTTAATCTCTTCTTTTTCACATGTCTATAAAAACTTGACAATCTGTTTTTAAGTCTCGTTCGTTCGCAATAACTTGATCATCCTTTGCTGAATTCCAAAATCCTCCCAACCTTCAGGCCCACTGTATTTGATAACATTTACCACATCATAAATCTTTAATTTAATACAGTCTTTAGTTTCTCAAATTGAACATGGTTGGATCATTTTTTCTCAAAGAGTTTTGAATTGTCAAGTAATTCTTTGAATGTTTCTATTGTTATCTATCATCAAAGGCAGGATTTTCTGGCTGATCCTGCGGCGGGAATATCTGGTCCCACTGAGAACGCGTCCTTGCCGCAGGTTACCTGCAAACCCCCTTGACAGTGGCAGAACTTGAAGTTGCTGTTGCCAGCCAACAGCAGGCCACCTCAATCCTCACAAAACACCCTAGGGGATGGGGCCAAAAATCCTGCCCCAACATTTCTAGTTTCCCAATCTACCTGGGCTAACTGATCCCTCTCACCTACACAGTTAGTCTAATTTTGAACATGACAAATCACTCTCAAACTCATCACACTATACCTCTTCCCCAGAGGTTATTTGTTAACTCTTTCACTGCATGATGCAAGATATAAAATATTGTGTTCTCTAGTTGGTTCTTTGACATCCTGTTCTTAATGCATTCCATGTTTAATGTATATTTTATAAATCTTAGGCAGCAGACCCAATATTATTTTAAACTGCATTCTAATAGTGCATTCACAGTATAAATGATCAGTCGTGGCATCTCTTCATGGACAACTTGAATTGAATGGATATAGCAACTTACAATTCATGTATACCTGCTAAAACTTTACTTTCACCATGGGAATTCGATTAGAAAAAAAGAAAATATTGCACATATTTCCCGAGGACATATTGACAGGTGACAAGATAGCAGAAGTATGAAGCGAGGAAACAAATCTTGGGAACTCATTAAACTAATGCAAATGGGGTGGTGGTGGGAGGGGGGGGGCGGGGGCGGTGGTGGACATGAAGGGTTGTGTAGCCACAAATAGTCATAATCAAAGATCAGAAATAGTTTCTATTTTTGAGGCTCCCTTATCTTTGAGTGTCCTTACATCATCCTAACAGGGTGGTGAAAAATTGGATAATAGGGACTTCATTACATTTATCATTCCCTGAGGTAACATGGCCCCATTAAGGGGCAATCCTTCTCGGGCCACATGACCAGGACGGAGCCAATGAAGCACAAGCGTGTGAATTTGGGCTAATTGGGAAGCAAGTGCGAGCAGTACCATGGCTGGAGGGCCTCAATTGGAAAGCTTATGGTATTTGCTACCAAATAAACCTGTTGGACTTTAACCTGGTGTTGTGAGACTTCTTACTGTGTTCACCCCAGTCCAACGCCGGCATCTCCACATCATGGCCTCAATTGGAGTCAGAGTGTTGGGTCTGCTGTTTAACCTTTTGTGTATATAGTCTCTTCTCAACAATAAACCCATTAGTTATTTATTTGTCACAGAGTCATCTCAGGTTATTACATTCCTCCTCAACACAATAGAAGCAAGAAAAGCATTGGACACAGGGAATCAACGACAAAACCTTTAACATATGGCAGAGATTGTTAGCCCATTCCAATATGAAATCCGTTTCTTAAACAGATAAGTCACTTTGGGATATTAAAGATAGGTGACAAATTTACAACTTACAAAAAAGCCAGAGGGTGCAGAATTAGATGTAGGGTCTGATGTACTTGAGTGGAAATTGGAAATATTATACCGTTAAGTGTCCAAACAATAATCTCAAGGGCTGTGCCATAAATATTTGTAGAGCACCAAGAACCACATTAAGGCACTGAAAATTCTCTCTAAGGATATCCAGCAGATGGCAGAAGAATCAAATGAGACATTAGGCAGGATTTTACGGCCTCACTTGACCTGAGACCGGAAAATCCCACCCGAGATCAACGGACCTTCCCATTGTCCGATTCCCGTGGTGGGCGGGGCGGTAGAATTCCGGTGCTTAGCAGAGAAAGCATCTCTCTCATGAAGGATATCTGTAGTGAGTTGCAGCTCTGTTAGGAACTTCTGCACACATCACACAAAAGCATCCTTAAACATAACAGCATACATATACTAAGAAAGTATATTTTAGGACAATAAACTCTGATCACCAGGTATTTTGAGGGAGAGGAACTCCTTTAATGTTACCTCAATCCTGGCTTGTTGATTTCCTCCAATAAATAAAATTATAAAACAAAAGCAAAATTTTGCAGAGATGTGAAATGAAAACAAAAGTGCTAAAAATACCCATCAGGTTGATGATCTGCGTCAATGTAGCCAGAAACTGGCTATTGCCACCAACTTTTCTCTTTCCCTTCCCGCACACTCATTCCCCCCTACCTCCCCTCCCCCCCCACCAACTCATCCCCAACAGGGAGTGAATGTTATTTGACACATTGTGGGAGGAGCAATATATTGCATAGGCTGAACTTCACCAAAGAAGCAATCGGAATCCTCCATGAAGTTCCTGCATCCACAGTGCACCTCCAGCTGTGGTCATGATGTTAATGTTTTACATCGCTTCTAACATCAACCAAGTGGGCAACAGGTGACAGATTCCCTCTTCCATTGGACTTTTGGCATCGTTAAGCATCGTTATGCACCAAGCCAACCTGACCATTAGCTGATATTTGTTGGTGCTCATCTGGTTCTCCTGGTGGGGAACTCTTGCCCTTGGAATCCCTGGAGCTCATTTCATCGACTCCATTTATGGGTCGTCACCAATCCTGGTCCAGTTTCTTTGTACTGAGATACTTGCAATTCTGGCTTTATGCGCATCCCCAATTTTAATTACTCCACCATTGGTGTGCGCAAGTCTCTCCACCTCTCATTAAGATAATCCTTAAACTTGCCATTTTGACCATGTTTGGTTATCTGCTCTAATACTTCCTGAGGCTCAGTGTCAAATTTTATCTGATAATGTGCCCTGCTCGTCTGTACTAGGTTAAAAGGAATGTATAAATTTAAGTCTTTGTCATGCCACTCTGTGAAAAAATGGAACTGCAATCTCTGAGATGACTATTTCAACGTTTGAAATTAACCTCTGTTTTGTTATTTGCCTTGGTACAGGTGTAGTTTGTTTTTTATTCATTCGTGGGACATGGGCATCGTGGGCTGGCCAGCATTGATTGTAAGAATTTTAACAACACCAGGTTAAAGTCCAACAGGTTTATTTGGTAGCAAATGCCATTAGCTTTCGGAGCGCTGCTCCTTTGTCAGATGGAGTGGAAATGTGCTCTCAAACAGGGCACAGAGACACAAAATCAAGTTACAGAATACTGATTAGAATGCGAATCTCTACAGCCAACCAGGTCTTAAAGATACAGGCAATGTGAGTGGAGGGAGCATTAAGCACAGGTTAAAGAGATGTGTATTGTCTCCAGACACGGTCACAGGCATTCAGCCTCTGATCTTCGGGTAAGCGTTCTCCAAGGCGGCCTTCACGACACACGACAGCACAGAGTCGCTGAGCAGAAACTGATAGCCAAGTTCCGCACACATGAGGACGGCCTAAACTGGGATGTTGGGTTTATGCCACACTATCAGTAACCCCCACAGTTTGCCTCCTGGACTTGCAGAATCTCACTGGCTGTCCTGTCTGGAGACAATAAACATCTCTTTAACCTGTGCTTAATGCTCCCTCCACTCACATTGCCTGTATCTTTAAGACCTGGTTGGCAGTCGAGATTCGCATTCTAATCAGTATTCTGTAACTTGATTTTGTGTCTCTGTGCCCTGTTTGAGAGCAGATTTCCACTCCATCTGACGAAGGAGCAGCGCTCCGAAAGCTAATGGCAGTTGCTACCAAATAAACCTGTTGGACTTTAACCTGGTGTTGTTAAAACTCTTACTGTGTTTGCCCCAGTCCAACGCCGGCATCTCCACATCAGCGTTGATTGCCCATCCCTAGTTGCCCTTGTTCAGAGGGCAGTTGAGAGTCAGCCACACTGCCATGGTTCTGGAGTCACATGTAGGCCAGACCAGGTAAGGGTGGCAGATTTCCTTCTCTAAAGGGCATTAGAAAACCAGGTGTGTTTTTCCAACAATCAACAATGGTTTCATGGTCATCAGTTGATTCTTAATTCCAGATTTTAAAAAAATTATTGAATAGAATTTTTACCATCTACTGCGGCAGGATTCAAACCCAGGTTTCCAGAACATTAGTGGAGTTTCTGGATTAATAGTCTAGCCATAATACCACAAAGCCATCACCTCCCCTGTGATAATATGTCACGTATGCACTTTGATAGTGTTAATTTATCTTTCTCAGAAAGTATTTGCAGGAAACCAAACATCGATGCAACTTTCTATTCCCCATCGAAACAAACCTTTAGGCCTATGGAAAGAATACGTTACAGTTGCAGATCTTCACCACAAGAAGTGATATCTATATGTGCCGGAGGTGGATGGTCTCCTCCAATAAGATGTCCAGGTAGGAGTTTTCTTTATTCATTAGTTTGAAGAACACCATAAAATGAAACCAACTGTCAATTAAATTTGTACATATTCTAAACCACAGTTTGGTACTGATTCAAGTTTTGTTTCCAATACTGGGGATATTTAACACATTGTTTTGAAGATTATGCATAACCACGTAATTGAATAGCCCCAAAAATAAAACTTCTTTAAATAGATGTCGTATGTGGAAAAGTACATACCGCTGCGTTAGAATAAATTGTACAATCCCAACATTAGCTTCATCAGGATCTTTGTATTTGGCATTGCTATAACAAAGTCATTGCCTGTTATTTTACCGGCAAATCAGGTTCATGCCCTATTTTTCACCTCTTGCAATTGTACCGGCACTGGATATCCAGTGCATTCGGCCTCTCACCCATTTCCAGTGAGAAGCGGAATAATTTATGTAAATATATTTAAAACAGCATTAACATGTAATTGACGAGCCCGGGATACCATCCTCCCGGCTCACATGCCTTTGTGGCCTTGCTGGGAGAGGTACTCTCCAGCGAGGAAAACACCTGCTCCCCATAAATGGGGAACAGTCGTGTTGGCCTCGCCGGTAGAACCGGAGGCCATTGATGCCCCCCGGGGAGGTTGAGGGCAAGGGTGGAGGTGCCCCTTGGGCAGTGCCAACCTGGCACACTGGCATTGCCCACCAAGCAGTGCCAGGAGCAGGTCAGTTGGGCAGGGAGGGGGACCCCGCTGTGCACTCTGCTTGTGATCGGTATGGGGAGGGAGCGGGACCCCACTGCCACTCTGCAGGTGATCAGTGTGGGGGGAGGAGGGGGTGGTGTAGGGGGCATGCAGGGGTGATACTTCTGGGCGGTGTGGGGCTTGCGATCATCTGCGATAGCTGGAAAGGCGGGTGCTGGGCTGAGGCTGGCTGCAACAACAGACAGGTCTGAGAGACAGACCTGTCAGGCCTCTGCTGTTGCATTATGCATGTGCAGCCACAGAGATCTGCACATGTGCAATAGCTTCCTCTGCTGCTACAGTAGGCTTGCTGGTGAGTTAAGCCCCCTCCCATTCTGTCTAGTGGCTGGAAGCAGTCTGGCCCATTTTGTACATGTCTAAGTGCATAAGATTTGGCATAAAGACTCACTGAAAAAAATGCATCTGAAACTCCTGTGTTCATGCTAGCTGGACACTTCTTCGAATTTTTCTCGTAAAATTGCCCCCACCGTTCTCTCTTAAGGGTAGTGGAGTAAAAATGATTTTTTCTCTGCAAAGTGCATGATAAAATTATAAATTCATTTTAAAAAACTATAGTTATGAATATATTAAACACAGCATGCAAAAAGAGACCTCCTCCATATCAAATGCAACAGGGCACAAAATGCAAAAACGAGCAACTGAAGGCAGGAAAAAAAATTTAAAGGCCGGAGAGATGAGAGAGGGATCTCAGATGCTGTGCATATGGAACGTTTTGGCAATTGGACTAAGGGTGGGAATTGGAAATGCAGAGACAGGTCCAAAGGAAAGAGCTCCAGAGTACTTTCCCATTTCCAGAAGCTTTGGTTCTTGTACACTGTGCCTTTCTGTGCTCTTGATGCTTGGCCTCAGCATCAGCTGAGCTTCTTCCCCACTCCGACTACATTGCACACTGATTGCTCCAACATAAAAGTTTTCTGCTGCTACAGCTTGAAGCCAAAGCCCTACCTACCATGACATCACCACCTTCTTGTCCACGTGATCCATGCCTCCAAACTCTAAGCTCTAGCCTCTCACCAGTCCATTGACTCTAATTTATCACTTCGCCTATACAAACATACCAGTGTAAGATTTAGAGGTTGAGGTATGAAACCCTTTTAATTAAAATCTCTAACTACTGATTGCACGCCCCGATTTCGTCCATCATCGGGGGCAGTGTTACTCCACCCTCCCCACCATATCAAAATGGATTGCCAACATCAGGGCATCAGGACCCTTCCGATGGGTCCCAAGTCATGGCCCTCTCTGCAGCCCATCCTGTATGCCCTGTGCTAGTCTGCACCATCCCCCCCCACCCCGCCAACACCCACCCCCGGCAATCAACCCCCCTTACATACTGCCCCACACCAGTCCCTTGCATATTCCCCCTGCTGATCACCCACTTTGGAGGTCCCCCCTTGCCTCCCCCCATGTCATAGCCCCACCCCCATTCAGGCCTGACCCCGTTGGCACTGTACCTGGCACTGTGGGGTGGCACTGTCTGGCCAAGGCTCCGGCCACCCTGGGGCTTCAATGGCCTCTCATCGCCCCCAGCGAGGTCATCACGTCTGGTCTCCACTCGTGGTGTGAGGTCTGACCGGCGAGGAACTAAGTGCAAGTGAGGCCAGACGATGCTGTTCGGGACTCACGCCCTTTTTGAGCGCAAAGCCAATCTTGCCAGTGTGGTAAACCACTGTTATCTGCTATCTGTTACCTGTATATGTGGCACATCCCTGTCGGTTCCGCCCAAGTCTCCTCCCCCTGGTCTGGGTATAAAGGCGGTGGCTCCTCCCCCCTTGCTCTCAGTTCAGACCAGATCACCGACAGGGATGGCTCCAAGTTCTTGCCAATAAAAGCCTATTTGTCTTGCTCACAACTAGTCTCGGCTCGATTGATAGTGCATCAGGCAGCAATACAGGGCCAGTAAGAATGCAGGAGGCATAAAAAATCACTTTGGGCCCAATTATTTGATCACTCACACAATCTTACTGGCTTGCCGCCCCACTCAGATCTCCCCCCCTTGCAGAGCTCCCCCCCGCCTAAGCCTCCATTATAGCCTAACCCCCACTCAGACCCCATCCTCACAGCACTGCCCCGACACACTTATGGTGCCTAACTGAGCATTGCGAGGGTGCTAGGTGGGCACTGCCTGCTGCCGATTGTGCCCCCTGCAGAGCTCCCTCCCCTGCAAAGTTCCCTCCTTCCCACTTGTCATAGCTCCACCCCTTTGGCACTGCCCCAGCACAGTTTTGGTGCCCAAAATCACCCAAGGCTTCAATGGCCTCCGATCCCCCTGGCGAGCCATCATGTCTGGTCCCAGTTGGTGGGGACTATACGTGACTCTCACTGGGAAGAACCTCGACCTGCGAGGTGGTGAAGGTAAGCGACGATAACATCCAGGACTCGTAAATAACATGTCATTAATATTTAAGTAAGATCAAGGGAGGCGAAAAACAGGCCGTGAACCTGATTTTTTGTCTTCCACCCAATCTCACCACCTTGCCAAAAGTCATAAGATTTTTGTCATAGAAATCATAGAAACCCTACAGTGCAGAAGGAGGCCATTCGGCCCATCGAGTCTGCACCGACCACAATCCCACCCAGGCCCTACCCCCACATATTTTACCCACTAATCCTCTAATTTACACATCCCAGGACTCTAAGGGGCAATTTTTTTTAAAACCTGGCCAATCAACCTAACCCGCACATCTTTGGGCTGTGGGAGGAAACCGGAGCACCCGGAGGAAACCCACGCAGACACAAGGAGAATGTGCAAACTCCACACAGACAGTGACCCGAGCCGGGAATCAAACCCGGGACCCTGGAGCTGTGAAGCAGCAGTGCTAACCACTGTGCTACCGTGTCCTACTCACAGAAATTCAAACTGAACAATTTTAAAAGATAACGTGGGTAAAATCCATAAATGTTATTTCACACTAACATCGAACCTTAAAATTCATTAACAAAACCTTATACCACTATCCTCAGGAACAGAATTTCAGATCTACTTAGCCACCAACCTGCCCACTTTCACAGTGTATCCTAAGCTGAGGCTTTCCATTCCTTCTCACTTCAATTCTCAGTTTCTCTTGCATCATCTGAACACTTTTTCCAGAGTTAGCTCGGATCTCATTTTCCTATTTATGTGGCGCTACAACCATGTAAAACTGCTGAAACTAACATGTGTTGAAAAACAGCCACAATAGGAAATGTGCAGGAGAGAGAGAGGAGAGGAAACGGGAAAGAGTTGCCGAATGATTGAGAAAAATGGGACAGAATTAAAAAGATGAAAATTAAATAAAATGAGCTATGATATGAGCTTTTAAAATGAGTCTATTATTTATATCCAAGTTTTAGTTTGAGAGATTTCTTTCCTTTTTCTGCAAACTAACTTGCACTAAGTACCAAAACACTAGACATATTTTTCATTCTTACTGTCTCAAGCTGTCATGAACCATCACAAGCATTGGAGGCAAAAAGCAGCATTGCTTCCAACTCTGCATTGAATTCCCAATTTTTGCAGTGTTTATGACACAATTCATTCTGTGATCACTCTATGCGTCAGCAGATTCTGTCATTTTTCGAGCCATATTCAAGTTACAAGACCTACATAGCCGTCTTTTTTTGTTTTGTTTTTGCTTTATATCCATGAATAACAGAAGAGCAATCAATTAGTCCAAATTCAGTATATGCAGCACTGCTTCACAATTCAAAATAGTTTTTGTAAATTTCCATAGGTTGTATATGTTTTAGACTATTATCATGTTCCTTGAGATAATACCAATATATTATTAAATCATTCATATTAGGCAAAATTTGTGATCAAATTACTGAAATTTTTCAAATATCAGGAGGTTTAGTGTATTTTTGCTAACTATATTTCGAAGACTCATAATGATATTCCAGTTCATATAAATTTAGAATCAACTGCAGCATTTAGTTGATTAATACTAAACCAGTTCCAGCTAAAAGTGAATGGCCAAGCACCTGTCTGATGAAAATAAAATCAATTACTGTTTCCATAGGTCCATGCCCAGTGCCACCAAAACTTGACAATGGGTACTTTAGCCATTCAGATTACTCATATCGCACTAATTTTAAAGGATCCTATCGATGCAACCACTATCACTTCAGATTACAAGGTGATGGCGAAATAAAGTGCGTTGATGGTGAATGGTTCATCATGAACTCTGTTCCAGTCTGCATTGGTAACCTATTTTCATCATTACTAGAATCAAATACAAATTATAACAGAATGTGCCATTTGACAAGCGTTGCAGATTTGCCCATTGTATCTGTCATTCAAGAGGTTTGTTGATTCAGGGCAACAACTCCATTCAAAATAATAAGCTATATTTATATCGACTTAGAATAGTAAATGTAACTAGTCTATAATCTTATGTTAAATGATAAGGTGGTACACAAGTAATACAACCTGTTTCCTGGACCAGGAATGATCTTTCTCAGTTTGCTATCGTGCTTGCATAGCTGTGAGCTACGATCTAACCTTAAGATATCGACACAGCATGGCTCCCAGATCTGGAATGACCAGCCCTCCAGCCTTATCACATGGCTTCATAGCTCCTGACCACCAAAAGACCATTCATAGAATCATAGAATCCCTACAGTGCAGAAGGAGGCCATTCGGCCCATCGAGTCTGCACCGACCACAATCCCACCCAGGCCCTACCCCCACATATTTACCTGCTAATCCCTCTAATCTACGCATCTCAGGGGCAATTTTTAACCCGGCCAATCAACCTAACCCACACATCTTTGGACCGTGGGAGGAAACCAGAGCACCCGGAGGAAACCCACGCAGACATGAGGAGAATGTGCAAACTCCACACAGACAGTGATCCGAGTCGGGAATCGAACCCGGGACCCTGGAGCTGTGAAGCAGCAGTGCTAACCACTGTGCTACCGTGCCGCCCCATTCTTGACCAGTGAGAAAATGTCACATTCCTACGCTGCAGAGTTATATTGAGCTGCCTCCATTGTGCAGAGCGTAGGTGCACGTTTTCGGAGGCCATGTTTTTTTTTTGTTTCTAATCTTTTAATCTTTCAGATTTCACCTCTGTTCTACAAGATTTAGTTCATTTTGATTGCCTTGTACTATCTCTTACTGTGATATGCACTGTCTCAATAATGTTATCTTGATATGGACCATCTCGAACTCTGTCTTATCAGAATGATAAATGCCCAGTTTTTGTTAATACATTTATTTAGAACAGAAAATGCGAAAACAAAACTTGCTGGGATTTTGTGAACAATTCTTCCAATTTTCTTCCAATTAATTGGCAACTACTTGTTCAAGAAATTTGTTTTCATGGCTTAGAAAGGAGACCAGGAGGTCTGCAGTTACTGTTCATCTCAAGCCATATAGTGATAAAATTGAGTTTTTGTTGTTTATGTCAACCAATGCCTTTTCTCTGTGAAATTCTTTGCCGTATTAAAATGCACTATACAAATGTAAGTTCTTGTTTTTGATGTAAAAGGTTCTATGATATGGAGAATGCCTCCACTTGTCCATGGTCTCCATATCCTGACACATGTAACAAAGTAATAGTTTTGTTATAATTGGAAATGATAATATTATTCCAATGACCCAAGAAATACAGTGCCACAGCCAGGCTGCAAGAAAATAAAAAGACAAGATGAAGAACTTGTTCAACATAGCTTATCTAACTGTTTCAATTGATGCAAAGCAACCATCAAGGTCAGACTCTGGCCTGCTGCATAGGAAACAAGCTCATAGGTGGAATGTTATATTTTTTCTTCAAAGTTTTGCAACCAGGTGAGAAAAGTGGTGTACAGCTTGCCGGCTGCACAGTTGGCTTTTTTTGCCATATTGCCCAGTACCTAGAAGATAAAGATCCTGGAGGCATGTCCCACACTGTCACGCTGGCGGGTGGGGCCTGAAAGAGCTGGCAATGCTGGCTTTACTTTTTAAAGGGTGCCCCGATCTCCAGTTACGAAAAAAAACAAGAACACCCCACGAACATGAAACCCCCACCCCACCTAAGATACACATGGGAACCCCCACCCCGAGGAATCCTCCCTTCAGGGTACCAGTACTTCCTGGCCATGTGTTTTCCTCCTTCCCCTCCCTCCAGGATACTTCCTGGCCGTGAAAACCCCAGCCCATGTTTCCATCTGAGAATCTGTTTCTTGAAGTACTTCAATTAATTTATCAATGATGTTGATTTCCACATATTAATGATAAAAGAATGGGAAAGTTAGCCCAACTCCTTGATCGTTTGTTCTTAAGCTAACATAGCAATAAAATGGAAAATATGTTAAGGGTATATTAGATTTTTGCACTCGACTTTCTTGTGAGCTGGTACAAACTGGATGGGCCGAATGGCTTCTTCTGCAGTGTATGATTCTAAGCAATTTTTAGCAATAGCGTTTTTTGTGAAAAGGAGAAGAATTTGCGTTTATAAAAGGGCATGCCTTAGTAAGCACTTGACAACCAACAAAGCATTGAAGTGAGATCAGAGCCATCATAATTTACACCCAAACTATGTGCCAATTAGTACATAGCTGCTTTAGTAATGCTGAGACAGCTCCTCCAGGCTGTTAATGAGCTCCAATCTGTAAAGCTTTCTTACTGTTTCTCAGCTCAAAACAGTATGCAAAAGCAGGCAGCGGTAGGTGATGACCTGACAGAATATGAAAGATGACTTAAGATGGGAAATATAAAGGATACAGAGCTAAATACAATAGTTTGGTCTTGCCACAGAACTAATCCAGTTTACTAACAGCCAAGCTATTTATCCAAACATTTACTTTACAGCAAGAGGATGTGGAAAACCACCAGCATTAATAAATGGGAGATTTTACCCTGATCAAGAGCAATATCGTGAAAGAGCTTCTTTGACTTACAGATGTCATGAAGGCTACGAACTTCATGGAACATCTGTAGTGTATTGTGATTCTGGTTGGCCAGAAGCACCTATTTGCAATGGTAAGTGTAGTTATTTTGTTCTTTAGATACCAACCTCTTTTAACCAGACCTTTTTTAAAGATGTTTCTGGAATACTTTCATCATAAAGTATTTGCATGCAAAATGTAGGACTCAAATAATTGCTCACACTTTTGCCTCGAGAAGTCCTGTTTTTTTATGAGGTTATTTATTGAGAGGACAACAAGTACAGTTGAATATTTTAAAATAGATTGGCAGCAGCCAACCAATATCAAGGTCATATCCTACTATTGCTATCATCCAAAAGTTAGTTATTAAAGTCTTACAACTGTTCACAATTCCACAAAAGTCCCTGCATCCCAACTTTTCAATGGTGCTTGTATGTCAACATCTTTAATATGCTAAATTCTTGGTCGCCGTTTTCAATGGAAACTTAATTGTTAACACTTGCTGAACCAAATGGATTGCACACCCTCTTCTTCATGTATTCTCTGCCCAAGGCAGGTTCTACCTACAATGTCATAACCTCCACCAAGGGCAAGGACACAGGTACCAAATCCACCTCAGCCAGTACAGGTATTCAACCCTGTGCTGTGGACATGGAGACCCCCAAGGACTCTGAGTTGGTGTGGCAACGTACATTTTTACATGCATGTTGTCGCCTGGAGCTATGGATAGTAATGGTAGAGGCTCCTCTTACTTCCTGCTATTGACATATGTTGGAAGGACTTACAAGCAGATAATTAACCTTTTTGGCCGAATTATGAATGCACATCCCATGGCCATCAAGTGCTGAAACTTGAGCTTCCTGGAGTTTCTGGCAATAGTCAAGGATGTTGCCCACTGTGTCACAAGACTTCCTTCTCATCCACCTTCCTCCCTCCCCCCCTTCCACTCCCCTTCCCCCCTCTCGTCCCTCCCCCCACTCCCCCCCTTTTCCTTCCCCCTCCCCCACCCATCCAAACCAGGTGGTGCAATGGACTCTTCCCATAATATATCCCACACACTTTCCTGATCACGGAACTGATGTAAAGACATGGTTTCAGGTCAAACATTAGGAAGAAACCCTCCTTTTAGTGACACCTCCCACCCTTAGCTCATGAATCAGTACTCCTCTATATTGAGCATCACTTGGAGAAAGCACTGGAGATAGTAAAGCCATAGATTGTACTCCAAGTGGAATACTTAAATCTTCATCACCAAGATCGGTTTGGTGGCATCTCTACTGACTGAAGTTGGACCTGTGGCAGGTGTTGAGAAAGGCAACATGAAGAAATAAGTTACTTGACTATGTCCTCGTCAGTCTACCAATTGTACATTTACCTGTTCTTGGCAAAATTAGGAGTGAAGTGACCACCACAAAATCTTAATAGGGACCAGGTTCCCTCTTCACAAGGAGGAAAACCTTCATTGTGTCATGTGACTCCACCACTGTACTAAATTGGATAGATTCAGAACAGATCTAGAAGCTCAAAACCAGACATCCATGAGGCAATGTGAGCCACTATCAGCAGCAGAACTGTATATCACTACAATCTGTAACCTCATGGTCTGGCATATCTTCACTCCATCATTAAGGTAGGTAACCAATATTGGTTGGAGAGTGCGGAAAAATATGATGGGAGCAGCCCTATGTGTACCTGAAAATAAGGTATTTGAAAATAGTGAAGCTACGAGAGAGTACCACATGCATGTTAAACAGCATGAAGCATACATACATACATACAAACAAAATAGGACAAGTAGGCCATTCGGTCCTTGAAGCCTGCTCTACCATTTAATAAGATCATGGCTGATGTGTTTGTTTTTCCAAATTCCCATTCCCATCAACCACTGAGAACCTTAGATTCTTGTTAGGCAAGGGAATCAATCTCCCGCTGCCTTAAAAATATTCAGTGACCACCACCTCCACCACCCTCTGAGGCAAAGTTCTAAAGACACACAACCCCCTGTCAGAAAGCATTCTCCCTATCTCTGAGCCCTGTTTTTAAAACACAGAATGCTATAGACAGAGCTATGTGTTCAATAACCAACAGATCAGGTCAAACCTCAACAGTCCTGCCACACCTAGTCTTGAATATTTATGGACAAGTAGGCAACCCATGGGAAATTGAGCATCTTCCATTATGGCAGAATTCAAGTGCAATAAACAAGACTGAAGCATTTGCGACCATCTTCGAGTAGAAGTGTCAAGTTTCCCTGCTTCCTTAAAGTCCACACCGTCCATTTTCAGCTAATTCCATTCAACTCACCAGACATTAAGTTAATGACTTTAGTGCAATAAACACAGTAAAGTTCTTAAAAACATCCCAAACTTTGAACACATGTGCTGCAGAACAAGCAGCATCTTTAGTCAACCTGTTCCAATATATTTACAACTACCTAATAATGTGGAAAATTTTCCAGTTGATATCTTGTCCACAAAAAGCAAGAATAATCCAACCTGGCTAACTACTGCTCCATCAGCCTACATGTAATTATTCACAAAGTGGTGACAGGAGTCATCAACAGTGGAGTTCAGATAGCAATAACCTGCCCCCTCCCAGATGCCGTCACTCTGGCGCCAATTAGTACTGCTCTTGTAAAGCATGGCTGAGGTGCAGCAGTTGTGAGGGAAAGTGAGGAGGTAAGAACTGCTGAGCACCAACCTCCAGGGTGCAGGGAGAAAGGGCGTGGGGTGGTGTCAGCCACCGCCATGGTGTGGGATGGAGTGGAGGGCTTGCATGGGTGCAGGAGTTTTGGGGGGGGGGGAGGGGGGAAAGGGGGCTTGTGCCAGTCTTGGGGTCCTCAGGTTGGGCTTTGCTCCTTGGGGCTCGTGTTGTGTTCATTTCCCCAGGGCCACTGAATGACCCCCCCCCCCACCACCACCGCCCCCCTCCCCCGAAGGAATTCACATGAGGTCAAAATCCAACCCCACTAATGTCGCACTGGTTACTCTGTCATCTGACTGCTGGACAGGCTTTGTGGCTGACTGCTGACTTTTCATCCCAGGCCCCACTAACAGTAACAAGAACCAGGTCTGGCAGCTGTTGTCCCAATCAAGAGAGCTCAAAAGTACGCACACGATTCCTCACACTGCATGGACTCTGCAGTGCTACCTACTGTGGCCACTCATCACATCAACGTCACGAAAGTGCTTTTCCACCATCTGTCTGAACTGTTAGCCTTTCATGGAAGCCACTGCAACAGACATCCATGTGGCCGGCCGCATGTAGGTTGATGCTTCAAGGCTTCATGTTGAGAACCTCCTCACAGCCACCCTTATCTCTCCGTGCCTGCTGTGGCAAAGATGTGGCAATGTTCAATGCATGGCACCGGAGACGGTGTGGACTTGCCAGCGTCCAGACCCATGGGGACACGGGTTGCTGGGAGGGAGTGAGGGGACCATGACAGACTGTCTCTCACACTATTCCTACTGCCGAACCCACCCTCTGAAAATAGGAGCACTAACCCTCCCGCTATGGGTCTATCAGGCAATCCTATTTATCATTACAGTCATCCTAATTGGCCATTTCCTAGGTCAATCACAACAAGTTACTGCCCACTGTACTTGGGATGAAAATCAGTGAAAACCAAGCTGCTCCAAAATCTTTTCTTGGATTTGAGCAGTGGCAGCTGCCACATTTACAGTTAGTTGTTAATCATATAGTATATTTTCCCAGTTATAGCACATTTAAGATTATAGGCCTTTTGTCATAGGTCACAAGGTTGTTGAAGAAGCTGATTTCATAATTAGCATGAGATGAAAGATAAACATGAGGTGAAGATATTTGAACTGTTATTTCCCACTTGAACAATGCTAACTAGTTTGTTAAGTAATCGTGCTATTTACATTGTTTTCTGCAACTTCCAATTGAAGGAAATAGGTTCTGCATTGTCAGTATGAGGAGCTAAGCACCAAATTAAGAAGCAGAATCGCAAAGATAATAATCTCTGCATAATTACCTGAGCCACATGCAAATTGGAGTATGGCAAATAAAATTAAATCAATGCAAAGTTTAAAGATTGGTGCGAGAGAATCGGGTTCCAGTTTGTGGGACATTGGCATGTGAACCACATAACTAGGGGTTTCAAAGTAGTGGGGCAAGGAATCAAATTTCAAAAAATGTGGTAAATCATTAGAGATATGGCAAGGGAGAAAGTTATTAACATGGTAAGTGATAAAGAGGTCATGACGGGAAGTGACAGAGTACAACCCTGAAAGCAAATCTGCAGATAAGGCTGGAGGTTACAAAAATAATAGCAGGACAAAACTAGAGGCTCTGTATCTGAATGCACACAGCATTTTAAACAAAACAGATGAACTGATAGCACAGATAGAAAGAAATAAATACAATCTGATAGCCATTACGTAGACATGATGACAAAGATTGGGACCTAAATATTGAAAAGTACATGACAATTAGGAAGGACAGGAAGCTAGGAAAAGATGGAGGGGTGACTCTGGTAATTAATGACAATATTAACGCGCTAGAGAGGGTTGACCTAAGTTCAGGAAATCAGGATGTAGAAGTTCAGAATTTTTTTGATAAGAGGCACTGTTTAAAATAAGGAAGGTCACCTATTTAAGATCAAGAGGAGAATTTTTTGCTCTGAGACTCGTGTCTTTGGAACTCCATTCCTCAAAAGGCGGTGGAAGCAGCATTTTTGAATATTTCCAAGGCAGAGGCAAATCGATTCTTGATGAGCAAGGGGCAGAAAGGTTATACAGATAGGTGGGAATGTGGAGTTGAGGTTATCATCAAATCGGCCGTGATCTTAATGAATGGTGCAGGAGGCTCAA
Source organism: Mustelus asterias (assembly GCF_964213995.1). Lineage (NCBI taxonomy): Eukaryota > Metazoa > Chordata > Chondrichthyes > Carcharhiniformes > Triakidae > Mustelus > Mustelus asterias. The sequence continues at coordinate 70,585,545 of NC_135808.1, forward strand.
GGGGCCGATGACCTATTCCTGCTCTTAATTCATATGCTCGAATGTCCCACAGGAGTTATAGTGAATGCCACACAAAATTTCAAAGCCAATGTCCAACATCATAGTTTCTTTTTGTATGGTTAATCATACTTTGTTTTCAGGCCAGGTGACAACTATACAATGTGAAAGTTAATTTTAATCCCGTTCTTTTCACATTCTATTTACCCAGATTTAATCATCTGGATTTGTGCAACATGTATATTTTACTTGTGCTCATATCTTCAGTGTACTTTTGTCTTCATTCTTATTTATTTTTGTGGTAAACCACTGTCGTGCCTTCGGCACGGTTGAGCTGTATATGTTGTTGCCACTACTGTTCGTTTATGAGACACTCCCTGACACCTTTAATTCGGCTGCACCTTTAACTGGAGGCTCCGCCCTCAGGGTATAAAGGCTGCAGCCCTCTCCCTCCGACCTTCAGTCGGGAGGTCCACATGCTCAGTATTGTTCTGTTTATTGTCTGTTCCACATCGTTCCTTTTTAGCGAATAAAAGCCTTCTGTTCCTGGCAACATCAGCCTTGTCTATTTATCAGACGCGCCTCAATTTTTATACAGGAAGGAAAACATTTCTACTGTTAAGTATAATCCACCATGTACAAACAAATTATTTTACTTTGATTTGGATTTGAATTATATTATTTTTATGCATTGCATTTGCAAACCCAACATTTCTCATCTGAAGAACTACCCGCTTTGAATAGTTATTTCCAGAAAATTCCAGAAATATTTGAGACATCCCTTTACTATTTTAAAAGCAAATACAAATAAATGTGTTATCTTGAGGACTGTTTCAAGATGTTGTCGTATTTTCTAGATCTGCGATTACAGTGTCCACTTCCACCAGAAATAGACAATGGATATCTTCAGACAAGGCACCACAGCGCATTTTATACTTGTCAACATGGATACTTTATTGAAGGATCAACGGAAATACAATGCATCAATGGGATTTGGACAAATCCACCAACATGCAATCCTGCTCCAGGTGAATAATGTACTAAAGTAGCAACAGCAAGAATGACATTTTTTTCAATTTTTTAATGGGATGTGGGCATCGCTAAACAGGGTCAGGAGTTATTGCCTGTCTCCAATTGCCTTTGAGAAAGTGGGCATTCAGAACGAAGGACAGGCTAGGGTTCTCCTGCGAAATAAGAATTTTATAAACTGATGCACCACAGTATAAGAAATACATTGAGTGAAATAAAGGCTCAAATACAGCATACAACATGAGGTAGTCCACACTGTGATATGGCTGCAAGCTTGTCATGATTGGAAAACTGTTAGAGGAGAAGGGGTCAATTTGTTTATTAATGGTACAGTTACAGCATCAATAAGAGAGGATGAAGCTAAGGGGGGGGGGGGGTGGGGGGGGGGGGGGTGAGTTTCAGGGGGGAGAATGGGTGCAGTCAGAATGAATACCCACACTCAGGCTGCATGTTGAGTTCAAGGCCTCTGGTTAAGGAGGCAAACTGTCAGGGATTAGTGTGCGGGTGGCTGGCTGTTCAAGTTAGAAGGCCCATTTAATACGCAGCCCGTGAGAGTCGGGGGAATGAGAGTGCCCTCTAAGGATGAAGTTGACTGCAAATTGCAATCTTCACATGCTTCAGGTGTACTTCACCTGCTACAAGGGGAAGCAAGTTATTTAATCAGTGCCCTGACCTTTCCTTGACAAGTTAATTGCGCCAATTTAGTCAGCATTGCAATGCATGAATGTGCCACTGATTGGTGCCCAACAGTTAACCCTTTGGAAATTTGGTCACCAGACATTTAACTCCAACTCATGTATCCATAACAGAGATGTGACACAGGTGTTTCCCCCAATGTAAGTGTTATGGTGAAGTCGCTCATCAGTTACTCCATTCAGGACCTGCCAGGTGGCATTGTCTCATTCCCCTGTGAGGTCAGAATGCAGGTCCATTGAATGCACTCAATTGCCCTCACTCCTCACCCTTGTGGGGAGTCACGTGGCCCGTGGTGGGCTTGTGGGAGAATCCAAAACTATGTGCCGTGATCCAAGGTAGTTGTGAATGAATGCAATGGGGAAATAAGGAGAAATATTTTTTACTCAGTGATTTGAAAAGTGAAACTCACTACCAAGAGCAATAGCTGAAGCATTTAGAAGGAAACTACATGGGTACAGGGGTGAAATGGGAATAGAAAGATAGCCTGAGCTGAGGTAAATGGAATGAACAGAGACTCGTGTGGAATATCAGACCAAATGGTTTGCTTCTGTGCTGTATGGTATATGTAACAGTGGGGTGTATTCAAGAGGAAATTTAGCATCATACAGCACCAACATATTATCTCGAAGGCAAAAGAATTCTGTATACCAAGTAAAGCAACAATGGTTAACTGAAAAGATGAGAAATAAGATAAAACTAAAGAACATAAAAAATTGTAAAGAGTAGTGTAAGCTCTAGAGGGTTGGGAGAGAAATAAAGTCATGATGTGGAGATATCCACTCCATCTGACGAAGGAGCAGCGCTCCGAAAGCTAATGGCATTTGCTACCAAATAAACCTGTTGGACTTTAACCTGGTGTTGTTAAAACTCTTACAGAGAAATAAAGGACAGCAAAGGAAGATGAAAAAGAAATACAAAAAGAAACTTAGGGATATATCAAGATATTTTTACAATTATTTTGAAGACAAAGCGTAGTCAAGAGTAATGTACACATATATAGAATATTGCAGCTGAAAATAAGGGTATAACAGACTTATTGACAAATTACTTTTTGTCAGCAGAGTTGAGTAAGAGAACAATATATATGACATTCCAGTGAAATTAATGTCAAGGACTGGAGCTTACTAAAGTTAATACAAATGGAAAATAAATAAAGGCACTAAAAACTGGCATCCCAATGACCTAATGGTTTCCAGAGTTATAAAAGATATAGTGAGAAAATTGCAGATGTTTTCACCAAAATCCATTCAGGAATTTTCTTCAGATTGGAAAATTGCTAATGTAACCCCATTATTTAAGAATAGTGAGAGAGAGAAACCAGGAAATTCTAAACCTGTTGTAGAGATATATTGAAAGATATAATGAAGGACAGAGTTACTCAGTACTTGGAGAAATTTAAGCTGACATTCAAGCCAAGATGGTTTTGTAAATTCATGCATCATTAACCTAACTGATATTTTGAGACAATAAATTAGGGGACAGGGAAGTAGTTTATATGGACTTCCAAAATGCATTTGATAAAGTTCCACACAAAAAGACTATCAGCAAAAAAAATCAAGGTTATGGAATTGGTGCCAAGCTATTGAGCTGATTTGGAGATGTCTTTTATGCATCCCGCATACCCTTTATCCCACTATTGACAGTCTTGTCTTTAACTATAAGCTGTGGAATCCCTTCCCTAAATCTTTATATTCTTTTGTTTCTTTTTAAGATTGTCCTTAAAATCCACCTCTTTGACCGACTTTTAAGATCAGGATCCTTAGATTCTGTCTTTTTGAGGGTTTCATAAATTAGCCTGGGTTACTTTCCAATTTTATAGGAGCTGTGAAGAGGACTGGTGATATTTTCTATGGGAAAAGAACACGCAACAGTTAGTGGGTGATGCTGGATTCTCAATATTGAGAATTGAGGGGCATCTGCTCAAGAAGAAAATTTTTGGACATTTGTGGATGCTGGGTGCAGATAGCGCCAGAGCTAATGATGCTGCCCCCATTGTCACACTCACCTTGAAGAATCATACATGAAATGTGGTTATTCTTAATTTAATCTGCCTGGTGGGAAAATCACTGAATGAGATCAGTTTCCCATTATACAATCTACTCAATTTTACTTTTGATAAAATTCCACAGGATGTAAAACAGATGAATTATCCAATCTGGTTGGATTGTCACCAGGCCGTTTTGCTTAAAATTGCTCCTGATGTGTCACAACTTGAATAAATTACTGGAGAAAGTGTAGTCCCGATGGCTTAAAACCTCAACAACAGTTAGCACCTTTCGAAGAGAAGCTGGCCAAAAGTAGATTTTTTAAAACTATACTAACAATAGATAAATACTGCCTTTGACTATTAAACAAAAAAGTGTGTTTTCCTTATTTAATTAAGAATGTTACTTTATCTCCTTTGGGATATATAATTCCACATAAAGTACAGCCACTGAGAGTGTCTCTAATTTCCATGTTAGGATTCCTATTGGAGTGCTGAGAAATAATAGTGCCATGCAGGTGGCTAACTTTGCTCTCCTATGAACCCCTCTTTGCATGCATAGAACATAGAACATAGAACATAGAACATAGAACAGTACAGCACAGAACAGGCCCTTCGGCCCACGATGTTGTGCCGAGCTTTATCTGAAACCAAGATCAAGCTATCCCACTCCCTATCATCCTGGTGTGCTCCATGTGCCTATCCAATAACCGCTTAAATGTTTCTAAAGTGTCTGACTCCACTATCACTGCAGGCAGTCCATTCCACACCCCAACCACTCTCTGCGTAAAGAACCTACCTCTGATATCCGTCCTGTATCTCCCACCACGAACCCTATAGTTATGCCCCCTTGTAATAGCTCCATCCACCCGAGGAAATAGTCTTTGAACGTTCACTCTATCTATCCCCTTCATCATTTTATACACCTCTATTAAGTCTCCCCTCAGCCTCCTCCGCTCCAGAGAGAACAGCCCTAGCTCCCTCAACCTTTCCTCATATGACCTACCCTCCAAACCAGGCAGCATCCTGGTAAATCTCCTCTGCACTCTTTCCAGCGCTTCCACATCCTTCTTATAGTGAGGTGACCAGAACTGCACACAATATTCCAAATGTGGTCTCACCAAGGTCCTGTACAGTTGCAGCATAACCCCACGGCTCTTAAACTCCAACCCCCTGTTAATAAAAGCTAACACACTATAGGCCTTCTTCACAGCTCTATCCACTTGACTGGCAACCTTTAGAGATCTGTGGATATGGACCCCAAGATCTCTCTGTTCCTCCACAGTCTTCAGAACCCTACCTTTGACCCTGTAATCCACATTTAAATTTGTCCTACCAAAATGAATCACCTCACATTTATCAGGGTTAAACTCCATTTGCCATTTTTCAGCCCAGCTTTGCATCCTATCTATGTCTCTTTGCAGCCTACAACAGCCCTCCACCTCATCCACTACTCCACCAATCTTGGTGTCATCAGCAAATTTACTGATCCACCCTTCAGCCCCCTCCTCTAAGTCATTAATAAAAATCACAAAGAGCAGAGGACCAAGCACTGATCCCTGCGGCACACCGCTAGCAACCTGCCTCCAATCCGAAAATTTTCCATCGACCACCACCCTCTGTCTTCGGTCAGACAGCCAGTTACCTATACAATCGGCCAACTTTCCCTCTATCCCACACCTCCTCACTTTCATCATAAGCCGACCATGGGGGACCTTATCAAACGCCTTACTAAAATCCATGTATATGACATCAACTGCCCTACCTTCATCAACACACTTAGTTACCTCCTCAAAAAATTCTATCAAATTTGTGAGGCACGACTTGCCCTTCACGAATCCGTGCTGACTATCTCGGATTAATCCGCATCTTTCTAAATGGTCGTAAATCCCATCCCTAAGGACCCTTTCTATCAATTTACCAACCACCGAAGTAAGACTAACCGGTCTATAATTACCAGGGTCATTTCTATTCCCTTTCTTAAACAGAGGAACAACATTCGCCATTCTCCAGTCCTCTGGCACCATCCCCGTGGACAGCGAGGACCCAAAGATCAACGCCAAAGGCTCTGCAATCTCATCCCTTGCCTCCCACAGAATCCTAGGATACATTTCATCAGGCCCAGGGGACTTATCGACCTTCAGTTTATTCAAAACTGCCAAGACATCCTCCCTCCGAACATCTATTTCCTCCAGCCTATTTGCCTGTAACACCTTCTCTTCCTCAAAAACATGGCCCCTCTCCTTGGTGAACACTGAAGAAAAGTATTCATTCATCACCTCGCCTATCTCTACTGACTCCATACACAAGTTCCCACTACTGTCCTTGACCGGCCCTAACCTCACCCTGGTCATTCTTTTATTCCTCACATAAGAGTAAAAAGCCTTGGGGTTTTCCTTGATCCGACCCGCCAAGGACTTCTCATGTCCCCTCCTAGCTCTCCTAAGCCCCTTTTTCAGCTCATTCCTTGCTAACTTGTAACCCTCAATCGAGCCATCTGAACCTTGTTTCCTCATCCCTACATAAGCTTCCCTCTTCCTTTTCACAAGACATTCCACCTCTTTTGTGAACCATGGTTCCCTCACTCGGCCATTTCCTCCCTGCCTGACAGGAACATACCTATCAAGGACATCCAGTATTTGTTCCTTGAAAAAGTTCCACTTTTCATTAGTTCCTTTCTCTGACAGTTTCTGTTCCCAACTTATGCCCCCTAATTCTTGCCTAATCGCATCATAATTACCCCTCCCCCAATTGTAAACCTTGCCCTGCCGTACGGCCCTATCCCTCTCCATTGCAATAACAAAAGACACCGAATTGTGGTCACTATCTCCAAATTGCTCTCCCACAACCAAATCTAACACTTGGCCCGGTTCATTTCCCAGTACCAAATCCAATGTGGCCTCACCTCTAGTCGGCCCATCCACATATTGTGTCAGGAAACCCTCCCGCACACACTGCACAAAAACTGCCCCATCCAAACTATTTGACCTACAAAGGTTCCAATCAATATTTGGAAAGTTAAAGTCCCCCATGACAACTACCCTGTGACCCCCACACATATCCATAATCTGCTTAGCAATTTCTTCCTCCACATCTCTATTACTATTTGGGGGCCTATAGTAAACTCCTAGCAACGTGACCGCTCCTTTCCTATTTCTAACTTCAGCCCATATTACCTCAGTGTGCAGATCCCCCACGAAGTGCCTTTCCGCAGCCGTTAAACTATCCTTGATTAACAATGCCACTCCTCCACCTCTTTTACCAGCTTCCCTACACTTAGTGAAACATCTATACCCCGGAACGTCCAACAACCATTCCTGTCCTTGTTCTACCCACGTCTCCGTAATGGCCACAACATCGTAGTCCCAAGTACCAATCCACGCCCCAAGTTCATCTACCTTGTTCCGGATGCTCCTTGCATTGAAGTAGACACACTTCAACCCACCTTCCTGTCTACCAGTACCCATCCTTGACCCTGATACCTTCCCCAATCCCTCACTGACTTCTGGACTACAACTCCCTTTCCCACTCCCCTGACAAATTAGTTTAAACCCCCCTGAAGAGCCGTAACAAATTTCCCTCCGAGGATATTGGTGCCCCTCTGGTTCAGGTGCACCCCGTCCTGTTTGTACAGGTCCCACCTTCCCCAGAACGTGTTCCAATTGCAGCTGCTAAATTCAATGGAGCAGGGACTTCATAGCTCCTTGGTTTCCCATGTTTGGAGTTAGTATAAGAATACAGACATTAGAATTATTCACCAGCTCCTATCGATGTTAACTCTATAACTGTGACCTACACGAGTCTTCTCCTGTTTTATTCAGTTCTAGGGTCAGATTTTTACATTCCTCTTCTGGGTCAACATTTTCTCTCCTGCCATTCGTTCATTGAGTTCTTCTTCATTAGTCTACACTTTTTCCACCATTCTGATGTTAAGCATTCTCCCTATTGTTGTGGGAAAAATGCTACTTTGTGAGTCAGGCTTGAAGGTTTCAACAATACAGTTTTATTTAACGAAGCTTCGTGGAGAAAAGGCACTGGCACTCTGCAGTGCTTCTAGACAGCTACCTTCTCTCAATGAGACAATAGGAGCAGTCCATCTTTATACCCTTTACACAATAGATGGACCGGACATCTAGCCATTATCACATCGTTGTAATCAAGTAGGTGATCAATCATTAAACACATCGTTATAGACAAATACAGACAGATACAGACATAAGCATGTTAACATCGCATTGTTCTATGAATGGATACATTTCCTACGTCAATGACTATCAATGACTTTAGTTTCGGTCTATTCATACAGTAGTTTACAGTAATTGGTTTTCCTGCAGTTATGTATTCCCAATCCCACCTGTAGTTAATCTCATTATCTAACCCTATTGTCCTTATCTTTAAGGCCTTGCTGGCTTCCTGTAGGATTTGATTCCTGCATGTTTAACATTAGATAGCTGTCTGTCCTTTATGTTTTAATCTCAGGTGGCTGTTTGTACTGAAAGCCAGTGTCCGTTTAATGTCTCTTTCCCAGGTGACTGCTTGTGTGCCAGGCAACCATCTTATGTGTACCCATCCATATATTTTTCCTCCTTCGGTCCCCACTTTTGGTCGGATTATGAGTTTCACTAATCCTTAGACCAACGATACAATTTTTATATGTATAATTCTTTGTTCTTCTTCTTTCCTTCTTCGTTTCTTCTGATGTCTTTGGGGATCTTCATCGAGGTTTCTTCTTCGATGTATACACTGGCTCCTGGCACAATTCTAGTCACCATCACCTTGCAACAGACTTTTAGGCATCCAACAATGAGACAACAGACAATTACAATTGAAATGAGCATGACCAATCCATGTAATAAGTAAGATTCCCAGGACCCCCCCGCGCCACTAGCCATTCCAGCCAGTTACTTCCTTTCTTGGGTCCCTGTCGAAGCTATCAAGTTGTCCTCTAATGCTATTGATGACCTGTGTAATGTTATCGGACTCGTCTGTGACATGGATTATGCATTTGTTGCCTATAATTGTTCACACTCCCCCTTGTTGTGCTAACAGATAGTCCACTGCGTATCATGTCTGTTGTGCATATAATCTCAGTTCAGCCATTTCTTGGTTAACAGCCTCTAGTGCTTTTGAAGTGCTGTTTCCCAGGACTGTTAGTCCACAAACAATATGATTTCTATTCTTTGCACTAATCACTCCTGCTGCCCCTCCTAGAGATAAGGCTCCAAGGAACCCATATCCCAGTGAGGATCCCATTGTGCCCGGAGCTTCCCAGTCAGGGCAGAATTCTATGCTGATGGCCCGAGTTACTATTCTCCTCTGAATATGCCCCTTCTGAGGGCATGGAACAGTCAGTGGTCTGATTGTTCCTACTGCAAAACGGTTTGAGAGGTTTGGTGTTTCTGTCGTGTAAGTACCATTGAAGAGGAACACATATCCCTTCTTAGCCCGGTAACATTTAGTGTCTTGATTATGAGTTTGTTCATCTTGCCAATTGTTCGGTTTACTTGACTCCCCGTTTGATCCCACCACCTGGTAAGTATCAAATGGATATGTCCACTTGGCTGAGCTTACGTGAGTTTCATTGCATTGTCCACAAATAAGCTGTCTTCCCGCGGTTATATTCAGACATTTCTGTTCATCACAAGTGCAAGTAAACTGTCCCTTATTAACCCGGCAATGTTGATGGACACACTGCGTCTGTACACAGGAATCATTCTTAGGGACCAAGGCATAGGCACATCCCCATCCCTGCCCCGTTAAACAAAGCGGATAGCTTTTCCTCCCACCTGTTGAAACCCCCTGCACACAGGATCTGTGGAGTTTACAAGTCCCACACATCTCCCCTGTATACCTCTTTTATATTTGCCAATTTGTCCCTTTCAGGGTGCATCTGATGTATCTACTGTATATAAGTCATGAGGGGTCCACCCAGGGGTGGCTACAAATAGGGCTTCTACTGATTGTGCTAACGGGTAACATACAGTTCGATTCCCGTGTAAATGTATGTGAGCTTTGTAAAACAAGTTATCCTCCAATCCAGTTAAATTTACAGTCACGACAATGCAAAGTAGTACAGTTACATACGCGATTACATACATATTCACAACGATCAAATATCAAACCTAACACTATAATTCATATAATCTTTACAAGTTATATTATCTATTCACCCGCGCACGCCAATCGTTCTTGCTTGCAGTCTTTGCCTGTGTTGAGGAAAGCAGTTCTGTTAGTTGCATTTAACTACATATCCCCCTTCCATAGAAAGCTTAGTGTGAATTAAATAACACTTTATACTGGCCTTTTTTAGCTGCAGCTGGACATCCATTCATTTGTATGTAATCTTATCAAAAGACATCACTTTCCCCATTAAAATCACATGCCATACAGCTCCGATCTTTATATGATGTACTCTTACATTATCTCTAATTTGATCATTTGTTTGCGTGCAAGCGCCGCACCACAGTACTTCACAAAATAATTATGTCTTTATCAATACACAATATATAGTATAGGCTTTTCAGGATTTGATTTTATTCTCGGGTCTATTTGACAATGCTATACTGTATAATAAAAATAATCAAGCAGCAGCTGTATCATACCACTTCACACATCGTAACCGTGATATCCAAACCCCTTTAATTCAAGCCGTTTCCATTTTTAAACTGAGCTCCAGATCAAAACCCCCGCGCTCTAGGAAAATAACAGGCGCCGAATCAAAATCAAAGTAGGTACAATACATACTAGTTATTTGATTAGAAACGTTTTGGTTTGATTCTTAACTAGCTAGATTTTAAGCTTTGCAGTGTTTTTATATTTGGCAAACCTTGAACAATAGATGGCACATGAAATTCCAACGGCAATACATAATTTTAACCGGTTACAGATTACTAAACTATCAGACGTTCGTAAATCGCAATATCCTGCGGACCTTAATACTGTATTTCACTGACTTGATATATTTTAAACTGACTCATAGACAATATATTTACCTCATTCTTTTGTTCCTGCTTTTCTACCTTTCCACAAAATTACTTATTTTCTTCTCTTAACTTCTCAACTAACTCTTATAATTTCTACTTCAAGACAAAGGAAAGAGCACATGGTTCCTTCCAAGGTTTAAATCCTTTCTTAAATTTCAATTTACTTTCCAATTTTATTTAAACTCTTTATCAAACCCACTGTTGTAAAATCACAATTAGGGTAAGAACATTAAAACATTAAAGCAAACAAAACATCCACGCAACCACTTTGTTTAAACACACACAGACACACATGGAAGCTTCCAACAGTCATTCCACAGCACATCCTTTTTCATTCAAACTGGGATGTAAGTAAAACATTTAAAGAGAATACAGAACGTTGATTAAGACAGTCCCTTTTATTCTTCTTTCTTTCAAACTGTAAACAGAAGTAAATTCAAGAAATCTTATCACTTTAATCTTTAACAGTCTTAACACTTCCCCCAGCCCCCCCGAGGCTAAATCGAAGTGCAAAGCACTGCACCCACTGCCTGCAACAAACACTCCACAGGAACAAACAGGCTTCAGCTCCTGTTCTCAATCTAATACAACAACAACCACATTCGACAAGCTACCAGATCACACAAACACACTGAAATACAGAAACTAAGATCTCTCCTATCCACCTCCAGGTATGCCACTAGCCCACTCTACCAACTCATCGTAATCTTGGGACATAATCACTCCGATTTTTAGGATGACCTGGCGAGCACTAGAGAGTCCGTCCTTAAAAGCCTGGATGAACGCGCGATCCCCTTGACCTGGGTTCCCTTGTCCTGAGCACTCTTGGTATATCTGGAACAATTGTTCCCCGTATTCAGAAGCTCCTTCCCCTTTTAACTGTTTTGTTGTGGTAATTCTGCTCCAGTTAGTGGGAGCATTCCCTAATACCCTCTGAATCTCTGCTTTAAACTGAGTGAAGGATGCCTGTTGGGCATCTATCTCCGATGTTAGGGCGACTGCATGTGTCCACCGTCCCCTATTATAATCCGGTGCTGGAGGAGCGGCGGGTCCACCTGCTACCTGCCTCCACTTATCCACTGGACAGGCTGCCCTGACCAGCTGGTGTATGTCTCGCAGGTGTAATTGGTGTCCGACCCAGATTGTGTCTAATCCTTCCCAGAATTTAGTGTTTGCGCTTCTAGGTTGTAATTTACCCAAGGAAGCCCTTATCTGCTGTCTCTCACCTGGGGTGAATGGTTTATAAGTTGCTTTTGGTCGCGCATCTGTTCCCCCTCGGGTTACTGGTGCTAAGTTGTGTTCCAGCGCTTCCCACTCCTCTGGGGGAGCGGTTGGTCCCTGCTGTGTGGATTCATAAGGAGGTAGAGGAACAGTTTCCCCTCTCCATTGCTTTTCTTCTAATACCTGGTTTTGCTTCTCCAGTTCCCTCACTCGTGATTCTAATTCTCTAATCCTTTCTTTATCTTCTCCCCACTTCTTCGTAGAGGCGACTACTTGCTCAGTTAGACCAGCTAACTGATGTGTTAACATTACTCCTATCTTCTTTGTCTTTTTCTCTTTTCTTTATCTATCCACTCTCTCTGCTGCTCTAAGGTGTGAGAAGTATTCCAGCCATCCTTTTGCATTCTCTTTATTAACTCTTTCCTGTCTGTCATGTAAATTTCAATGAGGGATCCTGCTGGTCTCCTTTTAACTTCATTATCTGCCATTTCGCAGACTTCACTAACCCCGGCCACGATTACTCCCTAGTAAAGTGTGCTCTCTACCGTAGGGACTTCACTACACCCGGCCACTATTACTACTCTAGCACCGTGTTTCACTACCGTTACAGGGTTTCAAGTTAGACTCACGGCTTCCACTATTACCACCTCGGCAATGTGCTTCTCCACCGGAGTCCGGTTTAGGTCAGAGTTGATCAAGCTCCTTTTCCGCCCCGCTTTTCACAACATTGACAGTACAGTTCCCAACTTTTCAAACTTTCATGCAATCAGATAGCAACTCTGCGTTTGTTCGCCACTGCAGTTTGATGTTAACCAACCTCTGCCACTTGTGCTTCACAATCCTAAGTGCCCTTGGTGTCTCTTGCCACACTTCAGTCTCCTGACCTTTGCATGGGAGATTCCTCCTCTTAACAACCGGTCTAAGGCAGGGTTTTGAGACAGGCACTACCTTGTCCTCTTTGTCGGTCAGCACAAGCAACAGTTACTTATCACTATCAGCAGTTAGTACTTATCACTATATCATATACAACAATACTTATTACTACAAATACCCCTTAAGTTTAACCCCTTAAGTTTAACCCCTTGCAAACTGTATTCTTGACCTTGTCTGACTCTCACAGATTCAGTGATCTCTACCCCGGCTCCGATCGTGGCCAATCGATCTCACCAGTAATAGGATCCTAGCCGACTACGCCAATTGTTGTGGGAAAAATGCCACTTTGTGAGTCAGGCTTGAAGGTTTCAACAATACAGTTTATTTAACGAAGCTTCGTGGAGAAAAGGCACTGGCATTCCGCAGTGCTTCTAGACAGCTACCTTCTCTCAATGAGACAATAGGAGCGGTCCATCTTTATACCCTTTACACAATAGATGGACCGGACATCTAGCCGTTATCACATCGTTGTAATCAAGTAGGTGATCGATCGTTAAACACATCGTTATAGACAAATACAGACAGATACAGACCTGAGCATGTTAACATCGCATTGTTCTATGAATGGATACATTTCCTACGTCAGTGACTATCAATGACTTTAGTTTCGGTCTATTCATACAGTAGTTTACAGTAATTGGTTTTCCTGTAGTTATGTATTCACGATCCCACCTGTAGTTAATCTCATTATCTATCCCTATTGTCCTTATCTTTAAGCCCTGGCTGGCTTCCTGTAGGATTTGATTCCTACATGTTTAACGTTAGATAGCTGTCTGTCCTTTATGTTTTAATCTCAGATGGCTGTTTGTACTGAAAGTCAGTGTCAGTTTAATGTCTCTTTCCCAGGTGACTGTGTGCCAGGCAACCATCTTATGTGTACCCATCTGTATATTTTTCCTCCTTCACTGTCATTACTAATTAATTTGGCAATTGGTAAGAGTTAGCTGTTCCTACCCCAAACTAAAGTTACTATCTTCTGGTTACTTACCCCTCATATATTTGGAGTTAACCCACAGCGGGTCTCTGGCCGACTATACTCAGTGTGGGGAAATACAACTCACATGTCTATTTAAATTGAATTGTGAATGGCAAATGCTTTTTGAAAAAAAGTATTCTGTTTAATTGCAACACTGATTAAGGAATTAATAAAATTAAATGTATGTTTCTGTATCCTATTCATTAGAGCAAAATTTATTCTGTGACCATCCACCTGATATACTCAATGGAGGCAAAACTACTCTCAATCGTCCACAGTATAGACATGGTGACAGAGTGATATATAAATGTCAGAATTTCTATGTTATGGAAGGACAAAGTGAAATTACTTGTTCTGGTGGGAAGTGGTCGGCAGTTCCATACTGTATAGGTAAATATTTTCTTCATATTTGTTCTAGGATTCCAAAGTTAATACAATTTTTCAGCTTTTTAAAAAATTATTTGCAGGTTTACAATTTCTTGATGACATAACATTTAGAAATCATTCCATTAACATCATTTTTTGGCTGGTAGCTTTCCTGAGCTGTGCCCACAGGAGTCAGATATGCCCTCTTATAATGTGGCTCTGACGAAGTTGGGAAGTTTATGGAGGAAGGAATGGGCACTCTTTGAGAAGAGTACACTTCCATGACCGTTTCTCCATTTACCCTCTCATGGCCCAACCATTCTCGCTTTTTGACAAAAGATGGAGAGTGTTTCGTTGCACTTCATTGAGGCACTGAATGGCCAAGCCAAGGCTTTGCTAAAACTGACAGATTGCGTGTGTAAGATATTGGTTATGAACCATTTGCATTCAGTTATTTGACATATCTGATGCTTCATGCAGGTGGTCACTCTTTCTATGAAAGGGGATATCCACATGTAACTTGAAATATCATGGCACTGTGGTGGAGATGGACTCATCTAATTTTTCTCCAATGGCATGCAGTATCTAAGGAAACCCTAACAGTATCTTTGCTGCTTCTTAATAGTCCTCTTTATCAATGACTTCTAATGCTCAGCATCCGGGTTAACAGAGCTTGAAGGATGCTGCACCCTCCAATAGGGACTCTTTCCTGCTGTCGGTCTCCAACATCTGTTCCTGCTCATGTGTGCTGTGTTGCTCACTATGTGACAACCAAACTACCCATCATGAAGGCCTCAGTGAAGTGCATGTATCTGACCTTCTGGTGGGTGATGATGCATCCTCTAAGTGAATATCCTCCTCTGAGGAGTCTTCCTCTTCTTTTGGCACCAGCCCCTGAGTGATAATTGCAAGATCTGGATGAATGCAAACCATAAATTGGTGAGAGTTGAGAAGGTGAGAGGATTCTGTGCAGATCATCATATTCCAGTGGCTGCTAACATCAAAATAACATGAATGAGTGCAATGTGCCATGTAGTAGTGTGATATTTAATTCTATCACCAGGTAGCTGGAAGATCCCCATCTCTTAATTGCCAAAGACCACATATTAAGAGACCTTTCTTATATACTGTGTTTTTTCCTCCTCAGTGGTCAAGGTGGATATGACTTGAGGGCCTCCCAACTTTTCTCCCTCTACCTGGTGCTTGGTGTTCTTTTCTGCTGCAGGGAGAGAAAAAAGATAATTATCAGTATGAGAAACGGGAATGTTTTGAGAGGATGAATTGACAACATATGTGGAAGGTGACTGAGGAATGGGTGTGAGAAGCATAAAGATGAAGATACATCAATGGTGGCTGTTCAGATAGGGATGTGAGAAGGCATCTCTATAGATGGGGGTGGTGGATCTGACAGGTGTATTGGTCTGAAGAATGGCTGGGAAAATAAGTGAGGGAGTTGCCACATGAATGTGGCATGTTGCTTGTCTTTCCTGCCTTGTTGAATTTATTGAATTCCTTGTAGCACCATATCCCGTGAGTGGAAGCCCACACACTCCAGCTGATATTCTCAGTCACTTGCAGACACACCTGATTGGTTTCAGAGGCAGATCCCTTTCTCTCATCCACTGGGAACAGAATTTCTTGCAATCCTTTATTCCCCGGAGCATGATCTCCAGGCATACCTCAGATGTGAAGGTAACCTTTCTTCCTTTGAGATTCCATCATGTCAGTTGTGGAATGTTTTCGCTTTTTCCAGAGCTTCAACAGTTAGGTATGGATTTGATCATGGTCACCTGTTGCAATTAGTTGGGACATTATACTGCGACAAAGCTATGTGCACACTCTGCTCATTTCTCTCTGTAAAAGGTGAAGGCAGTTCATTGCCCTCCCTTTTCAGATGGCACATCAATTAGCTCCATCTTGCAACAATAAGCGGAGAACGCGAGATGTTGGTGATGTTCCCTCCAGCCTGCAAGAAGCCTGATGTGAAGAAACACTTTGAGCCACTGGCAGTGCCATTTTCACCTCCAAGAAAGCTGCAGATCTGCCTGCAATTTGTGGCAGATTTCAATAAGCATCTTCTCAGCAAAACAGTGGCGTCACACATGCCAGGTTGAAACAGGAGAATTGTTCCCTTAACTGGGGCGGCGGCACGGTGGCGGGGGCGGCACGATGGCACAGTGGTTAGCACTGCTGCCTCACAGCACCAGGGACGCGGATTCAATCCTGGCTTGGATCACTGTCTGTGTGGAGACTGCACTTTCTCCCCGTGTCTGCATGGGTTTCCTCCGGGTGTTCCAGTTTCCTCCCACAGTCTGAAAGACGAGCTGGTTAGGTGCATTGGCCATGCTAAATTCTCCCTCAATTTACCCGAAAAGGCAGTGGAGTGTGGCGACCAGGGTATTTTCAAAGTAACTTAATTGCAGTGTTAATGTAAGCCTACTTGTGACACTAATAAACTTAACTGCAGGCCAAGGCAAGGAACAAATGGTCTGAGCACAACCAATTGAACACAATTTAATCTGGGAAATTAATCATCTATTGATATGGAAATATGTCAGTCCCAACCATAACTAATTCAATTATACTTTTTTCTGAAATAGCACCATGTGTCATCTCAGAGGAAGATTTGAGAAAGAATGAAATCCTGTTTCCTTGGTCACTGAACGGAAATTTGAACATAAAACACGGAGAGCGTTTAATATTTAGCTGTCCTAAAGGTCTTGATCTTGAGCTTCCTGCAGAACGATTTTGTAACTATGGACACTTGGAAATTCCCAAATGTCTCAGTGGTAAGTAAAACTGATGAATAATCCAGTAACATGATTGATCTGAGTAGCTGTTCAACTGCTTACTACTATTAGCAATAAGGAGGCCTTGTTGATAAGAACATAAGAACATAAGAACATAAGAAATAGGAGCAGGAGTAGGCCATCTAGCCCCTCGAGCCTGCCCCGCCATTCAATAAGATCATGGCTGATCTGACGTGGATCAGTACCACTTACCCGCCTGATCCCCATAACCCTTAATTCCCTTACCGATCAGGAATCCATCCATCCGCGCTTTAAACATATTCAGCGAGGTAGCCTCCACCACCTCAGTGGGCAGAGAATTCCAGAGATTCACCACCCTCTGGGAGAAGAAGTTCCTCCTCAACTCTGTCTTAAACCGACCCCCCTTTATTTTGAGGCTGTGTCCTCTAGTTTTAACTTCCTTACTAAGTGGAAAGAATCTCTCCGCCTCCACCCTATCCAGCCCCCGCATTATCTTATAAGTCTCCATAAGATCCCCCCTCATCCTTCTAAACTCCAACGAGTACAAACCCAATCTCCTCAGCCTCTCCTCATAATCCAAACCCCTCATCTCCGGTATCAACCTGGTGAACCTTCTCTGCACTCCCTCCAATGCCAATATATCCTTCCTCATATAAGGGGACCAATACTGCACACAGTATTCCAGCTGCGGCCTCACCAATGCCCTGTACAGGTGCATCAAGACATCCCTGCTTTTATATTCTATCCCCCTCGCGATATAGGCCAACATCCCATTTGCCTTCTTGATCACCTGCAGACTGGGCTTTTGCGTCTCATGCACAAGGACCCCCAGGTCCCTTTGCACGGTAGCATGTTTTAATTTGTTTCCATTGAGATAGTAATCCCATTTGTTATTATTTCCTCCAAAGTGTATAACCTCGCATTTCTCAACGTTATACTCCATTTGCCATATCCTCGCCCACTCACTCAGCCTGTCCAAATCTCTCTGCAGATCTTCTCCGTCCTCCACACGATTCACTTTTCCACTTATCTTTGTGTCGTCTGCAAACTTCGTTACCCTACACTCCGTCCCCTCCTCCAGATCATCTATATAAATGGTAAATAGTTGCGGCCCGAGTACCGATCCCTGCGGCACGCCACTTGTTACCTTCCTCCAACCGGAAAAACACCCATTTATTCCGACTCTTTGCTTCCTGTCGGATAGCCAGTCCCCAATCCACTTTAACACACTACCCCCAACTCCGTGTGCCCTAATCTTCTTCAGCAGCCTTTTATGGGGCACCTTATCAAACGCCTTTTGGAAATCCAAAAACACCGCATCCACCGGTTCTCCTCCATCAACCGCCCTAGTCACATCTTCATAAAAATCCAACATGTTCGTCAAGCACGACTTTCCCCTCATGAATCCATGCTGCGTCTGATTGATCGAACCATTTCTATCCAGATGCCCTGCTATCTCCTCTTTAATAATGGATTCCAGCATTTTCCCTACTACAGACGTTAAGCTGACCGGCCTATAGTTACCCGCCTTTTGTCTCCTTCCTTTTTTAAACAGCGGCGTAACATTAGCCGTTTTCCAATCAACCGGCACTACCCCAGATTGCAACGAGTTTTGATAAATAATCACTAACGCATCCACTATTACCTCTGACATTTCTTTCAATACCCTGGGATGCATTCCATCCGGACCCAGGGACTTGTCCACCTTCAGTCCCATTAGTCTACCCAGCACTGCCTCTCTGGTAACATTAATTGTATTAAGTATTTCTCCTGCTGCCAACCCTCTATCGTTAATATTTGGCAAACTATTTGTGTCCTCCACCGTGAAGACCGACACAAAAAACTTATTTAAAGACTCAGCCATATCCTCATTTCCCACTATTAACTCCCCCCTCTCGTCCTCCAAGGGTCCAACATTCACTCTAGCCACTCTATTGCTTTTTATATATTTATAAAAACTTTTACGCTCATTTTTTATATTAATTGCTAGCCTAGCTTCATAGTCTATCCTTCCTTTCTTTATCGCTTTCTTAGTCTCTCTTTGTTGTTTCTTAAATTTTTCCCAATCACTTGTTTCTCCACTATTTTTGGCCACTCTGTACGCAGCTGTTTTTATTTTAATACTCTCCTTTATTTCCTTCGTTATCCACGGCTGGTTCTCCCTTTTCTTACAATCCTTGTTTTTTGCTGGAATATATTTTTGCTGAGAACTGAAAAGGATCTCCTTAAAAATCCTCCACTGTTCCTCAGCTATCCTACCTGCCAGCCTGCTCTCCCAGTCTACCTTAGCCAATTCATCCCTCATCCTATCATATTTCCCTCTGTTCAAACAGAGGACACTGGTTTGGGACCAAACTTTCTCCTCTTCCATCTGAATCAGAAATTCGACCATATTGTGGTCACTAGACCCAAGAGGGTCCTTCACAATAAGATCCTTAATTCTACCTATCTCGTTACACAATACCAGATCCAAAATAGCTCGTTCCCTCGTCGGTTCCGTAACATGCTGTTCAAGGAAACTATCCCGACAGCATTCTAAGAACTCTTCCTCCATTCCACCCTTACCGACTTGAGTCTGCCAGTCAATGTGCATGTTGAAGTCCCCCATGATTATTGCCGTAATGGTGGTGCCCCTACTTCTGGACCAGTGTCTAAAACCAGGACTTGTTGGTCAAGGAAAGAGCATTCAACATGATTCACCGGGCTGATAATCATCTCAGAAATCTTTCCACCACTTCCTCCCACTAAGCGCCAAAGTTTTTTTAAAAACAGTATGGGCGTGAAGATACGCTAACAACTATTAGCAGTATCCGAACAGAAGAACTTAATTTATAATATTTGCTAAAGCAAAGGAAAGTATAGGAGATTCCTTTATTTAAAAAAAGGGGTGAAATTATCTGTATATTAGGTAACACCTCCTTTCACAAAATCACGGAATTGTTACGGCGCTGGAGGCTGCCATTCGGCCCATCATGTCTGCATTGGCTTTTCAAGCTGACAATGGATTTCCCCGACCTTTGCCTCGTCCTCCTACACATCGTTTCTATTCAAGTAATCATCCAATCCTTTAATGTGGAGCCGTAACTTCTCAGGAATTTGAGTCTGGTGATTAGAAAGTATTCCCAAGTACCAATAGACAAACCTAAAGTTTTAGCAAAACTTAATATCTGCTCCAAACCCTAGTCATTTGGGAAAACAGGAGCTTTTCAGTGGACATGGTAATTCAATGCGCGATTCAATAACTCAGCCAATGGTCAGCCCTAACACTTACCCATGGACTAATAATACAAAAGGATACCAAATTATACACAGAACAGAATGTTAAGTAACGGTACTATCTGGGAGAAAGTTCTATAAGGAGAACTTCTCACACCACCTCTTTACCAGTGTCCAAGTGGTAATCAATGATTTTTGGATTGATGAATGTTTGGAGTGCAGCATATGCTCTGAGATGGGGACCGCATAATTCACGCACTGGGCAAAATCACCTGGCCTCTGAATCTTAAGAAGCTAGATGTACAACTGAAGATGTGTATCAGGACCCTGTGGAAGTCCAATAAGCAGATCTATTTGGGAAATGCTTGGGAAGTCTTAACTTCTAATGGATGATTTCCCTTCCCCCCTGGGACCATCAGTGAATATCTCCAATTCTGAGTTAGGGTCAGAGACTTCGGATAGTTCCATGGGACTTACCTGGGTAGTTTCCTGGGTAACATTAGACAAATTGAAACCAAGTCTAACATCTGGCTGACTATATAGCATCTCTCCCAATCAACCCCACTGATTTTAACCTGACTATCCTCCTGACTATGCCTCCAACCCAACCTGACTGCAGCCCCCAACATGACCTGACCAAGCCCGTAACCTGACTACCCCAATCTGTCTAGCATCTTACCCAATTACCCATCTTACCACCTATTCAATCACCCAGTCAAAACTGACCCATTCCCCTACTCAATCATTCACTAACCCTCAAACTGAACATACAAAATAGGAGCAAAAGCAGGCCATTTGGCCATCCAATAAGATCATGCCTGATCTGTTTATTCAAATTCCACGTTCGCTTCACCCTTGATACGCTGGCCAAATGAGAATCTATTTACCTCTGTCTTAAAAATATTCAATGACCCCACTTCCATTGCCTACTGAGGCAGTGTTCCAAAGTCGCACAACCTTATGAGAGAAAAAAATTCTCCTCATCCAGAAAGGATGACCCTTAATTTTAAAGCAGGATTCACTTAAGTGGGTACACCATCACAGGGTGCGTAGGGATTACAAGAACAAAGAAAAATACAGCACAGGAACAGGCCCTTCAGCCCTCCAAGTCCAGACCAATCATGATGCCCTAACTAAACTAAAAAAAACCTTCTGCCTTTACCTGGACCATATTCCTCTATTCCTCTCTATTCATGTACCCATCTAGATGCCCCTTAAATGTTGCTAATGTGCCTGCTTCCACCACCTCCTCTGGCGCGTTACAGGCACCCACCACTCCCTGCGTGAGAAACGTCCCCCACACATCTCCCTTAAACTTTCCCCCTCTCATCATGTGCCCCCTTGTAATTGACACTTTCATCCTGGGAAAAAGCCTCTGACTATCCATCTTGTCTGTGCCTCTCATAATTGTGTAGACCCCTATCAGCTCTCCTCAGCCTGCGTCTTTCCAGTGAAAAGAATCCCATTTTATTCAACCTCTCTTTATAGCCAACACCCTTGAGACCAGGCAACATCCTGATGAACCTTCTTTGCACTCTCTCCAAAGTTTTTTTTACAATAATAGATTAGAAAAGAAACTGAAACTGATTGTGCTAATAAGGTGTGCTGCCAATTGTCTAATAATAGAAAGGAGATGGAGGAAGGAATATGTAGGCAAATAGGTGAAATGAGTAAAGGAAATAGAAGAAGAATAATAATGGGAAATGTTCTCTATCCCACATAGACTGGCAAGAAGCAGTAATGAAAAGGTACAGGGAACAGAGTTTTACAATGTATGTAGGACTTCTCTCTTACTCAGCATGTAAAAGCCAAGACAAGAGGGAATGCTACTGGATTCAACACGGTGACACAGTGATTAACACTGCTGCCTCACAGTGCCAGGGACCCAGGTTCAATTCCAGCCATGGGTGACTGTGAGGAGTTTGCATGCTTTCCTCTTGTCTGCATGGGTTTTCTCTGGATGCTCCGGTTTCCTCCCACAGTCCAAAGATGTGCAGTTTAGGTGGATTGACCATGCTACATTGCCCCTTAGTGTCCAAAGATGTTTAGGTTAGGTGGATTAACCATGGTAAATATGCGGGGTTATGGGGATAGGGCAGGTGTTAGGCCTGGGTGAGATACTCTGTCAGAGAGTCAGTGCAGACTCGATGGGCCAAATGGCCTCCTTCTACACTTAGGGATTCTATGAACACTGGGAAATAAGCCAGGACAGATAAAAGAAGAAAACAAGGCGCAGCAGTATAATTCTAGGCAATAGCAATCTCTACATAATAAGGTTGAAGATAAGGACTTGGAAAGGTAGAAATAAGACAAAAATGAAAGTAATACGCTAAATAAAAGGTTGATTTTAAGAGGGGAAACAAACTGGAAAGCAAAAAATAGAACAGTAGAAAACACTTAAAACAGTGATCAACATGATCAGTTAGGATAAATACATTACACTGAAAAACCAGAACAAATAAGCCGAAACAAATAATTTACGAATGATTATCAAAATAAACAAAAACTGAAACTAAAGAAAAAGGCGTACAAGAAGTAGATATGAAAGAAATAATGACAAAAGGGAGTACAGAAGAGTCTAGGAAAGAATTGTTAAAAATTATGGCAGGGAAACTATAAAGATAATATATCATGGAAAATATAAAAGCGTTCTGAGACAAACATATTCTCAGACAAAATAGCGAAAAAAAATCAGGGTAGGATCACTAACAAATGAATATGATACACAGGGGATGACAGCAAAATCGCAGAAACATTAAATAATTCCTTTGCCTCAGCATTTACCAGAGAGACTGAATCAAAAAAGATATAAAGACCTCTACAATAGAAGGGAGAGATAATAGATAATCTAATCAAACTTACAGATGATAAAACCCTTTGACCAGATTTCATGGACATACCCCAAAAGAAGGTAATAAGTTATAGCAGAGACACCATTACACATATATTAAAAATTGTTGGGAAAAAGAATAGTCCCAGAGGACTGGCAGTCAGCTAATCTGATTCTATATTTAATAGGGGAGATAGACAAGTCCAGGGATTGATAGACAAATTAGCTCAAGGTTTGCCAAACTGTTCGAGCTGAAGAACCCCCAATGACCTCCCAAGTGAATCAAGGAATCCCAAGCATTCTCATAATCTTGATACTACTTTTTTTGTTGTGAAATAGTTGCAAACACAGAAGTCAAATATTAACAAGACTTTTCTAGCTATAGCTATGTATATATTAGGAATTAGGAAGAGGCACACAGTTACAAGTACATTTGCCAGCTACATGACCCCCTTACATTAATCCCTGGCCAAGCCACGCTCTCATGGCCCCTTACAGTAAACACAGGAAGTAGTACCCACATTACAACCCTATACATCAAGGTCTGGTTCATTAATATATATCAAGAAAAGTAAGGATCCCAACACTGACCCCGGAGAACCCCACTAAAAACCTTACCCCAGCCTTAAAAACATACATTAACCATTGCTCTATTTTCTGTCATTCAGCCAATTTTGAATTCAAGGGGCTACTCTTCCTTTCATTCCATGAGCTATAAGTTAGTTCACAAGTCTGTTGTGCAGCACAGTATCAAAATACTTTTTGGAAGTCCATGTACCTCAACAGCATTGCCCTCATCAGCCGTCTTTGTTACTTCTTCAAATAAACTCCAGCCAGTTAAACACAATCTTCCCTTCCTGGCTTTCATTACTAAACTCACATTTGTCTAAATTTTGTCTCAAATTAGTGCCTCCAGAAGATTTTTTTAAAGTTCCTTTTCAAAGTTTTTTTATTAGTGTCACAAGTGGGCTTACACTGCAATGAAGTTACTGTGAAAATCCCCTAGTCTCCACACTCTGGCCCCTGTTCGGGTACACTGAGGGAGAATTCAGCATGACCAATGCACATCTTTTGGCCTGTGGGAGGAAACCGGAGCACCTGAAGGAAACCCACGCAGACATGGGGAGAACGTGCAAACTCTGCACAGACAGTGACCGAAGCCAGGGTCAAGCCCAGGTCCCTGGCACTGTGAGGCAGCAGTGCTAACCACTGTGCCACCAAGGTGTGTTCACCCACCAAAGTTAAGCTGACTCGCTTGTATTTGCTGGGCTTTTCTTTACACCATTTTCTGAACAATGGGGTAACTTTTGTAATTTTCCAGTCCTCTGGCAACCTGAGTCTAAGGCAGACTGAAAAATTCTGGCCAGGGTCTCTGCAATTTTCACTCCCACTTTCTTCTGTATCCTTGGGAGCATCTCATCCAATCCCAGTGTCTTATCAATTTAAATACATATTGCCTATCTAATACCTCCTCCTTATCAGTTGTAAATCATTCTGCTTTCTAAATTACCTCCTTTTTCACTATGGCCAGGGTAGCATCATTGCAAAGCCACACAAAGTATCCATTTAATACTTCAGCTATCCCTCTGCCTCCACGTGTAAATCCCCTATTTTGTTCCTGATCCACCCTACTCCTCTTTTTACAATCCTCTTAATATTTACCCCCAATCTAACTAACTCTACTGACTTGGCTACCCTTTGACCACCTTGATTAACATCTTGACTGGACACTCACCTCACTTTCCCACCCTATCCACTTGCGCACCTGCCCACTTCACCCATTCACTCACAAAATCATTCAACTATTCACTAACATTCAAAATCGGATCTTAAAACTTACCATAACGGTAGCTCATGGCATTATAAGGAGGTGTATCCTGTCTTCACCAGAGTTTACTACACACCAGTAGAGTTCATAGAATCATAGAATTCCTATGTTGCAGAAAGAGGCTATTTGGCCCATCTTGCCTGCACCGACAACAATCCCATCCAGGCCCCTATCCCTGTAACCCCACATATTTACTCTGCTCATCTCCCTGACACTAAGAGGCAGTTTAGCATGGCCAATTCACCTAACCTTTGGACTGTGGGAGGAAACCAACACAGGTATGGGGAGAACGTGCAAATTCCATGCAGACAGTCACCCAAGGCTGGAATTGACCCCGGGTTCCTGGTGCTGTGAGACAGCAGTGCTAACCACTGTGACACTGTGCTGCTGCAGTTCCCTGGGGAACACTACACATTTCTATAATTGTCGCGTGCATATTTCCAAACTCCACTCCCAAAAACAAGCGATAAAATCTCCTTTCACATTAATTTTCTTTATGCAGAGAGTGGTTGGGGTGTGGAATGGACTGCCTGCAGTGATAGTGGAGTCAGACACTTTAGGAACATTTAAGCGGTTATTGGATAGGCACATGGAGCACACCAGGATGATAGGGAGTAGGATAGCTTGATCTTGGTTTCAGATAAAGCTCGGCACAACATCGTGGGCCGAAGGGCTTGTTCTGTGCTGTACTGTTCTATGTTCTATGTTCTTTAATGGCCAGGATCAAAAGATCCTAGAAGAAATGCACAGCAGAATTAGGTCGGGAGAATCTTCGAGTGCAGCAGCAATCAGCATTAATTCTGTTGTATGTACCAGACTCTTTTACATAGTATCTGTAAAATTGTTTCTGTTGTTTTTCTGCAGAGGAGGTTGAAGCATGTCATTCATTACAATATTTTGAATGCCCATCATGTACACCCCATGAAATATGTGTTCAGCATCATATTAAAAGAATAAGTGTGTCACCAACAGGTAAGATCATTCTCACTATATTCCCTGGAAAGAGATCCTGTGAATAATTAAAATGTACAACACAAGTACATGAATTATGCCATAACAGAGCTCTGGCATCTAGTTGAGTCTGGGCCCACCTGGCTGCAGCTGCAGACAACATGGCAATGCCACTCATCTTCAGTTGAACTGAGAGTCTGGTTATATGTAAAACAAATATGATAAACATTTTCCCAATTTAAACCTTTTTATTAATCTGCCATTCTTTATGACTTTTCAGTTGGCTCATTGATCTAAGCGTAATTATTTGCATCTATCCCTGCACGATGATGAAAATGATAGATGACTTCCAATTATTGTCATAAATTCCCAGTGAAAGTACATCTCAATTTTATAGAGGTTCTCTTTCTAAGAATTTGCTGAGAGGCACCTTAATCTATTTGGCTTGTTTCTTGTGCTTTGAAAAGTCAGTCCAGGTTACCTATAGGAGGAATTTTTAATTGTACTGCGTTCACACTTGTCAATTTTTCTGTTTTGGTACATAAATTTGTCTAGGAACATCGAAAAATTAGGAACAGCAGAGGCCATTCAACCCTTCAAGTCTACACCACTATTCAATTAGATCCACACCTCCACTCCATTTAATGCCTTATTTGCACCAAATAGTCATCCACTGGAAAATTCCAATTGTCCAAAGCTGTCTGGGAGGAGAGGGTTTCAGATTTCCACCACCCTTGGTGCAAAATGGCTCTTCCTGGTGTTGCTCCTATTTGGCATGATTATGCCCTTGCATTTTTGATTAATCCCAGAGGAAACTGTATTCACCCTATCAAATTCTTTTAGCATTTTAAACACTTTATTTTACAATTCATTCCTGGGAATGGGTGTCTCTGGCCAAGGCCACCATTTGTTGTCCAATCCTAATTGCCATAGAGAAGGTGGAGGTATGCAGCCTTTTTGAATACAATTGAGTGGTTCATTAACCAGTCAAGAGTTAACCACTTGTGAATCTGGAGTCAGATAAAGACCAGATTGGGAAAGGATCATAGCCCAGATGGGTCTTTATGCGATATAATAGTTATATAATATATAATAGCTATATAATCAGGACCACATTTTAGTCCATGTGTTTTCAAAATATCAAGATTCTCCGCTATCATGGTGGTAGAGACACCAATCACCAGATCATTAGTCCAGGCCTCTGGATAAATAGTTCAGATCATCAGTACTCTGCTACTGTACCCCTTATGACTTTACACTTTAATCAGTTCACCCTCCAACCTGCTATACTCAATAGGAATACAAGTTAATTTATACAATTTGTCCTCAATTCCCCAATCCTAACTATTATTCTGCTGAGTCTATACTGTAGTATCTTTCCATATTTGGAAATCCATAAGCTCTGTCCCAAAGAAGCTGGACAAATTTCTATTTTAAGAACATGACAAATAGGGGAGCCGGAAAAGGTCATATGGCCCATCAAGACTACACTACAAGTCAGTAAGGTCCTAGCTGAACTTCTACATCAACTCTTTTTGGGTTTTGAAAAGCACTAGTACAACATGCCTTCTCTGCTTGCTATAGTCATGTGACCGTCTCTCGACAAGCAGACATTTTACAGCAGTTCAATAAAGACTTACAGTGAGAAAGCACTGCTGAGTTTGAATATGAAACATGGTGGCAGGAGCAGATTAAAATGTTTTGAAACCCTGAAAATGTTGCAGAGAACCACAGCTCAAAAAGGCATACAGAAATGTTCAAATTTCCTAATAGCTGCTAAAAAGGTGCCAGAAAAGACAATCACAAACTGAAGACTGCAAATAAAATACTGAGTGAGTTAACATGGCAGTAAACCTCCTCCAGTCAACTCCTGATGAAATGTTAGGTAATATGTGGCATAACAGGCAGTTTTACCACCTGCAATAGTATAAATACTTCAAGTTTGCAACAGATTTAAGTAACAAGGCAGAACGGATAGGAATAGCCCGACTTCTAACACTGTTAGGGAGGGACTGCTACAAATTGTATTCTACCCAGATCTATTTGACAGACAAAAGAAATAGATGACAGAGATTTTGACATTTTGAATGCACACTTTGAACTCAGAGTGAACATTACTTATGAACTCTAGAAACTCAGCTCCAGAGGTCAACGTGCAAACAAGCCCATTGGCAGTAACTCAACCTGCAGAAGTGTCTGAATTCCTGCAGCTGAAAGATGATAATATTAAAGATTGGATAGTCTTAGGCCTATGAGACTTCACAGTGAGACTAAGTCTTCTAAAAGAGGGAAATTTTAGGCTCAGGGAAACTGTAGAAATGAGATACATTATGCCAAGAGATGTTCCAGGCTGAAAGAACATGACAGTTGTGAACGAAGGGCAGGATGCAAGTACTATGGACAACATCATACAAAGGGAGAAGAAGGATTAGCCAGCGTGGGGAAAACAACATTTTAACTAAAAAGCTGAATAATTGTGCACACAAGGCTTTGGCCAGAAAGAAGCAAAACAAACCGATACAGATAGCCACTGGAGAGATGTCATACAACATACAACATACAACATAGAACATACAACATACAACATAGAACATACAACATACAACATAGAACATAGAACATAGAACATACAACATACAACATACAACGTAGAACATAGAACATACAACATACAACATAGAACATAGAACATACAACATAGAACATAGAACAGTCCAGCACAGAACAGGCCCTTCGGCCCACGATGTTGTGCCGAGCTTTATCTGAAACCAAGATCAAGCTATCCCACTCCCTATCATCCTGGTGTGCTCCATGTGCCTATCCAATAAATGTTCCTGAAGTGTCTGACTCCACTATCACTGCAGGCAGTCCATTCCACACCCCAACCACTCTCTGAGTAAAGAACCTACCTCTGATATCCTTCCTATATCTCCCACCACGAACCCTATAGTTATGCCCCCTTGTAATAGCTCCATCCACCCGAGGAAATAGTCTTTGAACGTTCACTCTATGTATCCCCTTCATCATTTTATAAACCTCTATTAAGTCTCCCCTCAACCTCCTCCACTCCAGAGAGAACAGCCCTAGCTCCCTCAACCTTTCCTCATAAGACCTACCCTCCAAACCAGGCAGCATCCTGGTAAATCTCCTCTGCACTCTTTCCAGCGCTTCCACATCCTTCTTATAGTGAGGTGACCAGAACTGCACACAATATTCCAAATGTGGTCTCACCAAGGTCCTGTACAGTTGCAGCATAACCCCACGGCTCTTAAACTCCAACCCCCTGTTAATAAAAGCTAACACACTATAGGCCTTCTTCACTGCTCTATCCACTTGAGTGGCAACCTTCAGAGATCTGTGGATATGGACCCCAAGATCTCTCTGTTCCTCCACAGTCTTCAGAACCCTACCTTTGACCCTGTAATCCACATTTAAATTTGTCCTACCAACATGAATCACCTCACATTTATCAGGGTTAAACTCCATCTGCCATTTTTCAGCCCAGCTTTGCATCCTATCTATGTCTCTTTGCAGTCTACAGCAGCCCTCCACTTCATCCACTACTCCACCAATCTTGGTGTCATCAGCAAATTTACTGATCCACCCTTCAGCCCCCTCCTCCAAGTCATGAATAAAAATCACAAAGAGCAGAGGACCAAGCACTGATCCCTGTGGCACTCCGCTAGCAACCTGCCTCCAACCCGAACATTTTCCATCCACCACCACCCTCTGTCTTCGATCAGATAGCCAGTTACCTATACAATTGGCCAACTTTCCCTCTATCCCACACCTCCTTACTTTCATCATAAGCCGACCATGGGGGACCTCATCAAACGCCTTACTAAAATCCATGTATATGACATCAACTGCCCTACCTTCATCAACACACTGAGTTACCTCCTCAAAAAATTCTATCAAATTTGTGAGGCACGACTTGCCCTTCACGAATCCGTGCTGACTTTCCCGAATTAATCCGCATCTTTCTAAATGGTCGTAAATCCCATCCCTAAGGACCTTTTCCATCAACTTACCAACCACCGAAGTAAGACTAACCGGTCTATAATTACCAGGGTCATTTCTCTTCCCTTTCTTAAACAGAGGAACAACATTCACACTCTCCAGTCCTCTGGCACCATCCCCGTGGACAGTGAGGACCCAAAGGTCAAAGCCAAAGGCTCTGCTATCTCATCCCTTGCCTCCCAATGAATCCTAGGATATATTTCATCAGGCCCAGGGGACTTATCGACCTTCAGTTTATTCAAACTGCTAGTACATCCTCCCTCCGAACATCTACTTCCTCCAGCCTATTAGCCTGTAACATCTTCTCTTCCTCAAAAACATGGCCCCTCTCCTTGGTGAACACTGAAGAAAAGTATTCATTCATCACCTCTCCTATCTCTACTGACTCCATACACAAGTTCCCACTACTGTTCTTGACCGGCCCTAACCTCACCCTGGTCATTCTTTTATTCCTCACATAAGAGTAAAAAGCCTTTGGGTTTTCCTTGATCCGACCCGCCAAGGACTTCTCATGCCACCTCCTAGCTCTCCTAAGCCCCTTTTTCAGCTCATTTCTTGCTCACTTGTAACCCTCAATCGAGCCATCTGAACCTTGTTTCCTCATCCCTACATAAGCTTCCCTCTTCCTTTTCACAAGACATTCCACCTCTTTTGTGAACCATGGTTCCCTCACTCGGCCATTTCCTCCCTGCCTGACAGGGACATACCTATCAAGGACACACAGTATTTGTTCCTTGAAAAAGTTCCACTTTTCATTAGTGCCTTTCCCTGACAGTTTCTGTTCCCATCTTATGCCCCCTAATTCTTGCCTAATCACATCATAATTACCTCTCCCCCAATTATAAACCTTGCCCTGCCGTACGGCCCTATCCCTCTCCATTGCAATAACAAAAGACACTGAATTGTGGTCACTATCTCCAAAGTGCTCTCCCACAACCAAATCTAACACTTGCCCAGTTCATTTCCCAGTACCAAATCCAATGTGGCCCCACCTCTTGTCGGCTTATCCACATATTGTGTCAGGAAACCCTCCTGCACACACTGCACAAAAACTGCCCCATCCGAACTATTCGACCTACAAAGGTTCCAATCAATATTTGGAAAGTTAAAGTCCCCCATGACAACTACCCTGTGACCCCCACACCTATCCATAATCTGCTTAGCAATTTCTTCCTCCACATCTCTATTACTATTTGGGGGCCTATAGTAAACTCCTAACAACGTGACCGCTCCTTTCCTATTTCTAACTGCAGCCCATATTACCTCAGTATGCAGATCCCCCTCGAAGTGCCTTTCCGCAGCCGTTAAATTATCCTTGATTAACAATGCTACTCCTCCACCTCTTTTACCAGCTTCCCTACACTTACTGAAACATCTATACCCCGGAACGTCCAACAACCATTCCTGTCCTTGTTCTACCCATGTCTCCGTAATGGCCACAACATCGTAGTCCCAAGCACCAATCTACGTCCCAAGTTCATCTACCTTGTTCCGGATGTTCCTTGCATTGAAGTAGACACACTTCAACCTTCCTGTCTACTGGTACCCACCCTTGACCTTGATACCTTCCCCAATACCTCACTACCCTCAACACTGACTTCCGGACTACAACTCCTTTTCCCACCCCCCCTGACAAATTAGTTTAAACCCCCCTGAAGAGCCGTATCAAATTTCCCTCCCAGGATATTGGCGCCCCTCTGGTTCAGGTGCACCCCGTCCTGTTGGTACAGGTCCCACCTTCCCCAGAATGTGTTCCAATTATCCACGTAGCTGAAACCCTCCCTCCTACACCATCCCTGCGACCACATGTTTAACTGCACTCTCTCCCTGTTCCTCAACTTGCTATCACGTGGCACCGGCAACGTACCAGAGATGACCACATGTTTTGTCTTGGCTCTCAGCTTCCAGCCCAGCTCCCTAAATTCCTGTTTTAAATCCCCGTCCCTTCTCTTAACCTATGTCGTTGGTACTAATGTGTACCACGACTTGTGACTGTTCCCCCTCCCCCTTAAGAATCCGGAAAACACGGTCCGAGACGTCACGGACCCTGGCATCCGGTAGGCAACATACCATCCGTGAGTCTCTTTTGCTGCCACAGAACCTCCTAGCAATCCCTCTAACTAACGAGTCCCCAATAACTATTGCCCTCCCGTTCTCCCCCTTATCCTCCCGAGCCACAGGGACGGACTCAGGGCTGGAGATCCGCTCACTGCGGCTCACCACTGGTATGTCGTCCCCCTCAACTGCATCTAAAGCAGAATACTTGTTGCTAAGGGGAACGACCACAGGGGATCCCTGCACTGACTGCTTCCTCCCAGCCCCTCTCACTGTCACCCATCTATTTTCCTTTCCTGGAGTAACTATATCCATGAAGCTTCTGTCTATGGCCACCTCTGCCTCCCTAATGATCCTAAGTTCATCCAACCCCAGCTCCAGTTCCCTAACACGGTTTTGGAGGAGCTGCAGATGGGTGCACTTCCCATAGGTGTAATCAGCAGGGACACTGACGGCGTCCTTCACCTCAGACATACTGTATCAGCAGAAGTCTGAAGCACTATACATAATACAACAGGTTAGTTCCATCAAGTCTATATATGATGAATGGTTTGTGTGACTGTTACATTGATGATCGCTGAAGGAGAGCGTCAAGTGCACAAGAAATGTCGGAAAAACACTGGGGCATCATGCAACGTCAACTATGGTGGTCCAAAAATGAAGGTTGAGGCTAGATGATGGCAAAATACTCTTACCAAGCAAACAAATTAGTCTGAGACCCCAGTGAAATGGCAAAAAAGATCTAGGGTGTGATTTTCCAGCCGTGATTGCCCCAAGACCAAAAAATCCTTCCCGAGGTCAATGGACTTTTGCACGGTTCATGTCCCGCCCGCTATGATTCCTGTGGCAGGCGGGATGGGAAAATTTCGTCCCTAGCATTCCAAATCATAGATGGGATGCAACAGCCACTCATCTCAGCTGAAAAAAAGTCTAAAGATTGGACAGATGACCTTGCACATGCCAATGGAGATTTACAATGTATCACAGCACACAAAACCATTGACTGCTGAACATACCCTAGAGGAGAACAAAGATGTGTTTACAGGATTGGGATGTCTGCCAGGAGAATACATTCTACAAGTAGGTGAGAGTATAAGACCAATTCAGGATCTGCCAAGAAGAGTTCCAGCTGCCCTCAAACTTAAAAGACACCTAAAAGATAGAAGAGCTGGAAGAGAGGGGAATAATAAAAAAAATGACAAAATCCTACAGACTAGATTAGCACCATGGTAGCAATGAAACAACCTGGATATCTTTGAATCAACGGATCTATATAAAGGGCTAAAGAGATCTCACTACCCTATGCAAACCATCAATGAATTTTGCTGCAACTTGCCAAGGCAAAGATCTTTACTACCAGATGTGAAAGATGGTTACTGGCAAATGAAGCTGGGTGAAAGCAGCAGCTTTCTAACGACATTCTGAATGCCATTTGGGAGATACTGAAAGATGGTCACACATGCTGTTTGCCATTTCCACGACTCCAGAAGTGCATCAACAGTCAGTGACACTCGTAGAGAGGAAGCCACAGTAGATGATCTACTAGTCAATAGATGTGGAGAGACAATGGACATAGCAGTAGCTGACCATGGTCGGAATTTAATATCTCTGCTCAAGAGAGCTCAGCAGATGAACCTGAAGCTGAACAAGAAAAGATTGCAACTGAAGGTACCTGAAGTCATGTGCATAGGTCATGTATTGAAAGCAAAAGGTCTTTGCCTGATTTTGGCAAGGCGAGAGCCGTAGCAACCAACAGACGTGAAAGCAGTGCAATGATTTGTTGGATTTGTGAACTATTTGGCAAAGCTTTTACCTAATTTGGCATCTAAGTGTGAACCATTATTCAAGTTCACTGCCTAAAATGTGCAGTGATATGGAGGGCCAAAAAAGAAGCAGTGTTCACTAAAACCAAATAGCTAGTGATGACAGTGCCAGTGCTGAAGTACTATATCGTCAATGATGCAGTCGGCTTGCAGTCTGATGGCAGCGAAGTTGTGGAGCAAATCTGATGCACCAAGGCCAACTTATCATATTTGCATCCAGGGCACTAAAGCAAATGGGACATTACTACTCTCAGCTTCAGCAAGAGTGCCTGGTCCGTTTTTGCCTGCGAGTATTTTCATTAGTACCTTCTTGGAACAGACAAAGCAACCGTGGAGTCTGACCACAAAGTACTTCAAAGCATTTTTTCTTAAACCACTACTATCTCCTGCAAAGTATCTGCAAGGAATGTTACTTCAGCCAGAATTCTCCCAAAACAAAGCTAAGTGCCCAACAGGCGGGAAAACGGGCATATTTCCTGCCCGTTTTTTGGGCGTACTTATCTGAACGAATCTCCGATACTCTGAGCAATACAGCATGCTATAGCTTAATTCACTCTGAAAAGTGATGGGTGGGGCCTATTCCTGCTCAAGAGTCCGGCAGCATAGTGCTCGATGGGCCACTGCACATGTGCCGATCTGTCATTGTGGACACCCATTCCCCCCCCCAGAAACACCGCATCCCCCCAGCCGGCCTCATGGTCGCTGACCTTCCCCGGAGCCCTCCAGATCCTTGCCCGGATCGCTGGCCTATTGGACCCCCCAATCTACTTCGCTTCCGATGGCCAGCCCTGATCTATCCTTCCCCTCCATTGGCGAGCCCTGATCTACCTTCCCCACCCTGATGACCAGGCCCAACCCAATCCCGATGGTCAGCCCCTTTCGTCTCCTCTCTCCTTCCCCACCGATCCCATTTGCAGAGTGGCAATAGGTCCTGACCTCACCGATTGCCCCCCAACAGGCCCTACCTCCCTCTGGCCCCACCCCTTGGCACTGCCCGGTGCCCAGTGGGCAGTGCCAAGGTGCCAGGGGGCAGTGCCAGGCTGGTACTGCCAGGCTGGTACTGCCCAAAGGGCACCCCCCTTGCACCCAATCTCCCATGGGGGTCTCAATGGCCTCTGTCCCCACCAGTGGGGTGAGGATGCCTGTGCCCCGTTAATGGGAAGCAGTTGTAAATCCTGCTGGTGGGAACCACTCCCAGTGGGGACGGGAGAGATGCTAGCAGGCCTGGAGAATACCGTCCCAGGCCCGCTAATCATATGGAAATGTCAATTTCAATGACATTTCCATATGATAATCAGCTATGCACTGATTTCCCAGCCATCATCTGGGTATGACAAACAAACAAGGGAAACAGAGCAGCGTCCCCATGAAGAAAGTTACAACAGAATGTGAAATCTTCCAAATTCAACTTGAAGCAGCAGCAAAACATGATCTGGAAATCATCAACCCAGCAGAGCTGTTGAACATGATAGACAAGAACCTTACTTAAACTACCCAACAAGATGCAACTCTCCAGGTGCTACAAGAAGTAGTGAAGAAAGCAAAGCCTGAATGCATCAATGACACATCTGTGGTCACAAGGGTATACTGGACATACCAGGTTAAATTGAAACCCCAAGATGAAATCTTGTACAAAGCAAATAGTTATCATTTCCAAGAGGATGAGAAGAGAGATGCTGAAACACTTCCAGGCAAGCGATCGAGGAATTGAATTGAGTCTGAGAAACACAAGACTGGCCAAACATGAGTAATGGAATTAAAGATCATATCAGCCAGTGCAGTGCTAGTAATGAGTATCAAGCTAAACAAGCTAGAGAGCTGTAATGAGGCATGACATCCCAGACAGACCATAGATGAAGCTGGAAGTAGACCTCTTCATTCTAGCAGGCACTGATTATCTTGTCATTGTTGACTACTATTCTGACCACTGGGAGTGAGACCAGCTGGCTTCAATGGTGACAGGAGAAATAGTAGGATGCCAGAGAGCCCACTTCAATCATTACAACATTCCAGGCATGTGATGAGGGACAACGGTACTCAATTCACAAGTGACAACTTTAGCTACTTCACAAAGAATTGAGCAATTCAACACTATACATCATCTCCACATTTTCTGCAGTTGAATGTAAATGCTGAGGCAATAATTAAAATCACCGAAGGATGATATAGGTTCAAGGTGAAGGGGGGGGGGAGGTTTAACACAGATATCAGAAGGACATATTTTACACAGAGGGTCGTGGGGGCCTGGAATGTGTTGCCGGGCAAGGTGGTGGAGGCGGACACACTGGGAACGTTTAAGACTTATCTAGACAGCTATATGAACGGAGTGGGAACAGAGGGATACAAAAGAGTGGTCTAGTTTGGACCGGGGAGTGGCGCGGGCTAATTGTTCTTTGTTTCTCGTTTCAAGGCTTCATTCTATGATCATCTTGCTGGTGCCAGTACAGAGCGAGACTGCGGATAGTTGGGAACCTGTCTCGGGGGCAGGGAATTCAGATGGTGTTCATAAAGCAGAAGTGGAAATGAATAGGGTTGGGAAGCATTTTCTGATCAGGGCCAGTGTGATCTCCTGGACTCGTTTCGATCGCCTCAGGGGGTCGGAGAGGAATTTCCCAGATTTTTTTTTCCCCATATTGGCCCTGGGGTTTTCACTCTGGGTTTTCGCCTCTCCCTGGAGATCACATGGTCTGGAATGGGGGGGTGGGGGTGAGTAAATAGGTTGTGATGAACAAAGCATCGTAGCTGTGAGGGACAGCTCGGTGGATAGGATATTAGGATGTAGATAGGCTGGAAAATTGGGCGGGGATCCTGGATTCAGGATTCAATCCTGGACCGGGGAGCGGCGCGGGCTTGGAGGGCCGAAGGGCCTGTTCCTGTGCTGTATTGTTCTTTGTTCTTTGTTGAATCATCAAGAGCAAATCCAGCACAGATATATGTACACACGGCAATCCTTGAGAGGTGAAACGCAAAGACTGAAGGCATGGAAATTAATCCAGTTCAAAGACTAACTGCACCCAAAATAGTCTTCTGGTAACAAAAAATCCACTGAAACCAGTAGTAGTAACAGGCGTGAAAACATCAAGGTGAAATAGCAGAAAGCCAAATTTCATTTTGACAAGATTTCCAAACCATTGCTAAAGCTAAGCATTGGAGAGCCTATCAAGATGAAAATCTTTAACACTCAGGGGTCAGCCCATGTGGAACCTTGGGATAAGGCCATAGAATTTGTCACCTCAATTGTATGCAATGAAAATAAATGACCCATTACACTGGAGCAACCACAGGTATATAAATGCATGGTAGCACAGTGGTTAGCACTGCTGCCTCACAGTGCCAGGGACCCGGGTTCAATTCGCGGCTTGGGTCACTGTCTGTGCGCAATCTGTAAGTTCTCCCCATGTCTGTGTGGGTTTCCTTCCACAGTCTGAAAGACATGCTGGTTAGGTGGATTGGTCATGCTAAATTCTCCCTCAGTGTACCCAAACAGGTGCTGGAGTGTGGCGACTAGGGGATTTGATTTGATTTATTATTGTCACATATATTAACATACAGTGAAAAATATTGTTTTTTGCACGCTATACAGACAAAGCATACCGTTCATAGAGAAGGAAAGAGTGCAGAATGTAGTGTTACAGTCATACCTAAGGTGTAGAGAAAGATCAACTTAATGCAAGGTAAGTCCATTCAAAAGTCTGACAGCAGCAGGGAAGAAGCTGTTCTTGAGTCGGTTGGTACGTGACCTCAGACTTTTTTATCTTTTTCCTGAAGGAAGAAGGTGGAAGAGAGAATGTCCAGGGTGCGTGGGGTCCTTAATTATGCTGGCTGTTTTGCCGAGGCAGCAGGAAGTGTAGACAGAGTCAATGGATGGGAGGCTGGTTTGGTTGAAGGATTGGGCTACATTCACGACCTTTTGTAGTTCCTTGCGGTCTTGGGCAGAGCAGGAGCCACAGTAACTTCATTGCAGTGTTAATGTAAGCCTACTTGTGACTAATAAAATAAATTTTAAACTTTAAGACTTTTAGGTCCACATATCCCCAACAATGGAAATGGAAAAACAACAAGTGCCGCAGGAATGACGCTCCCAGAGAGGGGTCATTATCATGGACTGTGCATCCGCATTCCTCTGGGGCACAGATTTCCAAAGATTCACAACGCACTGAGTGAAGAGATTTCTCTTCATCTCAATCCTCATTGGCTGGTCCTTTATCCTGAGTCTATTACCCCTACTTTTAGACTTCCATCTGAAATAACCCTTTCTGCATCTACCTATCAAACCCTCTGAAGAATTTTATACATTCCACTGAGATTATCTCTCCATTCTTCCAAATTCCTGAGAATGTATACCCATTCATTGATAATAAATTAGCTCAGTTTTGGATAGTGTAAATTGCAAAGTGGATCAAGACAGTGATAGATGAGGTTGTAGGAAGTGGAATTTAGACAGGAGTTCCTTACAGCAACAATCCACACAACAACAGAATGCGTAACATTGCTCAAATTATCTTTTCAAATTCTAAAAGTTCAGCAGTTCTCATTTAATAAGATTTGCTTCATTCTGCCAATATTCTTCTTTGACTGTTGGATCACTGCACATAAAGCAGTGGTTTTAAAATTCTGCCGATTTCATCTGTTTTCTGTGATTAACCTGTAAATATTTTGTGTTGATACTTAGATAAGAACTCACTGAGCTTCGTGGCGAAGAGTAGAAGGGGCAGTGCAGTATTTACAGTACAAAACATCCACGAAAGAAGTCGCAACAATTTAAAGTTTACTATAAGAGAATCCAGCAATGCCATCCTGAATATAGCATTCAACAATGCACCAAGAAGTATACAATATAATAATCCTGAAATTGGGGATTATTGTTTCACATTTCCCACAGGTAATTCTGTAAGTATAATGATTCATGTTTCTCTCTATATGGAGTCATAACCTTTGACAATTACATAATCTGAAAGTTCAAAAAGGAGTTAGGCTGTGTGTTATAGAAGTGACAATTTTCTGACTTGATAAGTGTTATTCCTTGGCAATGTACTTCAGACCAACAGAATTTAAAATGCCTTTTTAAGTGAGTGACTTCACTCACTTAAACAGAGTGAAATGTAGTGTTAAACACACTAGAAGGATTTTAGGGAAAGTTGAAGGTTATATAAATAACAGCTAGAGACAAATTTGTATATGTTATATTCAATTTATTTATCCTTCTATTTTTATATTTATCCTTGTGCCATTTTGACACATATTAATGCTTCAGTAATACTTCTCTAGGTAATACGCCAGTCATCCCTCCTTATCTTTTAACTTCTTCCAACAACAAACCGCACTTAAATGTGCTTCAAAATAGAAACGCATGCCAAGGTGCTTTGAGGTGTATAAAAATTTACATAATCCAAGCTACATGAAGCGATATTAGGCCAGATGGTCAAAAGTTGAATAAAAGAGAAAGCTTTTAAGGAGCACCCTAAAGGAGTATAGAGTGAGAGAGAGAGGTGTAGGAAGGGTATTCCAGATCTTAGGGCCTAAGCAGGTAAAGGTTTGGTCACCAATTGTGGAGCAACTAAAATTTGGGATGCTTAAGAGGCCAGAATTAGATGAGCACAGATATCTGGAGGGTTGTGGTATTGGATTTGAAAACATGGATGGGAATTTTAATATCGAGGCATTGCTTGACTGGGAGCCAATGTAAGTCAGCAAGTATAGAGCCAATAGGTGAAAGGGGCTTAGTTCAACTTGAAAAACTCTGTTCCTCCAACTTTAGCCTCTTTTTACTACTTGCCATTTACAAATCATTAATTTTTACATTGGAAATATAAAAAGAAAGAGGGCGATGATTGACAAACCTGCCAAGACACCTGCATATTAATGCTGAAGCTGGAATCTGAAAGAAAAACAGAAAATACTGGGAAATTTTATCAGATCTGACAGCATCTGTGGAGAATTCAGAGCTAACATTTCAAGTCTGGATTACTTTTTGTCAGACCAAGAGCAAGACACTTTGCCATTCAGACTTGAAATGTTGTCTCTGTTCTGTCTCCACAGATACTGTCAGATCTTCTGTTTTTGTTTCTGCCAAAAGCAGCACGGTGGCACAGTGGTTAGCACTGCCACCTCACAGCGTCAGGGACCGGTTTCGATTCCCGGCTCGGGTCACTGTCAGTGCGGAGTTTGCACATTCACCCCGTGTCTGAGTGGATTTCCTCCAGGTGCTCCGGTTTCCTCCCATAGTCCAAAGATGTGCGAGTGGATTGGCCATGCTAAAATTGCCCCTATTGTCAGGGGGACTAGCTAGGGTTATGGGGATAGGGCCTGGGTGGGATTGTGGTCGGTGCAGACTCGATGGGCCGAATGGCCTCCTTCTGCACTGTAGGATTCTATGATTCTATGATGAGAGCCTGACTCTTCTGCAGCTGCGTTGAAGCTTCAAAAAGACACATCGCCAATATCTCAGTGATAATCAACATCACTGCCTGACCTGCATTACACGATTGACATTACGCAGTTTAATGGGTAGGGTTAGCAGTTAGGATTAGTGGTCAGTCTTAGAAACACTTTTTTAGTAT
The DNA here is from genome assembly GCF_964213995.1 of Mustelus asterias. Lineage (NCBI taxonomy): Eukaryota > Metazoa > Chordata > Chondrichthyes > Carcharhiniformes > Triakidae > Mustelus > Mustelus asterias. The sequence goes on from NC_135808.1 coordinate 70,625,784, forward strand.
TAACAAGACATTATCAAAGGTAGAAACGATTATTGAGAATTCAGTTGTGATTCACATGTACCAAAATAAAGACAGATTTAAGTTTAAGTCTATTATATATTTATATATCCTATATATCCTAGAAAAGATTTACTAGGATGCTACCAGGACTTGATGGTTTGAGTTATAAGGAGAGGCTGAATAGACTGGGACTTTTTCCTCTGGAGTGTAGAAGGCTGAGGGGTGATCTTAGAACATAGAACATAGAACAGTACAGCACAGAACAGACCCTTCAGCCCACGATGTTGTGCCGAGCTTTGTCTGAAACCCAGATCAAGCTATTTCCTCCCTATCATCCCGAAGTACTCCATGTGCCTATCTAATAGCTTCTTAAATGTTCCTAAAGTTTCTGACTCCACTATCCCTGCAGGCAGTCCATTCCACAACCCAACCACTCTCTGAGTAAAAAACCTACCTCGGACATCCTTCCTATATCTCCCACCATGAACCCTATAGTTATGCCCCCTAGTTACCGCTCCATTCACCCGATGAAATAGTCTTTGAACATTCACTCTATCTATCCCCCTCATCATCTTATAATCCTCTATCAAGTCTCCTCTCAACCTCCTCCGCTCCAAAGAGAAAAGCCCAAGTTCCCTCAACCTTTCCTCATAAGACCTACCCTCCAAACCAGGCAGCATCCTGGTAAATCTCCTTTGCACTCTTTCCAATGTCTCCACATCCTTCTTGTAGTGAGGTGACCAGAACTGCACATAATATTCCAAATGTGGTCTCACCAAGGTCCTGTACAGTTGCAGCATAACCCCACGACTCTTAAACTCAAACCCCCTGTTAATGAACGCCAACACACTATAGGCCTTCTTCACGGCTCTATCCACTTGAGTGGCAACCTTCAGAGATCTATGGATATGAACCCCAAGATCTCTCTGTTCCTCCACATTCTTCAGAACCCTACCTTTGACCCTGTAATCCACATTTAAATTTGTCCTACCAAAATGAATCACCTCGCATTTGTCAGGGTTAAACTCCATTTGCCATTTTTCAGCCCAGCTCTGCATCCTATCTATATCTCTTTGCAGCCTACAACAGCCCTCCACCTCATCCACTAATCTTGGTGTCATCAGCAAATTTACTGAACCACCCTTCAGACCCCTCCTCCAAGTCATGTATAAAAATTACAAATAGCAGAGGACCAAGCACTGATCCCTGTGGCACTCCGCTGGTAACCGGTTTCCAGTCCGAAAATTTTCCATCCACCACCACCCTCTGTCTTCTGTTAGATAGCCAGTTACCTATCCAATCGGCCAAACTTCTATCTATCCCACACATCCTTACTTTCTTCATAAACCGACCGTGGGGGACTTTATCAAACGCCTTACTAAAATCCATCAACTGCACTACCTTCATCTACACACTTAGTTACCTCCTCAAAAAATTCTATCAAATTTGTGAGGCAAGACTTGCCCTTCACAAATCCGTGCTGACTAACCCGGATTAAGCTGCATCTTTCTAAATGGTTGTAAATCCTATCCCTAAGGACCTTTTCCATCAACTTACCGACCACCGAAGTAAGACTAACCGGCCTATAATTACCAGGTCATTTCTATTCCCTTTCTTAAACAGAGGAACCACATTCACCACTCTCCAGTCCTCTGGCACCAACCCGTGGGCAGTGAGGACGCAAAGATCAATGCCAAAGGCTCTGCTATCTCATCCCTTGCCTCCCAAAGAATCCTAGGATATATTTCATCAGGCCCAGGGGACTTATCAACTTTCAGTTTATTCAAAATTGCTAGTACATCTTCCCTCCGAACATCTACTTCCTCCAGCCTATCAGCCTGTGACACCATCTCTTCCTCAAAAACATAGCCCCTCTCCTTGGTGAACACCGAAGAAAAGTATTCATTCATCACCTCTCATATCTCTTCTGACTCCATGCACAAATTCCCACTGCCGTCCTTGACCGGTCCCAGCCTCACCCTGGTCATTCTTTTATTCCTCACATAAGAGTAAAAAGCCTTGGGGTTTTCCTTGATCCGACCCGCCAAGGACTTCTCATGCCCCCTCCTAGCTCTCCTAAGCCCCTTTTTCAGCTCATTTCTTGCTAACTTGTAACCCTCCATCGAGCCAATTGAACCTTGTTTTCTCAACCTAACATACGCTTCCTTCTTCCTCTTGACAAGACATTCCACCTCTTTTGTGAACCATGGTTCCCTCACTCGGCCATTTCCTCTCTGCCTGGCAGGGACATACCTATCAAGGACACGCAGTATTTGTTCCTTGAAAAAGTTCCACTTATCATTAGTGCCTTTGCCTGACAATTTTTGTTCCCATCCTATGCTTCCTAATTCCCGCCTGATTGCATCATAATGACCTCTCCCCCAATTGTAAACTATGCCCTGCCGTATGGCCCTCTCCCTCTCCATTGCAATAACAAAAGACACCGAATTGTGGTCACTATCTCCAAAGTGCTCTCCCACAACCAAATCCAACACTTGGCCCGGCTCATTTCCCATTACCAAATCCAATGTGGCCCCACCTCTTGTCGGCTTATCCACATATTGTGTCAGGAACCCCTCCTGCACACACTGCACAAAAACTGCCCCATCCGAACTATTCGACCTATAAAGGTTCCAATCAATATTTGGAAGGTTAAAGTCCCCATGACAACTACCCTGTGACCTCCACACCTATCCATAATCTGCTTAGCAATTTCTTGCTCCACATCTCTATTACTATTAGGGGGCCTATAGTAAACTCCTAACAAGGTGACCGCTCCTTTCCCATTCCTAACCTCAGCCCATATTACCTCTGTAGGCAGATCCCCTTCGAAATGCCTTTCTGCAGCCGTTCCACTCTCCTTGATTAACAGTGCCACTCCTCCACCTCTTTTACCAGCTACCCTACCTTACTGAAACATCTATACCCCGGAACTTCCAACAACCATTCCTTTCCCTGTTCTACCCATGTCTCCGTAATGGCCACAACATCGTAGTCCCAAGTGCCAATCCACGCCCCAAGTTCACCTACCTTATTTCGGATGCTCCTTGCATTGAAGTAGACACACTTCAACCCACCTTCTTGTCTGCTGGTACCCACCTTTGACCATGATACCCTTCCCAGTACCTCACTACACTCACTGACCTCTGGACTACAACTCCTTTTCCCATCCCCCTGACAAATTAGTTTAAATCTCCCCAAAGAGCCGTAGCAAATTTCCCTCCCAGGATATTGGTGCCCTTCTGGTTCAGGCGCACCCCGTCCTGTTGGTACAGGTCCCACCTTCCCCAGAAAGTGTTCCAATTATCCACATAGCTGAAACCCTCCCTCCTACACCATCCCTGCATCCATGTGTTTAACTGCACTCTCTCCCTGTTCCTCAACTCGCTATCCCGTGGCACCGGCAACATACCAGAGATGACAACCTGTTTTGTCCTAGAAATGATAGAAACCCTACAGTACAGAAAGAGGCCATTCGGCCCATCGAGTCTGCACCGACCACAATCCCACCCAGGTCCTACCCCCATATCCCTACATATTTACCCACTAAACCCTCTAACCTACGCATCCCAGGACACTAAGGGCAATTTTTAGCATGGCCAATCAACCTAACCCGCACATCTTTGGACTGTGGGAGGAAACCGGAGCACCCGGAGGAAACCCACGCAGACACGAGGAGAATGTGCAAACTCCACACAGACAGTGGCCCAAGCCGGGAATCGAACCCAGGTCCCTGGAGCTGTGAAGCAGCAGTGCTAACCACTGTGCTACCGTGCCGCCCCTACCACTGTGCTACCATGCTTCCTGGCTCTCAGCTTCCACCCAAGCTCCCTGAATTTCTATTTTAAATCCCCGTCCCCTCTCTTACCTATGTCTTTGGTGCCGACGTGCACCACGACTTGTGACTGTTCCCCCTCCCCCTTTAGAATCCTGAAGACACGGTCGGAGATGTCACGGACCCTGGCATCCGGGAGGCAACATACCATCCGTGAGTCTCTCTTGTTGCCACAGAACCTCCTATCTATCCCTCTAACAAACGAGTCCCCAATAACTATAGCTCTACCGCTCTCCCCCTTTCCCTTCTGAGCCACAGGGACGGACTCAGCGCTGGCGATCTGGTCACTGCGGCTTACCACTGGTAGGTCGCCTTCCTCACCTGTATCCAAAGTGGAATACTTGTTGCTAAGGGGAACGACCACAGGGGATCCCCGCACCGACTGCTTCCTCCCAGCCCCTCTCACTGTCACCCATCTATTTCCATTCCCTGGAACAACTATATCCCTGAAGCTTGTGTCTATGGCCCTCTCTGCCTCCCTGATGACCTCAGCTCATCCAACTCCAGCTCCAGCTCCCTAACGCGGTCTTGGAGGAGCTGCAGATGGGTGCACCTCCCACAGGTGTATTCAGCAGGGACACTGACGGTGTCCCTCACAAAGAACAAAGAACAGTACAGCACAGGAAACAGGCCCTTCGGCCCTCCAAGCCTGTGCCGCTCCTTGGTCCAACTAGACCAATCGTTTGTATCCCTCCATTCCCAGGCTGCTCATGTGACTATCCAGGTAAGTCTTAAACGATGTCAGCGTGCCTGCCTCCACCACCCTACTTGGCAGCGCATTCCAGGCCCCCACCACCCTCTGTGTAAAAAACGTCCCTCTGATGTCTGAGTTATACTTCGCCCCTCTCAGCTTGAGCCCGTGACCCCTCGTGATCGTCACCTCCGACCTGGGAAAAAGCTTCCCACTGTTCACCCTATCTATACCCTTCATAATCTTGTATACCTCTATTAGATCTGGTAGTGCGGTGACCAGAACTGGACGCAGTACTCCAAATGTGGCCTAACCAACGTTCTATACAGCTGCATCATCAGACTCCAGCTTTTATACTCTATACCCCGTCCTATAAAGGCAAGCATACCATATGCCTTCTTCACCACCTTCTCCACCTGTGTTGCCACCTTCAAGGATTTGTGGACTTGCACACCCAGGTCCCTCTGTGTTTCTATACTCCTGATGACTCTGCCATTTATTGTATAACTCCTCCCTACATTATTTCTTCCAAAATGCATCACTTCGCATTTATCCGGATTAAACTCCATCTGCCACCTCTCCGCCCAATTTTCCAGCCTATTTATATCCTGCTGTATTGCCCGACAATGCTCTTCGCTATCCGCAATTCCAGCCATCTTCGTGTCATCCACAAACTTGCTGATTACACCAGTTACACCTTCTTCCAAATCATTTATATATATCGCAAATAGCAGAGGTCCCAGTACAGAGCCCTGCGGAACACCACTGGTCACAGACCTCCAGCCGGAAAAAGACCCTTCGACCACTACCCTCTGTCTCCTATGGCCAAGCCAGTTCTCCACCCATCTAGCCACTTCTCCTTGTATCCCATGAGCCTTAACCTTCTTAACCAACCTGCCATGTGGGACTTTGTCAAATGCCTTACTGAAATCCATATAGACGACATCCACGGCCCTTCCTTCATCAACCGTTTTTGTCACTTCCTCAAAAAGCTCCACCAAATTTGTAAGGCACGACCTCCCTCTTACAAAACCTCAAACATTCTGCAGGAGGTACATTGCACTGCCTTCACTTCCATCCCCTCCATATAAAACTTACTGCTACAAGGAAAAAGAATTGCTCCAGTGGAACACTGAACCCTTTTTTCCCTTCCTCAGAGTGCACTGGGAAAGAACAAGGATTCGAAATTGAAGGGTAACAGAATGAACTTAAACCTGTCCTGTGTCGCCCGTTTCCGCCTAAGCCCTGCGAGCCAAAGCCCTTACAGCTCTCACTCTGCTTCCCACTCACTCCACTGCCCGCTCCCGACGCTGCCCGCTGTATAGTGCGGCCTGCTTTTTATGTTCCAGTCGAATAAAGGTTTATAGAGGTCTATAAAATAATGAGAGGCATAGATCAGCTAGATAGTCAATATCTTTTCCCAAAGGTAGGGAAGTCTAAAACTAGAGGGCATAGGTTTAAGGTAAGAGGGGAGAGATACAAAAGGGTCCAGAGGGGCAATTTGTTCACACATAGTGTCTAGAACAAGCTGCCAGAGGTAGTAGTAGAGGCGGGAACAATTTTGCCTTTTAAAAAGCGTTTAGACAGTTACATGTGTAAGATGGGTATAGAAGGATATGGGCCAAATGCAGGCAGTTGAGACTAGCTTAGGGGTTTAAAAAAAGGGGCAGTCTGGACAAGTTGGGCTGAAGGGCCTGTTTCCATGTTGTAAACCTCTGTGACTCTATGATTCTATAAATCCATTGGAATATTCAGACGATTGTACTTGAGGTGAATTAATAAACCCTCTCTGATATCATAAAGCTAAGTTTTTCTTGTTTGAAAATGTAGCAGGCAGTAAGAAACGCCTATCAAAGCTTAGGAAATGTAAGCAAGATAAAGGCATGGGAGGAGTCGCTGGGAGAGATTGAGCAGCCCAGAAAGAGAACTGGGAAGAGGGAGATTGCAACTGTCCAAAACTGTAGCTTCTATTTCGTATGTGACTTCTAAATCAGCTGAACTGTTAATTCCGATGAAGATTGCAGGCAATTCATTTTGAAGGCAAATTCTGACAGAATTTTTAGTCTGCAGCTTGAATCCCTTGTTCTACCTGCAGCATGAGAACATTTCTCCTTGGACATTATCTGCAGTATTGTTGTGAGAGAGAAAGGTCCCACATGCATATCTAGATGCATTTGCTGGAGATGTTGGCTGGGATTCTCCCAAAACAAAACTAAGTGCCCAGAGGGCGGGAAAATGGGAGAACATCCCGCCCGTTTTTTGGGCAAACTTACCTGAATGAATCTCTGACACTCTGTGTAACACAGATGGCCTCAGACTGATTCACGCTTAAAAGTGGGGCTTGGGGCCTCATCCTGTTGGAGAGGCTGGCAGCATAGCACTGAGCAGGCCACTGCGCATGCACCGATCTGTCACTGCGGAGACTGGCGCATGCACACTGCAACCAGCCCCCCCCCCCCCCCCCCACCTCCCCACCACCCCCTCCGTCGCCGGCCTCCTTATCGCTGGCCTCCAAACGCTGGCCTTCCCCAATTCTTTCCCTGTAACGCACCAATCGTCAGCCTTCCTGACACCCATCTTGATTGCTGGCTCACCGGAACCACTCTCTGCATCCCGGGCCAGCTTTGATCTACCGCACCCCCCAAGTGGCGAATTCCAACACCTCCCCCCCTCCCCCCGATGGCCAGCCCTGCACCCCCCCCCTCCACCAATGGCCAGCCATGACCACACTCCTGTGGCCAGCCCCGATCCTCCCTTCTCTCCCTCCCCCACCAATCCCACTTACAGAATTGCAGTAGGTTCGCCGCCTCCCCCATCCCCGATTGCCCCCAAAAGGCCCCAACTGTTTAGTATGCCTCACTCCCTCTGTCTGCGCCCCCTTGACACTGTCCAGTGCCTGGAGGACAGTGCCAAGGTGCCCAGTGGGCAGTACCAGGGTGCCAGGCTGACACTGCCAGGCTGGTACTGCCCAAGGGTCCCTCTCACCCCCCCACCCACCTCCCTGGGGGGCTTCAACGGCTTTTGGGGTGAGGACACCTGTTCCCCTTTAGTGAGGAGCAGTAGTAAACCCCGCTGGTGGGAACCACCCCTGGCGCGGGGGGAAGGAGGGTGGGGGAGGCAAGGGGGGGGGGGAGATACTTGCCGGCCCGGAGACTACTGTCACTGGTCCGCTAATCATATGGAAATGTTCATTTCCATATGATAATCAGTTCCATGCTGATTTCCAGCGCAGGGCTGATTGCGCGAAAAAAGGCACCTCAGAGACTCGAGACCGGCATCCGGCCGGTTGCGAATCTCATGAAAGGCCCCCCGCTGCTGTCTACTGAGCAGCGCAGCGGGTTGGGAGAATCCCAGTCGTTATTCTTCAAATGAAATGTAACCCGACCCATTGTCTACTCTCCCATATGTCAATATTTCTCCATCAGCTAACACTGAGGCTATCAAGCACTTTGGGATATCTGAAACACATACAAAATGCTCGCAATTCTAGGCAGATGTTGCAGCATCGGTGGAGAGAAGTTACTTAGAGTTGAAAACACCCTATCAGATGCTTTGTGATCTGTTAAGTATTTCCAGCATTTTCGATTTTTGGTTCAGATTTTTCAGCATCTGCAGTACCTCACAATAAAAGTTCCTTCTTTCTTTTACAGCCTGTGCATACCTTTCATTTATCTTTTAGCTGTTTGGACATTTTGCATATGTACATGGAATGCCCATAATACTTTTCTTACCTTATAGATCATTTTTAACATTACGTTCAGCGGAACATTCACCATTAGATTTGATAGAATCAGGCAAACTCTAGATTAAAAAATGGACAACGAGAAAGGTAAGTGATCATAAACATAATGTACAAAATATTTTATAAAAAGACTGAGAATGTGACTGCATAATCCAGTATTGATTAGAATGTGAATTACTCTCAAGATTTATTATGTTGCAAGTTGCTGCAGTGCATTCTATAGATAATACACATCACGGTTACAGTGCATTGATGGAGAAGGGCTTGGATATTTAAGCCAGAGATAGAATGCCAGTCACGCGTCCATAAAATCCATAGAATCTCTACAGTTCAGGAAGAGGCCATTTGGATAGGCCTATAAGTAGACCCTCCAAAAGAGCACTCTACCTAGGCCCACTACCCCACCCTATCTCTGTAACCCCGTACATTGATCATAGCCAACCCACCTAACCTGCATATCTTTGGACTGTGGGAGGGACCGGATCACCCAGAAGAAACACACCCTAACAAGGGGAGAACATGCAAAATCCACACAGACAGTTACCCAAGGCCAGAATCGAACCTGAGTCCCTGGCGCTGCGAGGCAGCAGTGTGAAGCACTGTGCCACCGTACCGCCTGGACAATGTTGGGTTTCATGAGTGCCATTGACGCTGTACACATTCAGGCAAGCGGAGAGTATTATATCACGCTCCAAATGTGTGCCTTGTAGTTGGCAGAGTCTTTGGGCAGACATAGACCAGTTACAATACTGAAGGAGGCCATTCAGAATCATTGAGCCTTGGCTGGCTTTCTGTAAGAGCAATTTAGCTCACCCCATTACCCAGTTCTTTCCCCATAGCCCTAAAATTCTTTTGCCTTCAACAGCATATCCAAAAATGTTTTTCTTAATGTCGTCTTTGGTTACTTGAAATTTGGGTTTTCTGGTACTTGATGGGAACAGTTTCCACTGATGGGAACAGTTTCTCTAATCTACTGTACTTTGTTTAAACCCGTCAAGCTTTTGAGCACTTTTATCAAATCCCATGGACGGCATTGTGGCACAGTGGTTAACACTGTTAACACCTTGGACCCGGGTTCGATTTCAGCCTTGGGTCAATGTCTGTGCGGAGTTCTCCCCGTGTCTGCATGGTTTCCTATAGGAGCTTCGGTTTCCTCCCACAGTCTGAAAGACGTGCTGATTAGGTGCATTGGCCATGCTAAATTCTCCCTCAGTGTAACCGAACAGGTGCCGGAGTGTGGCAACTAGGGGATTTTCACAGTAACTTCATTGCAGTGTTAATGTAAGTCTATGTGTGATACTAATAAATAAACTTTAAAAAGATCTGACATTCTTGAGGAAGAATAATGTCAGACTCTATAATTCAATTCATGTAACTTAAGTCCTTCATCATTGGAATCCTTTTTGTAAATCTTTTCTGCATCCTCTCTGAAACATTCCATTCTTCCTAATGTGTGGTGCTCAGACTTATACATAATATTGCAGCTGACACCAATTTGAATTTCATAAAGGTTCATCATAGCTTCCTTGCACTTGGACTCTGATGTCTTGATTTATGAAGCCCAGGGTCCCATATGCCTTTGGAACCGATTAATCAACCTGGCCTGACAACTTCAGTGATTTGTGCACATGTAACCCAGGCCTTTCTGTACCTACGCCATCTTTAGATTTATAGCTTTCACTGCTTCTCTTTGTTTTCCGACCAAAATGTTTCACTTGAATTTCTATGCAATAAATTTCAGCTGCCCCATGTTTGCCCATTTAACCAGCCTATCCATCTCCTCTTGAAATCTATCACTATCCTCTCTACTGTTCATAATAATTCGAAGTTTTACGGCATCTGCAAATTTTGAAATCGTGCCCTGTACATCCTAGTTCAAGTCATTAATATAGATCAAGAAAAGTAGTGGTCCTAGTACTGACCCTGAGGGATTACCACTGTATACTTTCCTCCAGTGGGGAAAGAACCAGTCACAGTACTGTTTCCTGCCACTTAGCCAATTTTACACCTATGCTGAGAAGCCAATTATATGGCAATCTGCACATTCCTTTTGGAAGTCCATATACATCACATCATCCTCAGTAATTTCATCCACCCTCTTTGCCATCCTATCAAAAAGTCAGGTGGTTTCTTGATATCAAGGTTCATCTATCCATTTCCAAAGACACTCAACTTCATCCTCCGGCACCTGCACTGTTAAGTTCCCTCTTCTGGTCGTCCATAATAAATGACCCTCTCACCCAGGAAAAAGGGCTTGAGTTGTGGCATTTTCAGGATGGTGCAAAGAAGCCCTGCCATACTGCATTTCCCTAACAGGAGAATCTAGCTATATAATGAACAATTATAATGAAACGTTGCTAAACATAAAACAAGTGGGATATACATTGTATCCTGAAGCTCACCGTCCTTTACTGCGGTCATTTCAAATATTCATTTTTTTTATGTTCAATATAAATTTAAATTTGAAATGGAGTTGCTCACACAAATTCAAGTAGTCATGGTAAATCTTACTGTCTGTTTCTAATTATATAATCTCCTTCAAAGTACAAATTAATAAATGTGGTATATTTGCAATTTATTTCAATAACAGGCCAGGACATGGTGGTACAAATTCTGAGAAATAGCGACCAACTGCTAGCAAAAATTCAATTATTGAATGAATGACATTTACAGGATAGGTTATTCTGTAACTTAAATATGACTTACTTTGTTTTTGGAATTAATGTGACATGATAATCTATTCCAATTATACTGTAACATCTTCAGAGTAATTTTGGAATAAGAAACAAATGGCTTGGTAGTTCGAGTGATCTTTAGAATATTTGACATTTCTTTCATTTTCAAATAATTGTTAATATTGAAAACGTTATCATTCAAGGCATCATGAAAGGTTTAAATTGGTCAAGCCTCTTTCTATGTCACATTTTCTTTATCTGTGTTCTGCGATATTATTACTTCTGAGTCAGTAACTCGTACATTGTGAGATAATTTCTCTGTACCTGCAGTGAATGAACAGGATTATCTAATGATAAATTGTGATTACGTGCAAAAGTGTTAGTGAGGATAATATTCACAGCAGTGGAATTAGTTTCAATACTGTAATCATAGAAATTAAACCGTAGCATAATATTTCTTTTTCCCTGATTCAAATTATACTGTTGCTTATGTAATTTCTGTATACATTTGAGTTTATTGCAACACACAACAAATAAACATATGCAATGCAGTAAATGAATGGCTGGATATTTTTTGTGAACTGTAATCAGACTATTACGTTGCAAGAGCCTAGTGTTTAACAAATGCTACTTTGAGAGCTGTAGCTTTGAAAAAATCTGTGGGCTGAAACAACTCCATATAGTTCAGATGTAAACATTTATAACAACAACTTTAATTTGTATTGCACCTTTAACATCGTAAAATGTCCCATCACACAGGAGCATTATGAAATAAAATTTGGTAATGGAAACATAAGATATTAGGACAGGTAACCAAAAGAGCGATCGAAGAAGTAGGTCATAAGAACTATCCTCTAGGAGGAGAGAGAGTTGAGAGGTGAAGAGGTTTAGGGCAGAAATTCCAGAGCTTCGGCTCTAGAAGTGACGTAGGGCTGCAAGATATCAGACAGGTCAGAATGGGCAAATCCTGGGGGGAGTTTGGAAACTAGGATCAGAATATTAAATCGAGGCATTCATTTCTCGACTGTGAGCCAACATAGGAAAGCAAGAACAGGGTGTTGGATGAATGTAATTAGATACAAGTGAGGAAATAGGGCAGCAGAAGTTTTTTTAAATCAGATTTATGGAGAATGCAAGTTGAGAGACTTGCCAGGGGAGGATTGGAATAGTTGAAAGTGGTATTATTCCGTAGGCCATGCAAGTACTCCCGATTCTGAAATGAATCATCAGTTCATCATCAAAAATCATGATGTGGAGATGTCGGCGTTGGACTGGAATGGGCATGGTAAGAAGTCTCACAAGTGGGGCCATTCACCTGATGAAGGAGCAGCGCTCCGAAAGTTCATGACTCCAAATAAACCTGTTGGACTTTAACCTGGTGTTGTGAGTATTCTTACTGCATCAAAAATCAGTAGTGATTTTCCTGAGCATCTGATGTTTAGGGGGGACCTGAGGAAAAACCTTTTTACCCAGAGGGTGGTGACTGTCTGGAAAGCGTTGCTGGGGAGAATGGTAGAGGCAGCTTGCCTTACATCCTTTAAAAAGTATCTGGATCAGCACTTGGCATGTCATAACATTTGATGCTAAGGGCCAAGTCCTGGTAAATGGGATTAGGTGGGATTTCAGGTGTTTCTCGCCTGTCAGTGCAGACTCAAAGGGCCTCTTCTGCACAGTATGATTCTATGACTCTAATGGCAGTGGAAGATCTTTAGAAATTTCTGGTGAACAGTGTGAACGCCATTTCCCCAGGTTTCCCATTGAATGTGCATTGGAAAGTTGACCTGGGTACACAAAACAGGGTAATTGCAACCACTACAGAGAGGCAGGAAAATTCTTAAGGAAATTCAGCACTGTGGCATATCACTGAGATGGGAAGAATTTTCAGTTTGGTGATCAATAACTTATGAAATGATCATATTTCTTGACTATTTAAGCAAGTTGAAAACAATGGCAAGGATGTTTTATTCAATTTAGGACAGGGAGAGAGTATTCTGGACCCTCTTCAATCTTGTGTCATTAGTTCTGGAGAAATGTCAAGAACAAACGTCCACAAAACTCAGCCCCAGCAATTTACTTTAAACAGCAATTTACTTTAAACATTGCTGTAAAGACCCAGTGGTAACATTCCTACAATTACTAATTGATGCAAATAAATAGACACAAATAAGAAATTATGAAGTACCAAAATGTTTAATCCTTCTTTGATCACTCCCATCTCTCCAAAAATGGATATTTGAAGACTTAATAAAATATTTAGTTTTTAAAAACCTGATTGAAATATTGGGAAATGGCCAACAAGTATTTTAACCCAGGACAGACCCGAGAATACTGATGCTAATAACTTGCAAGATTTGGAAGCATCACAAAGGAGAAAGCAGGATGGGAGTTGAAATAAATGACATTGCGGGTGAGTTGGATTGTGAGGATTGGGGGAGTCAGGGATTGCTAAAGAGAGGTCGTGAGGTTGAAAATGGAAATTAGGTCCTGTGGCCAGGAAAGCCAATCCTGATGGACAACTTCTGCACATGCCATCCATGGAGGCTTCACAAATATTCCCATCCTCATTGATGGAGGAGCCCAGGCCAACAGAGCAAAAGATAAGACTGAAGCATTTGTAACAATGTCCAGCCAGAAATGCCAAGTGGATGCTCCATCTGTGCCTCCTCCCCATCATCAGAGATGCCAGCCTTCAGCCAATTTGATTCACTCCGTGTGATATTAAGAAATGGTTGGAGGAACTGGACACCACAAAGGCTACAGGCCCTGGCAATGTTCTGGCAATAGTACTGAAGTACTTGCTGCGTCCCGAGCAAAGATGTTCCCACATAGCCACAGCATTGGCATCTACCGGGCAGTGAAAACTGCTCAGGTATGTTCAACACATAAAAGCAAAGTAAATCCAACCCAGCCAATCAGTGAGATCCAAGATGGTGGAAATTTGATTTGCACTGGATGGAACGTATTGAAATTCTTCAATTCTTTGTGTGAGCTTCATTGATTTTGGTCAAGTTGTCTGGAGAAAGTTATGCACCCCATGAATCTCTATAATGTTGAGCTTTCTATTCTCTGCCAGGCCATTTGAGGATGGGTGAAGTTAGGAATATTTTCATAGAATCAATAATAGGTTATGTTGCGGTCTCTTCGCGATTTCCTAGCAAAAGTAAAAATGTAGGGTGGCATTTTCTATTTTTTGACTATGGACCCGATTTTACCATCGCGTTGCACCCATTTTCGGGCCCAAAAATTTGGTAAAGACGGGCGTGAGGCGAGCAGCGCCATTTGTGCCTGCCTCCGCATCGGTTCCCCTTTTACCAAAGCCCGAAAATGGCCATGATCCGGACCGTGCCCAAAACGGGCACGATGGCCATTTAAATGCATTTGCATGAATTTAAATTGACTTAATGGGCTGCACGCCCAACTTTACTGGCACTTCCCCCTTTACCACTGTGTTTGCCCATCCAAAATCGGCGTGAAACACATGCTGCACAAAAGTCCAATTTGGGCACTCCAGTTAATGAGGAGGTAGGTGCCTGGTATCCGATGGCTCTCTGCTTGAGATCAGTTGGGGGCGGGGGTTCGCTGCCACTCTGCCTGAGATCAGTGGAGGGGAAGGGGGGGTCCGCTGCCACTGTGTCTAAGATCAGTGGAGGGGAAGGGGGTGTCCGCTCCACTCTGCCTGAGATCAGTGGAGAGAAGGGGGGAGGGGCCCATGATCAGTCTGGGTGGTGGGGGGAATAAGGGGGACAGTAATGTTGGGAGGATGGGGCAATGTCTGCTAGGAGCAGCTAAAGACAAAGGGACAGTTTCAATGGATGAGCTGAAGTTAACTCAAGAGTTCATACAATTATATTTCAGAGCATGGAATTTCAGGATTGGGTGAAGTGATGGAGCGGAGATCCATAGCAGGAGGCCAAGCTCTGCGTCGCGACAAGATCCCAGTCCTCATCAGTGAGCTCTGCAGACTCCTTGAACTCAGTGAGGCCGATTATCTCTGCTGTCCCTCCCCAATTTTAGACTCACTTGTTGTGCACTTGTTTGGAGACAAAAGGAAGATGTGTTGAGGGGTGATGGAGCAGAGCCTGGATGAAATGCATGCCTCCTGTGTGGTGAGATCTACCCAGAGGGGACAGAGATTGAAATATGAGCAATAAGACAGATGGGATGGTGTTTTGAAAATCTTGTTGAATTAGTCTTAACATGTCTCTCCTGCTGATGGATGTGAGATCCGTGGAGAGTAGCTGTTTGAGAACATGATGCCTTGCTGAGAGTTTGATAGTGGAGGAAGCCGAGAGGACTTACCCTGGCGGAGTGGATGGGATCATTCATGTTTCCTGCACTGTGTGGTGCTTTGTGAATGGTGCCTGCCATGTTGACCTCCTGGACAATGGGCTCCCAGGCTGGAGAGGTGAAGTTGGTGTTCTTTGAGCCACCCCTGGGGTAGAGGTCATGCTGATGGGCCCACACACCATACATAAGGGCCTCAAAGGCTAAAAGCTGGTGTTACCTTTTTCAGGCTGCTGACCTTTTTCCTCTGGGTTCTGGCCATGTTGAAGCATCTGGCGAAGACAGGTCAGCTGCGGGAGAGTGATAAGTGCATGCTGGACTGGACTTTAAATATGGCACTGGGTCCTTCGAGCCTGCCAGCTAAGGGCGGGTAGACAAATCAACTGCCGGCAAATAGGGACCTCTAGATTTTTGACGCAGTAATGATGAAGGAATTTCAGTATATTTTCAAATTGGTAAGTGGGAATTGGATCTCAACGTTCCCATAAGCCTCCTGCCCTTGTTTTTCTAAGTATGGCATTTGCAGATTTGATAGGTTTTGGTAGTAAACTCTGGCATTGAATGCCATAATAAGGTGGCTAGGTTCTCCTCTTGTTGGAGATGGTCAGTGCCGCCAGGTTATGTTTAAGTACAACTTGTTACAACCTCTTCCATCACTTTGCCGATAGGGATGCAAATGGCTGGAGGAGTCAGCTTCATTCAGCAATGTAGCAAGTGGAAAGAATTGATAGTACGGAAATGTTTTATCATGTTCATCGCGTTTGGTATTGTAAAGATTTATTTCTAAATTGTACTAAAAACAAGCTTAGTAGACCATATACAAATATGAACAAATTCAATTAATTCATCTTAAAAGACTTGTAAGAAATAGTCCATGGAAATAATTTTGCTCCTACATGTTTTTCAGATTAGAGATGGAAGATACTTTTTCATCATGATATTTGATATACATGTGAAATCAAACCAAACATAACCAACATTAACAAACAATATACACAAGGAATATAATGTGGATAAGTTTTAAGAATTTGTTTTTGTGTACACATTTACATGAACATTTATCAAAGATCAACTATTATTTTCCATTATTGACATTTTAAATAGAAATTCCAAGCGTATCCACAACCAACTGAATGGCTTTCAGAGGATCCACAATTTCTTTCATATTGTCTCTCCTTAATACCCAGTCTGGTTTTAGTCTGCAAAACAAAAAAACAAGAACATAAAAGTGTTATAGAACAGAAGGAAAATGGAATAGGTGAAAGTTTATTAATTAGTCACAAGTAGGCTGACATTCACACTGCGATGAAGGTACTGTGAGAATCCCCGAGTCGCCAGACTCTGGCGCCTGTTCAGGTACAATAAGGGAGAATTTAGCATGGCCACTTCACCTAACCTGCACATCTTTGGACTGTGGGAGGAAACCGGAGCACCTGGAGGAAACCCACACAGACACAGGGAGAACATGCAAACTCCAGACAGTGACCCACGCCGGGAATCGCTGAGAAGCAGCAGTGCTAACCACTGTGCCACATGCTGCCCCAGGTGAGTGTGAGAGAATGGTGACGGGGCAATTCTCTGACCTGGCGCAGATTGTGCTGATCCCGAAGAATAGTGTGCAGGCCTCAAAATTGGTTTTGCACCCAGTGCCAAACAGTTTGTGATCCTCCCGGCCCTTTTCTAATGGCACAATCCAGAAAGGACACGAGGCTGATTAACATATTTAAAGTAGCATTAAAACTGCATCGCCCTTTTGACTCCCACCGCTCAGGATTCTCCAGTCTTCAGGTACGGCATGAGAGCAAAGCACCCAGGTGGTCGGGGGCAGGTCGAGTGGTGCCCATCCAGCAGTGGCAGCTGGGCATCACCAGTGCAGCAGGGCAGTACCAAAAGGGTGGGGCAGGCCCCGATGCCAGTGACCCATATTGGGGGGGATGACGGGGAGACAAGGGTGAGGGTGCAGTTGAGATCGGGATGCCTTGTGAAACAGTGCCCGAGCGCTCTGAAGTTGGGCTCACTGGCATGTTTAGACCCCATCTCCCTAGTACCGACAAAATTCCCAACTCCCCAACAAAGTGACAGTGTGGGGGGACTGCGGTGCAGAGTGTGCCTGATAGACCGGTGCGGATCGCTCCGTTATTTTCGCCGTTATGACACTTAATTGACTTTTTGGGAGAATTCCTCCCGACATCATTCAAATATTAGAAAATGTCTTCTTACTTAGAAACTAATCTTGTTCGCACAGGTGTGACTGGAATATATGAAACACCATTGCAAGGGGCAGACATCCGCAGCTTCACATTAATTCTATCCATATCCATCTTGTGTTTCCTCACAGTTAGCTGGTAAATGCTACGGATACGATCCACCACTCTGGGCAAGCTTCGGATCTCCTGAAAACAGTTAGATAGCGCAACAGAATCATCAAAATGTCCATGTCTAGTCTCCACTTTGGTGGGAAAAAGGAGAAAACAATAAATAAATCATGACCCATAATTTATTTTTTGCCATTACATTTATCTCAGCAAAATAAAATAGCCAACTGCTATTTTATGTCGACAAATAAACACAATATTGGCATCAATTTCAGTAGAGTCTCTGATGTAAATCTACTTATATATTTGTATTTTAAAACATAATGCAATTTTAATAGATATAACTTGATGTGATCCCAACCCTTAAACCTATAACAAGCCCCAGGTAACACATTCGCCCACTGAAATTATCATTAAAGTCAAATATCTCGATTGCCATGTACATCAATAACTGACTGAATCTTCAATGCGAAGCGAACACATTTTAAATTCTTTCATGGGATGTGGATGTTTCTGGCTTGGCCAGCATTTATTGTCTATCCCCAGTTGCCCTCAAGAAAGTGGTGGTAAGCCACCTTCTTGAATGCTGCAATTCTTGCACTGTAGATGCACACAGTGCCGTTTGGAAGCAAGGTCCAGGATTTTGACTTGGCAAGAGTGAAGTAAAGGTGATGTAGCTCCTGGTCAGGATGGTATGTGGCTTGCAGAGGAACTTGTCGGTGGTGGTGCTCCCATCCATCATTTGCCCTTCTTAGTGGTAATAGTTATGGGTTTGGAAGGTGTTGCCAAGGAGTCTTGCAGTGCACCTCATTGATGGTATACACTGCTATCATTGTGTGCCAGGGATGGAGCGGATGATGTTGGTGGTGGATGGGCTAATTAAGTAGGCTGTTTTGTCCTGGACGGTGTTGAGCTTCTCGGGTATGTTATTGGAGTAGCATCTTGCAGCAATAGCCCATGATTGAGATGGTTGACCTCCAAAAATCACAACCACCTTGCTTTGTGTTTGATATGACTCTGACAAGCAGAGAGAAAACCCCCTCATTCCTCGTGGATTTTTACAGAACCCCATTTCATTAGAAGTCATCACCAGACAACCTCTTGATCGCTGTGATATTCAAAAACTCCCTCTAGAAAGGGTGAGTTATCACAGAGAACCACAACTCTGAGGACACAAAGGTGCCAGAGTTGTTTTAAGGTCAATTGACACTGAAGCATTGGGCTGGGAGCCATTTAAAGTGTTTCAAAGTTCAGATGATCCTCTTTGTCACTTACGTGTGGAGTGTAGGTCATGTGTGTCAACATAGCTGAATCTTGGAGACTAACATCCATTGATCTCTAGCATTTATGTATTTTAAAGTTGTTTTCCTAGGTAGCATTGCTTAGAACTGAAATATGCTTGTCAATCTGAACCTTGTCACTTATGTTGGAGTACACAAATGAAATATTTATAAGCGAAAAAGAAATCTCTCAGTCCGCGGAGAAAGTTTTGTAGGGCCAAGCTTGGTCGAATTAGTTAAATGACAGTTTAAGACTGGAGGTAATTAATTTGTCACAGGAACAAAGATCAGAATTACAAAGGGGAAAAGATGGAATTTATGCAGTGAGTTATATACTTGTGCAGTGCTTGCTATTTGGCTTTTCCTAATTTGCTGGAATATTGTAAATATTTAGTGTAGCTGCCATCACCTTTTCTGTAAAAATTACAGATGTCAACTCTCTTAACTTCCTTCAGCCCAGCCAATAGGTGTGGGGCTGTACAGATTAGAAAATGTCCAGGATTGATTCCTAATGTGCAATGATTTGACCATTACAATTGGGATAATCAATAGTACAATTGACTAAGACTTGGAAGAAAGTGTGGGAGGAAATTTGATCGAAGAAAGAGACATTTTCAAAATGTTCCTCGTTACAATTCAGTGACCTTCTTTGGCATCAAACAGGAATAGTGTGGCAGCAGCTCAGATGATGCTCTTACATGAAATAGTCTGCCATTCAAAGTTGGAGGCCACGCAGGAGGCTTAGTCAATTTGTAAATTACCAGAGAGCAGTTGGTAGCATGGCAAGGAATCAATGCATTCAAGAGCAGAGGTAAGAAAGTAGGAGTAAACCCAATTCAAATAGAAGTCTATTGCATAAACTATGTGTCTTGCAACTATGCTTTTTCAGTCTTCTTCTAATTAATTGTTATACAGCAGATATTTGTATTTAATATCAAGAAGCAAAACAGCCAATTGCCAAATTAAACATGATTCAAACTGGGAACAACTCTGTCTATAACTAAAAATGTTCTACAATATAACTTGAAGATACATTTACTCACCAATGCCCTCTGCGAATCTTTTGACAGAAGGGCCATTAAACAGCAAACCTTAGTAAAAATGCTGCCACATTTGTCTGATGTCTTGTCACCAGCTTTCCCTCTGTACACTTGCAACAGGTTGAGTAACGTATTAATGGAATTCTCCACTTCATACACCACTGCAGATGTTTTCTGATACTGGAGATCATGAAATAAAAATGAAATTTTATTCATTCATAGCTGAAATTAAGCTAAATCTTTATGCTGAAAATGAAAAGAAAACCTAAAAGGAAACGGTCAGTTTACAATTAAAAGTAAAGTGAAATTTATTAGTCACAAGTAGGCTTACATTCACACTGTATTGAAGTTACTGTCAAAATCCCCTAGGTGTCACAGTCCGGCACCTGTTCGGGTACACTGAGGGAGAATTTAGCATGGCCAATGCACTAACCTGCACATTTTTGGACTGTGGGAGGAAACCCACGCAGACACAGGGAGAATATGCAAACTCCACACAGGCAGTGACCCATGCCGGGAATCGAACCTGGGTCCCTGGTGCTGTGAGGCTGCAGTGCTAACCACTGTGCCACGCATTACTTGCTTAATTACTTGATCAAGCATAAATTTTCCACATAATGTTATACAATAGTGATAAAAACAAATTATATATAGCAAAACAGGAAAATAAACTTTCATTACTTTATGAGGAAAATGGGTGAAGAGTAAAGATCGTGTGATGCAGTGACAAATCCTGGTTCACCATTAAAACCATATTGAATGTATACAGCTCGGTAAGATCCTGAATATTAGTTTAGTGGAATGAGAGAACAGTTGCCATCCACGTCCTCATGGTGTCATATAAATGAACTAAAATGTTCAGAATAAGACTGTCTTTTTCAATGTAATTTTTTTGCAAAGACAGAATTAATTAACTGTGATCTGTAATTGTAATCTTTCAGTCAAACGGGAGACTCAAAGGAATCATCAACCAAGAAAGGAAAACCACGCCGCAGACCAACTTATTTGTGAGCACATGGCTTGAAATACTGCATGTTAACTCCTTTAGTGCCAATGGGCAAAATTTAATAAGTAGCATTGACAGCAGAAACTAAAAGCACTCCAAATTCCACAAGAGGGGTCCTATGGAAAGTGAAGCACATTAGATAAAACATACTAAGTGAGGCTGTTTATCGCCAGGGCAAATTCCAAAAGAGGCCACAGTTTGCGCTTCATGTGGATAAATTCAAAAGTATTCCATGGAAACAATTGTGGGGGTGGGGGCACAACTTCATGAAGCACGCAAGAATGGGAACTGCAGCGTGCAGGGTGAATGGGCTAAGCAGAAGATGAGGCTGTGTTTCCCTGATGGTGGATTAAAATGCAGAGATGAAGTGATTGACATGCTTGTGACCTGGAATGGGTTCTCACTTGTAATGCATTTGCCTGTCCATGAATACTCATCAGCGTGAAACGTTCTGCTTTCACGATAAAGTCATCAGCACATAAAAATCTTGGGGCAGCTGGTTCACATTAATTTAAAGGCGGTGTGCACCAGTTAGTTTCGTGTCTGAGCTCAGTGGGTTTTTTTTGCTGAATTCTTGCCAGTCAGCAGTAAAGGCTGCGATACCAGCAGTAGTCAGCACCAGAGGTCAGGTTGCAGCCGTCTAGGGAAGGTATAGTTAAAGAAGGGCACTGGCATTTGGCAGCAAAGGTGTGACCATGATGCAGAGCCACCCTTTTTTTTTTATCTGGGAAGCTCTTTTACAGCCTGTCTGTAGCTGCAGAATTGTCAGCTGATGGTGGGTTCCACCAATGAAAAGCCTCCTCCACTGCAGAAACGCTTATCGTTCCCATGCATGTTGCCTGCACAGATTTCTATTTAGAATCAAGTAGGAAACGGGAAAGAGCAAAGAGAAAGGAAATGATCCACCATTATACCGTCAGGAATGACATGTCAATTTAAAATTCCACCCATTTTTTTCTGAGAGGAAATGATCAAGCTGTGGACCAGGTTCCACAAGAAGGTGCCGGAAGCAAATTGTATTTGTTGATTCAAACGCAAAGTAGATGGATTTCTTTCAGGTAATATTTTGGGAGACAGTATGAGTAATTAGACATGATGCATGTTAAGTGTACTTGGGAACAACAGGTTGACTGGAGATAGTGGGCAGCGCTTTCATGTTAGAATCAGAAATTTCAGGTCTGGCCACCTCCTGATCTGTTCCCACCTCCTAAGTCACCCTGCATATTTTCACCACACGGATTCAGGATTGCTGCCTCCGGAGGAAATCCCGAGACAGGAACGGAGGCGGCTGATGTCAACATCCACTTTCCACATTTGTTGAGGGTTGCAGTGTTGGGAAGGCAGCATCTGGCCAATTATTCTCAAAGCTTTCCAATACTCATATTTCCCTCGGCTCAATTTTGAGTTAGTTGTAGACCAAACTATAATAATTGATCACGGTTAGCCTCCGAAATAAAATATATACAACTATTCCATCAGGAGGCTAGCTCAATTAAATAGTGTTTAAGTACACAAGGCAATTAAACATGTATTTGGGTGGACGAGTGTACACAATTGTGATTTGTAGTAAGTCAACTACACACTCACATACTGTGCACCAATTTAAATTGAACACGTTTACTTCTTTACATCCGTTATGATAAAAGAGGCTGCCCACACCAACCACCCTGGAGAACCTCAGTGCCTTTTTAAAATATAAATATAAAATATAAAAACTGATAGTAAAAGTTTTTACAAATATATAAAACGGAAAAGAGTCGCTAAAGTAAATGTTGGTCCCTTAGAAGATGAGAAGGGGGATTTAATAATAGGAAACGAGGAAATGGCCGAGGCCTTAAACAAGTTTTTTGTGTCGGTCTTCACAGTGGAGGACACAAATAGCTTACCAATAATTGACGGTCATGGGACTGTAGGGGGTGAGGACCTTAAAACGATCACTATTACTAAAGAGGTAGTGCTGGGTATGCTAATGGGACTAAAGGTAGACAAGTCCCCTGGTCCGGATGGAATGCGTCCCAGGGTACTAAAAGAAACGGCAGAAGTAATAGCAAATGCATTTGTTGTAATTTATCAAAATTCACTGGACTCTGGGGAGGTGCCAGCTGATTGGAAAACAGCTAATGTAACGCCACTGTTTAAAAAAGGAGGTAGACAAAAGGCAGGTAACTACAGGCCGGTTAGCTTAACATCCGTAGTTGGGAAAATGCTGGAATCTATCATTAAGGAAGAAATAGCAGGACACCTGGAAAAGAATTGTTCAATTAAACAGACGCAGCATGGATTCATGAAGGGAAAGTCATGTTTGACTAATTTACTGGAATTTTTTGAGGATATAACGAGTGCGGTTGACAGAGGGGAACCGGCGGATGTGGTGTATTTAGATTTCCAGAAGGCATTTGATAAGGTGCCTCACAAAAGGTTGCTGCATAAGATAAAGGTACACGGAGTTGGGGGTAAAGTGTTAGCGTGGATTGAGGATTGGCTATCTAACAGAAAGCAGAGAGTCGGAATAAATGGGTGCTTTTCCGGTTGGCAATCAGTGACTAGTGGCGTGCCGCAGGGATCGGTGCTGGGGCCTCAACTATTTACCATATACATAGACGATCTGGAGGAGGGGACTGAGTGGAGGGTAACAAAGTTTGCGGAAGACACAAAGATGAGTGGAAAAGCAAATTGCATGGAGGACAAAGAGTCTGCAGAGAGATTTGGATAGGCTAAGTGAGTGGGCAAGGATCTGGCAGATGGAGTATAACGTTGGTAAGTGTGAGGTTATCCACTTTGGAAGAAATAATAGTAAACTGGAGTATTATTTAAAATGGTGAAAAATTACAACATGCTACTGTGCAGAGGGACCTGGGGGTCCTTATGCATGAATCACAAAAACTCAGTTTGCAGGTGCAGCAGGTAATCAAGAAGGCAAATGGAATGTTGGCCTTTATCGCGAGAGGGATGGAGTATAAAAGCAGGGAGGTCATGCTGCAACTGTACAGGGTACTGGTAAGGCCGCACCTAGAGTACTGTGTACAATTTTGGTCCCCTTATTTAAGAAAGAATATATTAGCTTTGGAGGGGGTACACAGAAGGTTCACCAGGTTGATTCCGGAGATGAGGGGGTTGGCTTTTGAGGAGAGATTGCGTAGACTGGGCCTGTACTCATTGGAGTTTAGAAGGTTGAGGGGAGATCTTATAGAGACATAAGATAATGAAAAGGCTAGACAGGGTAGAAGCAGCGAGGTTATTTCCACTTACAATGGAAACAAGAACTAGGGGGCACAGCCTCAAACTACAGGGGAGTCAATTTAGAACAGAGTTGAGGAGGAACTTCTTCTCCCAGAGGGTAGTGAATCTTTGGAATTCTCTGCCCAATGAAGCAGTAGAGGCTACCTCGTTAAATGTGTTTAAGTCACAGATAGATAGATTTTTAACCATTAAGGGAATTAAGGGTTATGGGGAGCGGGTGGGTAAGTGGAACTGAACCCACTATCAGATCAACCATGATCTTATTGAATGGCGGAGCAGGCTTGAGGGGCTAGATGGCCTACTCCTGCTCCTATTTCTTATGTTCTTATGTAAACACAGAAGAGAATTTTGTTTTGGGTTAATGTCATTTAAAGCAAATAGTACCTTTGAAAGATTGAATAGAACTTGAATAGCACACTTAATAACATCCATGGAGGGCACACTGCGGTTACAACTCCTGATCAAACTTAAGATGATCGGTGTTGCTCCACTTCGGGCGAGATTTTCACAGCAAATGGAAGAAAGCCTGGTTGCAACCTCTGAAAATAAATTAACAAATGATTCATGTTAAAATGATTAAATGTTTTGTAGCTAGGGTTAACAGATACCTTGATGAAATTAGCAAGTTAATATCCATTAGAAGAGCAGATTTCAACTCAAAAAAAAATCTTAAAAGCACTTGACAGAAGACAATAAACATATGTTCCATTGCAAACCACTGTCTCACCTGTAACCTATCTTTCAGGTGCTTGAAGTTGTTGCCACTTCCCAACTCAATACCTATCTGTCTATGTTTCAATCCCTGCACTAGCAGTGAAACAATACCAATTTGTCACAAATTGCAACCTTGATGATCATGATGTCCTGTCACTTGATCTTTGCAGGTGCAGCAGGTAATCAAGCCTGTCTGATTCCACTCTCATCTTTTCAGTTGTAACCAGAGAACCTCATCGGAGAAGTTCAGGGATGATCAAAATCTGGATCAGCATGTTATCATCAACGGGATAAAGGAAGAATGATGTGGAGATGCTGGCGTTGGACTGGGGTAAACACAGAAAGTAGTCTCACAACACCAGGTTGAAATCCGACACATTTATTTGATAGCAAAAGCCACTAGCTTTCTGAGCGCTGCCCCTTCGTCAGGTGAGTGGGAGTTCTGTTCACAAACAGGGCATATAAAGACACAAACTCAATTTACAAAATAATGGTTGGAATGCGAGTCTTTACAGTTAATCAAGTCTTAAAGGTACAGAAAATGTGAGTGGAGAGAGGGTTAAGCACAGGCTAAAGAGGTGTGTATTGTCTCCAGCCAGAACAGTTAAGAGAGATTTTGCAAGCCCAGGCAAGTCGTGGGGGTTACAGATAATGTGACACGAACCCAAGATCCCGGTTGAGGCCGTCCTGTGTGCAGAACTTGGCTATCAGTTTCTGCTCAGCGACTCTGCATTGTCATGTGTCGTGAAGGGCGCCTTGGAGAACGCTTACCCGAAGATCAGAGGCTGAATGCCCGTGACCGCTGAAATGTTCCCCAACAGGAAGAGAACACTCTTGCCTGGTGATTGTCGAGCGGTGACCATGCAGACGCTACGACAACAGATGAATGAACACTGCTTGACAATCGCCAGGCAAGAGTGTTCTCTTCCTGTTGGGGAACACTTCAGCGGTCACAGGCATTCAGCCTCTGATCTTCAGGTAAGCGTTCTCCAAGGCGGCCTTCGTGACACACGACAACGCAGAGTCGCTGAGCAGAAACTGATAGCCAAGTTCCACACACGAGGACGGCCTCAACTGGGATCTTGGGGTCATGTCACACTATCTGTAACCCCCAGGACTTGCCTGGGATTGCAAAATCTCAGTAACTGTCCTGGCTGGAGACAATACACATCTCTTTAACCTGTGCTTAACCCTCTCTCCACTCACATAGTCTGTACTTTTAAGACTTGATTACCTGTAAAGACTCGCACTCCAACCATTATTTTGTAAATTGAGTTTGTGTCTTTATATGCCCTGTTTGTGAACAGAACTCCCACTCACCTGATGAAGGAGCAGCGCTCCGAAAGCTAGTGGCTTTTGCTACCAACTAAACCTATTGGACTTTAACCTGATGTTGTGAGACTTCTTACTATAAAGGAAGAAACCAGAGCAAGCAAGACGCAGAGGGGGCATCTTGATAGTTAATATCAAGTCTGGATTTGACAGTTGGAGATTAGCGAGCGCGCAAGGCAGCCAGGGCCAGCGAGCGCACAAGGCAGCCAGGGCCAGCGAATGAGAGAGAGAGAACACGTGATGGAGCCAGGGCGAGGGAGGGAGAGAGAGCGCGGGTGTGCCAGGGTGAGAGATATGACAGAGAGTGGAAGAGCCAGCGATCGCAAGTGAGCCTATGCCGAGAGAGAACAAATATAAACTATTGTTATCAATACACTGTCAGCTTCAGAAAAGTTGGAACAGTCCAAATAGTAATAGAGTTCATTAATCAAACTCTCCATTAAAAGGAACAGAATGGTTATGTTATTGTACTGGTAATTCATTGAAATGTTGCAACAGCCTAACCAGTACATTAATGCCCCTGCAGGAAGGAAGCATGTCATCCTTACTTGTGTTGGGCTACAGTGACTGCGAGCAACAAGGCATTGGGAATAAGTGCTGCTCTTGCCAAAATCCCTTTTTTAAATTATGTGCAAGTTCCATTCTCAAAGTCCAAAAACAAAAAGACACAGTTAATTTCAGTACTCCAGCAATAAATTCAATTAAAACAAATATTAATAAATAAATTGCACTGTTGGCTAATTTTATTGCACAAATGAATAAAATGGAAATATACAAACCTAAATGCTGTAAAGCTGCAAGAATGTCAGAGAAATGTCGGAATTTAAGAACATAATCCAAAGCTACAGCTGTTCGGTTACACAATTTCTGCTCCTCTGTGCTGTTCTGGTTAGCCTGTTCAATGCGGCGTCTGATATTAATTATTTGAGAATGGCTGGTTTTCTTGCGCAAGCAATATCCCTTCCACAAAGCCTACAAAATTAGAAATGTATTTTGATATTTTCTATTGACGCAAATTAAACATTCCAATAAATTTAAATTCTATCAAGGTCATACTGAAATACATTAATAAAGCTCAATATTTTAAGAGTACAATGGTAAATCAGCATTACAACTGTTACTCAATTGATTTTAAATCTAGTATTTGACTAATCAAAATCTACATGATAGTTTACAAACTCCAAAAATAATCAGAAAACTAAATTTAATAAATGTATATTTTCTTTCAAGTTGATCAGGTACAACCAGTGCACTAACTGACACCAGCAACCAATTACAAATAGTTTGAATACCTGTATTTTGATAATTCCTCCATGAAATCTTTGTTTCCGAGTTTTAGAAAGGAAGTGTCTTGCAACTTTCTGAATAACAACAGCAGCTCTGTGACGTCGCATGAGCCAGACCTTCACAGTTCGCTGTACTACAATGATCTTCCGACGATCATCAAGGTAATGGCTGCGTTGAAGACAAGTTCTAAACCATCTCTATAATGAAATATATGTAAAAAAGTTAACAAATATCACAGTACGAGTGGACAAGTAGTCAGTCATTCATGGTAATGAAGCAATGTTGTAACAGGACTATACCCAGATCACTAGTAACAATCCACAAACTGGTAGCAGTAACTTAACTGAGCAGCAGCAGCAGGTTTGAGATAGTGCTATAAACCGAGTCAGAAGGCTGTGGGTATTAGCCAAAACCAATAACTTGAGCACAAAAAGCAAGGCTGTCACTTTGCTGATGCCACATTGGTGGAGGTGCCACCTTTCAAAGCAGAGATTGGCTTCTGCCTGTTGATTCAGCGAAGGCAAAAGATTCAACATCCTGGGCAACATTCATTGCTCAGACATGGCTGGAAAAACAGACTTTCTAGTTTTTCATTCATTTTCTGTTTGGGAATGTTACTGTGTATAGTAGGTTGCCTCATATAGTTACACAACAATAATTATTCTCATGAAGAAATCCAACAGACGTGAATTGTTTACGGAGATTTGAAGGCATTATCACATTACATACAATTCATTTTTTCAATAGATTAAATATTCTTGTGCAATAGTAACGATTTTGAGGAATAAAGTGACTTAATAAAGATTCTCGAATTATAATAAAACACAATGGGGATAAATGTTCCCGTCAACACGAGATAGTATATATATTGTAAACAGCTGCACTATTTTTAGACAGTGATCATAAAATGTCTTCCTTGTCAAATATTTAAATTTTCAGATTTTAGGAAATGTTGTTTTAAAATTCTGATCATCATCTTTTCCATTTATTATTTTACCTGGATACATATGACAGAGTTGATCTCTTCTTTTGCGCATTTAAGAACCCTGTATTGTCTGTACATTCTTTGAATCTTTAAGGCACAAAGGTGATGATAGACAGCAGCAGCAAAACAAAGATTTTTTTGTGCCAATTTGTGCTCAACGATCTGTAATTGAAGAGGAAATATAAATAAACCATAAATTCATCCATCAGCACAGTGAAATGGGTACTTATGGCATTACATTATTCAGCAAAGTCAGATTTTTAAATTTGTATGGATAAGCTATTTGCACCTGTGATCACACATGGTCCTTGTGGAACAAAATATATATTCAAGATATAAACAAAATCTTGGAACTCATTACATCTTTCCACTTCCTAATATCTGCCTCTTACACAAGCAAGTCAAATACATTGTGCTCTAACTATCTACAAAGAGCCTACTTGTTTAAGGGCTAAAGACAGCAGTGACTTTCATAGGTAACCTCTCCACCCTGGCTTGAAACATTTCTCTTAATTTCATTTAGACCATGTAGTAGAATTTTTCTTTTTTCAGCTCAAGATTTACCTTTCACGAATAGTCTGCTTCTTCTCTTCATCCATCCACTAATTCTAGCCTTTAGCAAAATTCTAATAACCTTTGACTGAAAATTAGGAGAAAAATGTACTGTTGACACACTAAGATGACTGCATTGCTCAGATTTCCTTTACGAACCTAGTCAGTCATCAACTTCTCCCTGCCTTACTCCCATTTATGCTATGTAATTTTAGACAAGCGTAGATTAATTAAGGAAAGCCAGCATGGATTTGTTAAAGTCAAGTTGTGCTTAATGATCTTCATTGAGTTTTTAGATGAGGGAACAGAGGGCTGATGTGGCATATATGGACTTTCAAAACGTATGACAAAGTGACATACAATTAAACCCACCAACAAAACTGAAATTTGCTGAATAACAGTGACAGCATGAATATAAAGTTGGTTGAGTGATGAGAAACAGAGTAGCTATGAAGAGTTGATTTTTTCCAGACTGGAGGATGGTATATAGTGGTAGACCCCAAAGGTTGGTATTAGGACCATGGTGTCTTTTGATCAATTCGAATGTATTTTCAATACTGGAGAAATTTTAGTGATTAATTCAAAATTAACCAGTTATGAATGTCAAAGCAAAGATTAGAATTGTTTTATCATCTCTTGAGCTGCTGCAGTCCATGTGGTGTTGGTACAACTACAGTGCTGTTAAGGAGGGAACACTAGGATTTTGACCCAGTGACAACGAATGAATGGTGATATATTTCCAAGTCAGGATGGCGAATGGCTTGGAAGCGAACTTCCAGCCGATATATTTGCTGCTCTTGTCCTTCTAGATGGTATTTGTCATGAGTTTGGAAGGTGCTGTCTAAGGAGCTTTAGCAGTGCATCATATAGATGGTACACACTGCTGCTACTGTGTCAGTAGTGTGAAGGATAGGATACATTTAGATATAACCAAGATAACAATGCACACAGTGCACACCAAAACAATACTCTCTTTGTGATGATTCACTTACACTAGTTTTCAAAAATGGACACCAATATGTGACTTTAAAACATGAACTTTTATGTGATTAGGATAATTCATTGAAACAAACAATCTGATAGAAAGAGAGTGTACTCAATAACTCTGAAAGATATAGATGCACCACAAATACCTGGCAAGACACAAGACTAGCAAAACCATGCTACTGACCATTATAGCTGTTGTGCTCATATGTAAGAAGTTTAACAACACCAGGTTAAAGTCCAACAGGTTTATTTGGTAGCAAAAGCCACACAAGCTTTCGAGGCTCTAAGCCCCTTCTTCAGGTGAGTGGGAATTCTGTTCACAAACAGAACTTATAAAGACACAGACTCAATTTACATGAATAATGGTTGGAATGCGAATACTTACAACTAATCCAGTCTTTAAGAAACAAAACAATGGGAGTGGAGAGAGCATCAAGACAGGCTAAAAAGATGTGTATTGTCTCCAGACAAGACAGCCAGTGAAACTCTGCAGGTCCTGGCTGTCTTGTCTGGAGACTGGCTGTCTTGTCTGGAGACAATACACATCTTTTTAGCCTGTCTTGATGCTCTCTCCACTCCCATTGTTTTGTTTCTTAAAGACTGGATTAATTGTAAGTATTCGCATTCCAACCATTATTCATGTAAATTGAGTCTGTGTCTTTATAAGTTCTGTTTGTGAACAGAATTCCCACTCACCTGAAGAAGGGGCTTAGAGCCTCGAAAGCTTGTATGGCTTTTGCTACCAAATAAACCTGTTGGACTTTAACCTGGTGTTGTTAAACTTCTTACTGTGTTTACCCCAGTCCAACGCCGGCATCTCCACATCGTGCTCATATGTAACAGTCATTATCAGGATCAGCAAAGAGTGAAAATAATTCCAGGTTGTTTCCTTTTGAAGTAATGTATTTGGCCATCCTTTCGTTAGCATTCCCAGTTAGATGATTGCAATGGGATATGACTAAATTTTAGTTCATTTTATATTTTTTGCATGGTGTCCTGAACATCATGAATGATTCTGTGTTGAATGTTTCATAATGCAGGGTATGGGTTTTTTTAAAGGTATGCTGTCAAAATAATGGGCGGGAATTTATGGCTCGAGTGAAATCGGAAATTCCCACCCAAGGTCAAAGGACATTTCCATCGTCTGCCCCTTGCCTGCTCCCATTCTGTGGCAGGAGGGGTGGTAGAATTCCAGCAAATATCTTTTTGCCATTTCCCGTTGTAATGAGGTTGTTGAGGAATTAAATAAATCTCTTTCCTGTTTATTTTAATGAATTTTGATCTTCTGTCACATTATTGCACACGAGTATTGTGAAAGTGCTAATTCAATGACCTAGACTTGGGTATACAGGGCACAATTTAAAAATTTGCAAATGACACAAAAATATTATGAACAATGAGGAGGATCATGATAGACTTCAAGAGGACATGGTTGGTGGAATGATGCATGGCAGATGAAATTTAATGGCAGAAAAGTGTGAAGTGAGACATTGAAGAATAAGGTGAGGCAATATAAAATAAAGAATACAATTCTAAAGGGAGTGCAGGAAGAGAGGGACCTGAAATTCCAGGATCACAAATTATCGAAGATGGCAGGACAAATTGAGGGATTGGTTGATGAGGCATATGGGATCCTCGGCTTTATAACTAAAGGCATAGAGTGCAAAAGCAAGGCAATTATGGTGAACCTTTATAAAACACAGGTTTGGCCTCAATTGGAATATTTTATTCAATCTGGCTATGACACTTTAGGAAGGATGTGAAGATATTAGAGAAGGCACAGAAAAGATTCACAAGAATAGTTCCGGTAATGAGAAACTTCAGTCACATGGATAGATTGAAGAAACTGTTGTTGTTCTCGGCAAAATAAAGATCGAGATGACATTTGATACAGATATTCAAAATCTTGAGTAGCTGGACAGACTAGATAGAAAGAAAATCTATTTCCATTGGCAGAAGGGTGGATAACAGGTATTAAATGATTGACAATAGAACTAAAGGCAACATGAAGAAAACTGTTTTTACACGAGTCATTATGGCATAGAATACATTGCCTATAAGGGTGGTAGAGGCAGAATCAAGGGTGTTTTCAAAAGGGAACATGGTAAGCATCCGAAGAAAAATGTTTGAGGATGACAGGGAAAATACAAGGTAGTGGGGCAAACTAAATTACTTTTGTAGAGAGCTAGCATAGGCTCAATGAGCTGAATAATTACGGCACAAATTAGACCATTCCATGATTCTAACTTTAGCAGATAGAAAAAAATGAAGCCCCATATCATTTGCTCATTAAGCATCTTGTAAAAGTAGAAGCCACAAGATGTACTTTCTATAGAGAGCCAAAGCATTTTGGGACATTTATAGAGTCCTAATTATATTTAAAATAAGCTTCAATAAATTAGAACACATGCAAATGCTTAATTAGGAAAATCATACCTTTTTGCGAACAAGCCATCCACGACATATGGATTGCAAGAGAATTGTAGCCTCTCTGATTCTTTTGTATTTCATTTTTTCAGTCTGAGCAAGTTGCCAGTTTCTGTAAAATCTTTGTATAACTATTGCAGCTATTCTTTGCCGCAGAAACTTCTTTCTTTGGTTATAACTCCTGTATGCAAGCTGAATTTGACAGGCAGCTTCATGTTTCTGTAATTCAAATAACAGATAATAAATTCAGATGGTATAACAATTTTGCAATATGCAATCTGCTCCAGCAACTTGACTTTGGATACACAGTTTCTATTATTTGAAAATAGTTACATAGGACAGGTTCAAAGTAATTTATCAGCACTTTGAACATTTCGAATAATGGGGTCATGCCTTATGAACCTCCTGAAACGTGTTGAAGTAATTAAATCACTGAATTTGAAGTGCAGAAAGTGCTCAATCCGAGAAGAAATAACCAATTATTTTCCAGAGATCTTTTCTGGAACCGTTGTGGTTCATAATAATGAAAGGCAGCCAGCCAGTTGCTGATGGCAAAGTTATGCAAATATACAATAGAAAGGAAACTTTAACTCATGAAACATGTACAAATTATGCAAATACGTTGTACATTTTATCATACATAAACATGACGGAATACATGGATTTGGGGAGAGTGGCAGAATAATCCATGTACGCAGTGTTGCGATTACAACAGGCAGTGCTGGAATGCAATAAGGTTTACATCCCCAAAAGAAGAAAATGCAGGCCATTAATAAAAGGTACTCTGGCAAAGGATCCACATCCAATTTGACATTCTGTCTCTACTCACTCGACACAAAAGACCAAACCCAATCATCATCACCCTTTGTTGGAAGATAATGGACGATATTAGTCATGACCTAATGTTTACAAAGCTAGTGTTCAAAAAAAAAAGCTGCAAACAAAATTAGACATTTTATCTTAGCATTGATCTTCATTGGGCAGGTTTTTGCATAGCTTTCTGTTTAAAAGGTTTTTTAAATTCTTTCATAGGATGTGGGTGCCACTGGCAAGGCCAGCATTGGTTGCCCATCCCTAATTGACGTGTGTGGCTTCCTGGGCCATTTCAGGGGGCAGTTACAAGTCAATCACATTGCTGCAGGTCTGGAGTCACATGTAGGTCAGACCAGGTAATGACAAAAGGTTTCCTTCTCTAAAGGCAATTAGTGAATGAGATGGGCACTGACCAACTCATTGAGGCGGGAGGGGAAAATTTACTCTCGTTTACAGCAAGCAGGAAAGGCAGAGGGGGCAGAGAAACGGAGGGAGTCAAAAAATGTCTTTCATACCAGTGGGATTTCCCTATTTGATTATACCCACCCCCCGCCCAGTGATGTAATGGGGTTCCCACCATGCAATGACAAGAACTCGATGTAAACGAATTAAGATTAGCAGGCCTTCCCGCTGTAATAACCCCTATTTGTGCCTGGGTTTGCAGATTGTACCCAAAGTGAAATCCTACCCAATACGCTTATACCCATTATCCAATTACAAATTAAACCAAAAGGATGAAACGTAGTAGATTATTCCACAAAATTGGCTACCCCGATCAGTTGTTTTCTGGTTTTAAATCCTTTCCAAAAGGCCTGGATTTTAATTGCTGCCATCATTTTTCTTAAGTTTTCTTGCTGCAATTTCCTTGTTGCAACAGTCATTTTCCATCTTTGCTGAATAATGATTGCGGCAGCCCGGATCTTTAAGAACCTACAGTTGAGGAAAAAGAAGAGCAAATTTAAACCAGGATGTGTAAACCATTAGCTCTTGTGCTTACAGCAACACAAGATTTGTTTTTGCTCCCTGGAATTTTATTCTTTGCAGTCAATGCGACAGATGAGCATTCCCATTTCATGGACTGTGTCAGCTAACACCATCTGCTCTGTCCCAAGTTCTGAATAACACCCTCTGCTGCACCAATATGATGCTCGTTTCATTTCCAACACTCAAGCATGATAGATACTCAGGTGAAATGAGTAAATGATATGGGATTTGTGCGCCTTTTTGCACTTGCAAACCTATGTCAGTAGGAATGGGATTGTGACTACCTAAACTAATTTTATATTCAGAAAGATGAGAATTTCAACCTGAGAAAAAAAAACAGGCTGGTCATTTGTTCTCAATGTGCATAAATTCTCTTGGTTTAAAGCACTGATGCAGTGTTTATACTTTTCCCTCTTCTTTGTGCCTACCAGAAATTAGTCTTCTACTTTTTGTTGCAAATTATTTTTTTTTTGCCACATCAGAGTGGACAAATGGACATTTACTCAATTTGAATTGTATTTTGGGAAGCAGGACAAATATTGCAGTGATTTGTAACTAATATTTTATGGGAAATACATTGGCCCAGATTTTGCCGTCAGCAACAAAGGGCGAGAGTGTTTGCTGTTGATCTTGATGAAAGTTGCCCATAAAGATTTTTTTTTTATTTGTTAATGTCACAAGTAAGCTTACATTAACACTGCAATGAAGTTACTGTGAAAATTCCCAAGTCGCCACACTCCGACGCCTGTTCAGGTGCACCGAGAGAGAATTTAGCATGGCCAATGCACCTAACCAGCACATTTTTCGGACTGTGGGAGGAAACCCACACAGATACGGGGAAAAAGTGCAGACTCCGCACAAACAGTGACCTAAGCCAGGAGTTGAACCCAGGTCCATGGCGCTGTGAGAGAGCAATGCTAACCACTGTGCCACCATGCTGCTCATAAAAACTCTGTGCAAGCTCTGTGACATCAATTTATTCTGGTGTCATCCATAAGGGATATCAGGTACCCAGGAACACCGACTCATCAAGTAGACTGAGTAGACGGTTCAATGAATTCAAGACGGCAAACGAGGAAGCAAGAAGGAAAGCACCAAATATCATTCATTTTAAACTATTTCACAAGGAGTGAAAAGTCATAAAAAGTTTTCATAAAAAGTCTAAGTTCACAAGTCATTGATTTCTGTTCTGATTACACCTGGAACCACAGCAACAACATACCCAATGAAAGAGCAGGGCGTTCCTGTCAGCAATTTCCAGACTGATCTTCCAGTGGGCTAACCAATATCACCACCAAGGCTGATTTGTGACTGTGCAGCTAAAAGCTACCACATAGGCCTTGTTACTTGATAAATAACATGTGCACATAAAGCCACACAAAAACATTTTAGAGGGTTGTGTACCAGAAAAGAAATTGGCCACACAAAACAACTAGATTTCAAAAAGGAACATTAGTATTGGCGCTGGAAATTTCTGTCAGCTCTACAGGGCAACAATGGCAACAGCTGACAGTTATTTTCTCTACAACTGAAAAACACATCCTGTAATTTAAGAAAATAAACTTCTTAGTAAGTTACCTAGATCTTTCTCGTTTTGCTCTCAATCGCTGTTTGATGAATATAACCGAATTAAGTATGGACTTATACTGCCGACGCACAATTTGAGCCTTGAACCATGCTTGGATTTTTTGTGCAGCTCTCATTTTTTTGGCTAGTTGTCTCGCTTGGTGCCGACGGAATGCATTCTGGAAAAATAAAATGAAAATACAGAATAGACTGCTCACTGATAGTAGATGTCAAAGTTGGTCAAGAAGAACAAAACAATTTTAATAAATTGCTGCATCTTAATTAAAAAGCAACACGCTGAGATCACAGTATTCCTGCAAATAAGAATTTAAATTAGATGGCCCAAAATAGGTTTGCCTGTGCATAAAACTTTAAATGCAAATGTGATGGAACACAAAAATAACTAATAAATTAAATGCTCAAATGAACATCAGTGATGAAAGCAGAAGTAACAAATTTGCACAGTTAAAAACATATTTACCAAAGAAAATATTCTAAAATTGAATTACAATTGTTAAACATTGTGACAATAAAAGTGCATAATTTATGAGAAGTGCAACATACAAAACAACAAGAAATGGAGCTTCAGTATAGATAAGAGTTTATGTCAACAGCTAGAATTTATGCATTGACGAATGTAGCGAAAATAGGACTGAAATTCAGGATAAGACAGAAAGGCAGCATTAGAAGAAAAATTTAGTAACAAAGATCTGTTTTAGTAACAAAGATCTGAAGAGTAGAATATCGATGATGCTTTCAAAAGACGAAAACCCCGGTGCAATTTCAGAGTGAAACTGAACTGACTGCATCACATTTTGATGTGATAAGGCTACCAGTCAGCAAGTGAACAAATCTATTGGTTGACCTTGCAGCATTTTGTCAAAAGGAGGCCAATATCACATCAACGGTAGATCAGATAAACTGTTGAATACAGCTCTGCACATTGACACATAAAAATGTACAAAAGATATGTGTGCCCAACCAGCAACTGAAACCAAATCAGTGGCGTCACTCTCTATTGCCAGGCTTCCTGATGAAGGTGGTATCTGTTATGTTGGGGCACAGCCCCTTTAAGAGAACAGGTCACGTGACCTGGGATGTTGGGAACCGCCCCGAGTGGGCAGTCAACGTTTGGAGTGTGGAACGAGTAGACTGAATAAAGATCTGTGTTCCCTGACACCTGGATGTGGAGTAGTTCTTGAGGAGAACCTCAGCGCTATGAGATTTAACAGTATCAATTTTAAAATCAATGTGTAAAGAATATAACAGCATCATTAAAGACAATAAGTGAGATAAAATTTGAGGTTGCAAAAAACAGTTCATAATGCAGTGTTACAGTTACTTGGCTTTTACTTTTTAGAGGGAAGAGTAAGATAATGCCAAATTCAGAGATCAAGGGCCTGGTTCTCCCATCCCGACGCTTTTTTGACACGTCGAGTTGGGAGATGCGCATGTCGGCCATTTCACGTGATTCACGCTTGCGTCTCCTATAGCCGGAGAGCAGGCACTGTCGTGACTGCGCTGGAAACTGGTGGGAAAACAAGGCAAGTGATTTTAATCTATTTTAAATGTCATTATCGGGCCTGGGACTGAATTTCTCCGGGTCCGAAAGCATCTCCCACCCTGCCAGGAGTATTTCACTCTGGCAGAGTTTAGAGTAGCTCCCCACGTTAAGGGAACTAGGGGGAGACCCTGCTTGAGCGAAGGGGGGGGGGCTACTGGGGCCTCTCCAGGGGGTCAGGTGGTGGGGGGGGGGGGGTGGTGCCCCCTGGGCATGGGCACCCTGGCACTGCCCAAGGGGCAAAGTGCCCATGCCCAGGGGGCAGCTTGGCACTGCCCACCAGGCAGTACCAAAGGGGCAGGCCCAAGGCAAGGGGACAGGGCCTACTGTGGACGGGGCCTAGGGGTCAATCGGTGGGGGTGGGAAATCCCACTGCCACTCTGCAGATAGCATCGGTCAGTGCTGAAGGGAGGCCAGCGATTGGGATGGGCAGGGGCTGAGGGTCTGCCTCCAGTAGGGCGGGGGGGTTTCAGGGCTGGCCCGGAAATGGTCCTGGGGGCCACGATCAGGCCAGTAAACTGCAGTCTGAGGTCACTGCGCATGCACAGCGAATAGGCCCCTCCCCATCCCCCCCAAGCTTTTAATGAGATCCTCAATTGTGACCTCTGCAGTGCACAGAGCATGGGAGATTCGAGTCTGAACTCCCTCTGAAAAAACAATCGTGAATTATACAATTTTTCCCGCCAATTCAGCACTTAGAATTTTTGGGGGAGAAATGTTCAGGCATCAGAAAAGCAGCTTGGCAGTGTGTTGATACTTATAAAGCAAGGCACCTGGTTCAGACAATATACATTCATCAGACCTCAAAACAAATTAGAATGGAAAATTAAACAAACATATTCTGGAACATTGTGCGAAATGCAAGTATTATTTAAAAAAAGGTGGGGTTTCATAATTCAAAATTATCGGCGAGTTTTTAAACTTCTAAAGAATCTGGCATGGGAATATCTGGAGCAGTATAGCCTCAAAGTAGAATCAGCACAAATTGGGAGAGGACAATTACTAACATTGGACAATTTGTCAAAGAAGTACCTGTATCACAACAGCAGAACGCTTCATTTGAAGGTATTTCTCTTGCTCAATCTTTCTTTGACAATAAGCTCTGTAATGTTGTTGTATCACACAGATGGCTTTCTTGTTGAGAAGGAATATTTTCCTCTGTTTCTTTCTACGATAACAAGCCTGCAAGGATTTTTAAAAACAAAACTGAAGTAAATGGACATACTTAAAGACGGAATGAAAAACAGGCAACAGCTAACTGCTAATATTGGAAAACATTCCATTTCTACTTTGTTCTCCAACCCTTGATCCCTTCTTAATTAGCATCTGTAAATATAGCCAGTAATCTGGCTTTGCTAACTTATTTCCTGGGCAGGCAACATAAAATTTCCCATGGGGTGGGGAAGACAGAAAACTGAAGAAAAGATAAATGAGATCAGAGGAGAGAAAATAAAATAATATGAAGTTTATCATTGTGCATGATATTGAGCACAGCAAAGGCAAGTTGGAATCTGCCTCTTCTTTTAATCATCCCTAACCAATTAAGTAACTATTTTTGGATAAGAAAGAAAGTTTTTATTAATGTTTACAAATGTAACTTTCAACTATAGCAAACCATAAAACTACTACAATAAGGAACCAATTTAAATATTATAGCCAATTTAAACTTGTGATTTGAATTGTTACCTGAATCGTTGTGGTGCTTCGAAGAAGCATTTTATAGCTTCTCTGGGCAATCACTCCTCGTCTTCTGGCTTGGAGACTGATGGCTATCCGCCGGAGTGTCAAGTAAGTTGATCTCTGTTGCTTCATTAGGAGGTAGGATCTGTAGTGCCGTTGCAATACAACAGTTGCTACTTTGTATTTAGTATATTGTTTTCGAGCTTCGAGAGCACGGTAGTGAGACTGCACTATAATTGCTGCAGATTTCATTCCGAGGAAAATTCTCCTGCACCGAATCATACAAAGTATTGACTGAATTTTTACAGCCGCACGCTTCTGTTTAAACCAGTGACGAACAACCATACCTCTGTAGGCAGCCTGAATCCTGACAGTTGCATGCTTCATGGACTGATATTGCACCAGCTGTGTATGGCCCATTTTGCAAGCTCTGTACCAGTTTTGGATTGAAATGGCTGCAAAGCGCATAGCCCTGTAGCGTATCCTTGTTCGATAACCACGGAATGCTGCTTGCAGCTTTATTACAGCTGACTTCTGAATCAAGAATAACTTTCTGGTAATGCACATCTTCAAAAATGATTTAATACGGTGGATCGCCTTAACTCTTTTCGCCAATTCTCGGCCTTTTTTCCCACGGTAAAATGCCTGGAAACTAATTGCTGCTTTCTTGACATCATTATACTGCTTTACACAGGCATCCCTGACTTTGCAAGCCTGGTATCGTCGCTGTACAGCTGTTGCTGCCCAACAGAGTCTTTTGTAATATAACCATTGCCTGTGCATTCGATAATAACTCTGTATCAATGTTGCAGATGCATGCATGCTCCTCAAATGTTTTCGAACAATCATCCCTCGGTATGCAGCTTGAAGAAGCAGAACACTGTTGCGAATCTTACTGTAATTCTCACGATCAGTTTTCATTTGAAGGCGAGCTCGATAACGAGTTTGTATTATTGTAGTTGCCAGTCTCAGTGCTCGATATGGAAGACGTACCCTATGCATCTGAAATGCAGCTTGTATTACCGTAGCTGCCTTGTGTTTACGTTGAATCTCTTGCCTTACCTTCATACCCCTAAAAGCAGCTTGTATAGTTACAGCTGCATCACGGACAGAGGAATATTTCTGCTGTTGAATCCGAGTAAGCAGAAGTGCACGGTATCGCTGTTGGATTGTGGTGGCTGCAGTTCTGAGCTTCAGATAAGTTTTCCTATCGCTGTAGGCCCTAAACCTTCTCTGGATAATTATCACAGCTTTCCCAATTCTCTTGATTTCACGCCTTGTTTTCATTCCACGGAAAATAGCCTGAATATGAATAGTTGCTTTTTTCACATCATTATACTGCTTTACACAGGCATCCCTGACTTTGCAAGCTCGATATCTTTGCTGTACAGTTGTCACCGCCCAGCATAGTCTCTTATAGCCTTGATGCTGCTTGTACATTCGATAATAACTCTGTATCAATGTTGCAGATTTATGCATGCCGTGCCAATGCTTTCGAACAATCATCCCTCGGTATGCAGCTTGAAGAAGCAGAACACTGTTGCGAATCTTCATGTAATTCTCACGATCAGTTTTCATTTGAAGGTGAGCTCGATAATGGGCTTGTATTATCACAGTTGCCAGTCTCAGTGCCCGATATGGAAGACGTACCCTGTGCATCTGAAAAGCAGCTTGTATTACTGTAGCTGCCTGGTGTCTACGTTGAATCGCTTGCCTTACCTTCATACCCCTAAAAGCAGCTTGTATAGTTACAGCTGCATTACGGACAGAGGAATATTTCTGCTGTTGAATCCGAGTAAGCAGAAGTGCACGGTATCGCTGTTGGATTGTGGTGGCTGCAGTTCTGAGCTTCAGATAAGTTTTCCTATCGCTGTAGGCCCTAAACCTTCTCTGGATAATTATCACAGCTTTCCCAATTCTCTGAATTTCTCGCCTGGTTTTCATTCCACGGAAAACAGCCTGAATATGAATAGTTGCTTTTTTCACATCATTATACTGCTTTACACAGGCATCCCTGACTTTGCAAGCCCGATATGTTCGCTGTACAGTTGTCGTTGCCCAACAGAGTCTCTTATAGCATTGACGCTGCTTGTACATTCGATAATAACTCTGTATCAATGTTGCGGATGCATGCATGCTCCTCAAATGTTTTCGAACAATCATCCCTCGGTATGCAGCTTGAAGAAGCAGAACACTGTTGCGAATCTTACTGTAATTCTCACGATCAGTTTTCATTTGAAGGTGAGCTCGATAATGAGTTTGTATTATTGTAGCTACCAGTCTCAGTGCCTGGTATGGAAGGCAAACCCTGTGCATTCGAAAAGCAGCTTGTATTACCGTAGCTGCCTTGTGTTTACGTTGAATCTCTTGCCTTACCTTCATACCCCTAAAAGCAGCTTGTATAGTTACAGCTGCATCACGGACAGAGGAATATTTCTGCTGTTGAATCCGAGTAAGCAGAAGTGCACGGTATCGCTGTTGGATTGTGGTGGCTGCAGTTCTGAGCTTCAGATAAGTTTTCCTATCGCTGTAGGCCCTAAACCTTCTCTGGATAATTATCACAGCTTTCCCAATTCTCTTGATTTCACGCCTTGTTTTCATTCCACGGAAAATAGCCTGAATATGAATAGTTGCTTTCTTGACATCATTATACTGCTTTACACAGGCATCCCTGACTTTGCAAGCTCGATATCTTCGCTGTACAGCTATCGCTGCGCAGCAGAGCCTCTTGTAGCATTGACGCTGCTTGTACATTCGATAATAACTCTGTATCAATGTTGCAGGTGCATGCATGCTCCTCAAATGTTTTCGAACAATCATTCCTCGGTATGCAGCTTGAAGATGCAGAACACTGTTGTGAATCTTCATATAATTCTCACGATCAGTTTTCATTTGGAAGTGAGCTCGATAATGGACTTGGATTATCACAGTTGCCAGTCTTAGTGCCTGGTATGGAAGACGTACCCTATACATCCTAAATGTAGCTTGTATTACTGTAGCTGCCTTGTGCCTGTGCAGAATCTCTTGCCTAACTTTCATGCCTCTGTAAGCAGCTTGTATTACTAAGGTTGCATTGCGGATGGATAGATAGATTCCTCGCTGTTTTCTGCTCAGCACCAAAGCTCTGAATCGTTTTTGCAGTAGAACTGAAGCAGCTTTAAGAGTGATGTAACGTTTTCTGGTTAAAAAACATTTAGCCGCTGCTTGTATAATTGTAGCAGCTTTGTGAATTTCTTTCAGCTTTTTCCGGGTTTTCATTGCACGAAATGCAGCTTGCAACACTATGGTAGCGGTCCTTATGTTTTGATACTTGTGGCATTGATGTTTTCTTTGCAGATGAGCCCTGAATCGATCCTGTAGTATTAATGCTGCTCGTTTTGTAGTCTGAAATTTTGTACGCATTTTCTGCATCCTGAAATAAGATTGTATCGTAATGCAAGCTTGCAATTTTCTCCTAAATTCTTTTCTTATAATCATACCCTTATAAGCTGCTTGAAGTGTTAATGCTGACTGGCGCATTGTCAAATACATTTGACGTTCTTTTCTCCCCATCAACTTTGCTTTAAAACGGCGCTGAACAGTTAATGCAGCATTCCTTAACATTTCAAACTGCTGTTGCGCTTTGAACCTTCGGAAAGCAGTTTGAATGGCCACTGAAGCCTTATGCTGCATTTTTAATTTTTTCCTTGCAGAAATTCCACGGCATACAGCTTGAAGAACAATTACTGCGGTCCTAATTTTAAGGTATTTGAATCGCTGCTGCTGTCCAACTTTGCAACACCTGTACCATCTTTGGATGGCAATGACAGCCTTTTGCATTGCCAAGTACTTGACCCTTGACGCATGCCCTCTAAAGGCCGCCTGGATTTTGGTGGCTGCTGTATGTTGAAGCTTAATCATCTTTCGCACTTTGTAACCTTTGTATGCGGCCTGTAAACTTATGACTGCTTCTTTGATTCTTAGGAAGTTCTGTCTTTGATATACGCCTTCTCTGTAGACACGGAATCCTCTTTGAATTAGGATTGCAGCAAAATGGATCCTAAGATACCGCCTCCTTAGCCGATGCATTCTGAACATGGACTGAATTTTAACCGCAGCTCGCCTCCACAAACGCAACTGTTTTTGCATTAAGTACAGTCGAACAGCAGACTGAAGACATATACAAGCTTCTCTTTTTTTCAGATATTCTTTTCGCTTTTCCAAACAAAGCTTATTAGCCCGGTAATGTCTCTGGACATATGTTGTGGCTTTTTTAAGAGACCTGTAATGATTTCGTACTTGGATCATTTTCACAGAGGCCTGAATTTTAATGGTAGCATTTTTAACTTGCATAAACTTTTTGCGTGAGATATATGCACGGAAAGCAGACTGGATCTTTACAACTGACTGCAAAAGCCAAAACTGTCTTCTTGCTTGTAACCCTCTGTATGCCGACTGTAAGACAATAACTGCAGATCTTATTGCCTTGTATTCAGACTGAGCTTTCTTTTGAGCTAAAATTGCTCTGAAATGTGCTTGTAATACACAAGCTGCAGCTTTCATTGAATAATATCTTCGCCGAGCTTGCCATCTTCTCACATGAGCCTGCATTACAATGACACATTGTCTATGATGCAAAAACCTCAATCTTTCTTTTCTCATTTGCCAATATGACTGAATAACACATGTAGCTTTCACTTTTCTGGCAAGCTGGCGAGCCTTCATACCGCGAAAGTGAACTTGTATAGCGAGTGCGGCCTTGAGTATCAATACATACTTCTCACGTTGAGCTTTTCCTTTTCGGTAAGCTAGGTAATATTTTTGGATGACCAGCACTGCCATTTTCATAGTGCGAAAAGCACGTTGAGCAATGCAGTATCTATACCATGCCTGTATTCGAATGCAACTTTGTTTTTCAAGTAAATATCTTTGTTTTCCTCTATACATTCGATACCAAGACTGTATTGTAATTGCAGCTCGATTTTCTCGAATCCTTTTTTGAGCTTGCCATCTCCGAAAAGCTACTTGCACCTTTACAGTCGCCTGTCTAAGTTTTAGGTAATGCTCCCTCGCCTTCCGCCCCTGTTGTTTGG
The DNA here is from genome assembly GCF_964213995.1 of Mustelus asterias. NCBI lineage: Eukaryota > Metazoa > Chordata > Chondrichthyes > Carcharhiniformes > Triakidae > Mustelus > Mustelus asterias. The sequence continues at coordinate 70,669,852 of NC_135808.1, forward strand.
CTCTGATATGCCTCTGCAAGATAATGGCAGTTCGGCGGTATTTTTGAAACCTAATTTGAGCCAACTGCATTCTAACTAAAGTCTGCATGGTGACAACCACTTTCCGAATAGCAATAAACCTCTTTCGCTGCAGAAACATTCTAAAAGTAGATTGGATTACTATGGCTGACTTAGTTTGGAGGTAGAACTTCCTCATTCTTAAGCCACGGTAAGCAGCCTGAAGTACTACTGCAGCACATTTCAGTCTCTGATATGAAACATATTCCCGCTTTCCTGTCACATATGCCTTGATATGCTTCTGCAACGTAACAATAGCTGTTTTCCTCTTGCTAATTTCAGTTCTTACTAGGTATCCTTTAGCATATATTTGTATCAAGGATATGGACCGTTGAAACCTTTTGTATTGGCATCGACAGAGAAAACCCCTTATGTATTTCTGTAATATTATTGAAGCCTTGGTTTGCTTCTCCAGTTTGCACGCTTTCCATCTTCTAAACGCAGATTGTATTATAACAGCTGACTGTTTCAATTGCAAATAATTCCTTCTCTCAGCTAAAGCTAGCAGATGTGCTCTGAAATGCCTCTGAAGTGCAAGAGTGGCCCATAAAGTACGTTGGTAAGCAGTGACTGCTATTTTCATCCTTATGTGGCTTTGTATGAGAATGCAATAGTGTCGTGTTCTCCGAAGCTGTCTTTGTGCAGTATAGCCTCGCCAATAAGCCTGTTAATGTAAAAAGGGGGAATAAAATTACAATATGCAGAAGATTGCATCGTAACAAATGCGGAATATGCTATCCTTAGAAATTAGACAAGCACCCCTATAAAAAACCCTCCATTGTCAGATACAGCTGAGGCACTAGTTCATGCAGTGAATATATAACTGTTAGGACACCACGGTTGGAGCAACAAAACAGCTCGCAGAAAACTACTATAAACAAATCTCTGACTATTAGTCTTCGCTATTAGTTTTCAGTGACCTCCCAAATGATTATTGGACATTCAAATTGAGACAGTTGGAAAGCCCAAATTTACCGTAATTAGTGTGCACTTAACAGAATCAGAACCAGATTGTCAACTCAATCTCATGAGAAAACCTAGCTTTGAAATTAGAGATGGAATGTGTTAAAACATATCATTTCTGAGGATATGGGGAGTGGATTGAAACCCACTGTGCAACTTCTGAAGTTACTGAAGAACCTGGCCAACTCTGTGGCCTGAAAACCTACAGATGGAAAATCCAAAAAGATGGCATGGCTTGATTAATTTATATGGCCTAACAATCAGTGAAGAAAAATCTTGTAGAAATTTGTATAGCTCAAGTGATTAAAACTCATCACTACTTCTGTCAAAATTCAAAGCTAAATGCAGAGCTTACCAATATAAAGCAATAGAAAGCAGACATAGCTAGGGTGCAATCCAAAATGGATACAGCACATAATGCTGCATTTCAGCAATAAATTGTTCTTGTAATGTAAATATTAGTCTAACCTGAATAAGTGTTGCTGCTTCATTCTGCACCGCTTGCATCTTAATCGCTATCAATGCTTTAGCTTTCCTCCTTGCCACATGGCCACGCCAAAGAGCTTGTATAATAATAGCAGCATTTTTCTTCTTCTTGAAGTGCTGTCGATGGAGGAATCTACGCACAGTTGCTTGAATGATACAAGCAGCTTGGTCTTTTACCTAAAACATAATTCATTCCTCAAAATTAGGAGGACATTTTATTTTAGGTAGTGCTCTTCATGGCCTCAAGACATTCTAAAGTGCTACACAGCCAATCTTCTTGCAAAAATGTATTTATTTATGGTAATTTAATATTGATACGGGGAAGAAAAGGAAGTTAAACACAAAGGTTGTCAGTTCAATAATTTGCACCCTTCATGGCATATTATTCCTCAAAGCCCTAGGTCAGCCCATTAGGTTGCAATAATGAATTACAATAGCTTTCTGTCAAACATGGGATTGTAAAATACATAGAAGGAGAAGCTGGGTACAGGCGTAACAGGAAAATGCAATGGCACCACTTGTGATTTTGATAATATTTCTGTATCAACGTATTGTTATTGCAAATTTATACCTATGTTTAAGTACAGTTAATTGGTTATACTACATATTTTGCTTCTGGTACTATTACTTGGGTCATCTATTACCTGCATGCATCAAATGTAAAAGGAAAAAAGTGGTGTACAATTGTGAGCAAAACACTGTATAGCAGGACGCATAGCATTGTGAGTATGTTGTCTCAATGAAGACCTGATTCTGCACTGTTATAACGTGTGTGCGTACTCTGGTGCTTAAAGTAATGAGATGACAATAATAATAGTCCAACCAGCCATATGATTTATTTCACCATTTGGCCTTCTTTTTCCCATGGGCAATAAAGTGTAGTTTAATGAATTTTATTACTAAATGCTTAGACAGTCAACCATTGCCCAAGTCAGTAATATAGTACCCAGCTTTCACTGGATGAAGAGTTCCAGCCTCAGCAATCGACACTGTATTCCCACAGATTTGAGGCTATAAAGTTTGACTACAAGACAGCTCACTGTAAAGAAAAAATCTTTCCATTTCATCAGATTGCAAGTGTTGAGCAATTATTTAACAATCTGCATTTTCTTAAAGGTTAACTTGTTCCAACATATTCCATTCTATATTTATTGACGCCCAAAGGCTAGATGGATTGCGAAGCTTTCACTCAATACATGTCAGTTAGTTTTAGCAAAACATTAAGTAATGGACAACATAGGCAATAATGAATTAACTGGAAGATAATCACAATACCTGTAAAAGCTGAAGCTCACGGTTTAACTTGCACTTCCTCCAAGCAGCCTGTATGATTCTGGCAGCTCTCGTTTCTTTTCGAAGGTCCAGAAGACGAGCACAAAGAAACGAAACGTAGGTAATAACAACCTGCAAATAATTAAATATGCACTGAAGAAACAAATTGGACAAGGTGACAATTGAACTGTAGTCTTACTTTGGTGGTGGTGGGGGGGGGGGGGGGGGGGGGGGGAGGTGGTCGTGTGCGTGTGGAATACTGGCCATTAGCTGTAACCATTGCATTGTGGTATAACCCTCCTGGCTATCCCCCAGTACAGAGAGGCAGAATCCTTCGATGTTAGAGCTGCAACAAGTGGTAAAATGGATGGAAGTAAAAAGCCTAGGCCCGGATTATTTTCCAGCTCCTCTATTCAAGCAATAGCCAATGGAGGTAAATCCGCAATGATCTGATAAAATAAGGCAAGTTCAAAACTGAACAACTTATTAAACAACTTATTTAAGGAGCAGTCAGATTAAATCTTCAGATATCGCTCGGCACTGAATTAAGAGATTAAGAAAGCTATCCAATGCTTTCACAAGGGTGTCAAATTTACCTTCTCTTCGGGGATGGTATTCGACATATCTATATAGCGAATCATAGCTGGGACACCTCCAAGAGCCGCAACTGCAGTAGTCACCAAATTAAAATTCTTCTTTTCGTTCTCCAGAAGTTCTTCATAAAGTCTAGCTGATGAAACTTAAAAGTGAAAATAATTATGTAACATGTGTACAGCAATATTAAAAGAAACAGATAGCTCAAGTACACAGCTGACCATTTATTAATCATAATAGAAGTCAGCATTTCACTTTAATACAACAGAGAGAACTATAGGTTACACAATGAACTAAAACTAGTCCCTTTGCCCTGCTCTTACCCCATATTTTCTTTATCAATTTTTTTTTTACTCGTCTTAAAAACATAATAGTCTCTGCAACAAATCAATTCATGCTCCAACTCTGCATAAAAGTTCCCCAACCATCTCCATTTTAACTCGATGACTCCCAAGTCATGGATTCAAGAAAAAGAGATAATTCACCACATGAAAACCCTTCATAATTTTTAAAAAACTCAAATCTCCTCTTCGACTTCTCTGCCATAGTGGAAATATTCAAGTCCTTCCTTGCAATACATTTCCTATTTCTGACTTTATCCAAATTATGGCCAGTGCCTCTCAATTTCTATCCTTGCTTCCTGCAGCATCGTTGGATGGATCACATCCAATCCAGGTTTTTAACCAGCTTTAAGAGGGTCAAGCAAATCAAGTGCAAGTAGGGGAACTTTTAAGGGATGGTGCCACACTAGTACCAAGCACTGGTCAGACCCAACAAGAGAATTTTACCAGCTCTCCCCGACATTCAACTTAATTTCCATCACTAAGTTCTCTGTTAACCTGCTGAGATTACTTTTGATCAGAAACTAAACTGGATCAGGCACAAAGACTGTTGAAGATTAGGTATTTTGAGGCATGTGAATCCCGACTCCCGAAAGCCTCTCCAACATTGACAGGCATAAATTAGGAGTGTAATGGAATATCTGCACTTGCGTGCATTTTCAAAAACACTCAAAAAGACCAACACTATTCACAACAAATCAGCCCACTTAATTGGCTTGCCATCCACCATCTTAAATATTCACTCCCTCCATCACAGCAGCATCGCAGTAATGTATGTAATTGACAAGATGTACTGCTGCAACTTGCCCAGGCTTCCTAGACTGCATTTCCTAAAATCATAACTTCTCGCACCTAAAAGGAGAAGGGCAGGAAGGACACAAGAAATAGAAGCAGTAGACCATATGGCCTGTCAAGCCTGTTCAACCATTCAGTACAATCATGTGCTTCAACTCTATTTTCCCACCCGCTTCCCATATACCTTAATTACCTCAGAGACCAAAAATCTGCCTATCTCTACAACGCTCTGGGGTAGCAAATTCCAAAGATTCACAACCCTTTAATTGATTTCTCCACATCTCCATCCTAAATTAACCCCCTTAGCCTGAGACTGTTCCCCTTATTTTAGACTCCCCAAACAGCAGAAACGATGGGCCCCCCATATCCCCCCCTCCATCCGCCGCCCAGACCAATCGTGTCCCCGCCCCCCCTCCCACCAATCGCCTGTAGGATGTCAGTGGGCCCCCCTCCCTCCACCGATCGACTACAGAACGACATCAGGTTCCTCTCTATCTCTCCCCCCACCGATCGCAGACAGAGCGCGCAGCAGGCCCCCCTTCCTTCCCCGATTAGGCCACCCCAGCCTGGTCCCGCCCCCTCTCCCAGGGCAACACGACTGTTCACCATTGATGGGGACCAGGTGCTTTCCTCACCGGAGAGAATCTTCAGGTGAGGCCACAAAGGCAAGTGAGCCTGGATGATTGCGTCTCGGGCTCACTAATGCCGTGCAAATTGGAACTTACATTAATTTGAATAAATAATTCAGCCTCTCTCTGGAAATGGGCGAGAGGTTGACTATGCCAGATATCTGGTACTGGTAAAATTGCGAGAGCTGAGAAATTGGGCGCAATCGTGATTTTGTGGTTCTTGCATGATTTTACCAGCTTGCCCCACCCATCAATGGGTGGGGCGAACTGGCAAGATCGGGGCCAATGTCTGTGTCTCTTCTATCAAGCCCCTTTGGAATATTGTAGGTTTCAATGAGATCACCCCTCATCATTGTAAAGACCAGATAATATAAACCCAATTTATGCAGCCTCTCATCATAGCAAACTCCCCCAACCCAGGGATCAACTTATTGAACTTTTGTTGTATCGCATTAAATGCAAGTATATCCTTTCCTAAATATGGAGACCAAATTTGCACACAGTTTTCCAGATGCGCTCTCAATAAAACTCCATAAAATTGTAGTAACACATCTTCATTCTTGCACTCCAATCCCTTTGCAATAAAGGCCAACTGCCATTTGCCTTTCTAATTGCTTGCTGCACATGCATGTTAACTTTGTGTTCCTTCTACAAGGTTAGGCCAGCATTTATTGCCCATCCCTAATTGCCCGAGAAGGTGGTGGGGAGCTGCCTTCTTGAACCACTGCGGTCTGTGGTATACGTATACCTACAGTGCTGTTAAGAGAGGGAGTTCCAGGATTTTGACCCAGTAACAGTGAAAGAATGGTTATATATTTCCACGTCTGGATGGTGACTTGGATGGGAACTTCCAGGTAGCGGTGTTCCCATGTCCTTCTCAATAGTAGCGGTCGTGTTTTTTGGACGATGAGTTCCTGCAGTGCATCTTGTAGATGGTACATACTGCTGCCACTATCCATTGCTGGTGGTGGAAGGAGCAAATGTTTGTGGAAGGGGTGCCACTCAAGCAGGTTACTTGATATGTCGGGCTTCTTGAGTATTGTCTGAACTGCACTCATCCAGATAAGTGAAGTGTATTCCATCATACTCCTGATTCGTGCCTTGTAGGTGGTAGACCAGCTTTGAGGAGTCAGGAGGTGAGCTACTTTGAACATCAACAATTACAAGTTTCACACCTTTTAAACTATGTTCCACTTTCCTATTCTTATGACCAAAGTGAATAACCTCACGCTTCCCCATATTACATTATCTGTCATCCTGTTGCCCATTCAATCTGTCTTTGTCACTTTGCAGTCTCAGTAACCTCCCTACAGATTACCTTCCCACTTAGCTTGATTAAATAAAGAGACAGAGAGTAATGTATAAAAATCATGAATATAGATTGTAAACAGTTGAGGCTCCAGCACTGATCCTTGAGACTCTCCACTATTCACTTCCTCCCAACTCAATAAAGCCCTGCTTATACCCACTTTGTGCTTTATCAGTTAACTGAACTTTACATACATGCTAAAATATTCTCAATTGCATAAGCCCTCATCTTGCCTATTTACCTGAAGTATAGCACCTTATCAAATATCTAGTACACTGCATCTACTCATTCCCTTTCATCCATCCTATAGGTTGCAGCCTCTAAAAACTCTAATAAATTTATCAAACAGGATTTCCCCATCGTAAAACCATGTTGACTTGTTCTAATCATATCACGCTTTTCTAAGTGCATTGTTAAGACTTCTTTAATAATGAGAGATAACTGACACATGGCAAAACTGACACTAAATAATGGGCTGCCTTTAAAGAGGTGATAGCTCAGTTATAGCTCCCTGGATGACAAAAGAGAAAGCAGAAAAAAGGTTGCATGTCAGATGTCAGTTGGATAATACAATTGAGAACCAGGCTCAATATGGAAGGTTCAGAGAAAATGTTCAAAGTGGAAAAAGACAAATAAGTGAAGCGAAGAAAAAATAAGAAAATGGTATCTAACAAATTATTCTGAAAATTTGCTGCAGGCATACGAATAGGAATATGGTATCAAAATGAGAAGTTGGACTGATTAAATACCTTAAAGGGATTTACATATTTAGTGCCTCAGCCATGCCCCTACCTCCATGAATACTTTGCATTTTCAAGAGAATGAAGGAGGAGGCAGTTGAGGCACTGGATGGCCTAAAAAATTAAGAGGTGGTATGAGATAGGCTGGCCTATCAGGTTTGCCTGCCAAACATTGATTGTAATTTACCAGGTTCAGATCTGTTCTCAACTCGTTAAAATTGGTCCTCACCCAATGAATTATTTGTACTCTGGTTTTCTCCTAGTCCTTTCTATTACCCCCAAAATGCCTCCTGACACTTGATTCACATGACCCACAAAGTTGCTAAATCAATTGGATTGGGTGATATCCAGCCAATGGTACTGAAGGGTGGATGGAAATTGCAGAAGCATTGGCCATAATTTAAGGATAAATCTAATAGGAAAGCTTTTAGAAATGATAATCCAGAACAACATTAACAGTCACTTAGATAAGGGTAGATTAATTCAGGAAGCCAGCACGGATTTGTAAAGAGCAAATGGTGTTCAATTGTTTCAGAAGATAACAAAGAGGGTTATAGAACCATAGAAACCCTACAGTGCAGAAAGAGGCCATTTGGCCCATCGAGTCTGCACCGACTACAATCCCACCCAGGCCCTACTCCCATATCCCTACATACTTACCCGCTAATCCCTCTAACCTACGCATCTGAGGACACTAAGGGGCAATTTTAGCATGGCCAATCAACCTAACCCGCACATCTTTGGACTGATTGGTTGATTGGGAGAAGCCAGTTGATGTACATGGATGTTCAACAAATAAACTGATAAAAATGACATGCAACAGGCCGTTCGGCAAAGTAAAAACCCATGGAATAAAAGGGACAGTAGCAGCATGTTTACAAAATTGACCGAGGGAGGGTGGACTGGGCAGACTGATAGCAAATCAGATTTAATACGGAGAAGTGTGAAGCGATTCATTTTGGTAGGAATGAGAAGAGGGATTATAAATTAAAAGGGTTCAGTTGTAAATGGATGTAGAAGCAGAGAGATCTTGGGTATATATACACACAAATCACAGAAAGCGGCAGGGAAAGTTGAGAACATGGTTAAAGAATACAGGATCTTGAGCTTTATAAACAGGGGCCCAGAATACAAAAATAATGAAGTTATAATGAACCTTCTTAAACATTGGTTCAGCCTCAATTGGAATAGTGTGTCCAGTTCTGGGTGCAACATTTTAGGAAGAATGTGAAGACATTTAGAGAGAAAGGTTTCATGCGAATAGCTCCTGGAATGATTAACTTTAGTTACATGGATAGGTTAGAAATTGAAGCGGTTCTTCATGGACAAGAGAAGATTAACAGGAATTTGATAGAGACATTCAAGATCATGAGGGATCTGGACAGTGTAGATAGGGATAAACTCTTCCCATTGGCAGGAGGATCCAGAACAATACAATGATTTCAGGTGATTCCTGAAAGAATCAAGAGCAGTTTGAGCATCATTTTTTGTAAATGCTGTGAGCAGTTAGCTCTGGTATACACAACCCAAGGTGGTGTAGATAGATTCACTCAATCAAGACCTTCAAAAGACAATGGATTATTACCTGAAGAGGAAACAAATGCTATGTTATAGCAAAAAGACAGGGAGCAAGACTAGCACAAACATGATGGGCTAAATGGCCCTTTTAGAGCTGCAGCCATTTTATGATTTAATATAAATATTTAAAAATATTTCATTTATCAAGAACCTGACTAGCATACAACATATGGAGTAAATAGTATCATATTGAATAAATGGCATAATTTTAAAAAAACGTGATTTCAATTACTTAAAATCGAATTACTCAAAAGTGGAAGACTATGCACATAGTAAAAATGGATGAAGAGTCACTGAGAAAAATTCATAAAATCATAGAATCCCTACGTGCAGGAGGCGGCAATTTGGCCCATTGAACCTGCACTGACAACATTCCCACCCAGGCTCCATCTCCGTAATCCCACATATTTACCCTGCTTATCTCCCTGACACTAAGGGGCAATTGAGCATGGCCAATCAACCTAACCCGCACATCTTTGGACTGTGGGAGGAAACTGGAGCACCCGGAGGAAACCCATGCAGACATGGGGAGAACGTGCAAACTCCACACAGATAGATTCGAGAAATTATTGAAATTATTCTCCCTCCTGTGTTTTTCTGCATACTGTTAAAGTATGGTTTCTGATCGGGAAGGACAGTGAATAAAGTTGTATAATCTAGCAAACAGGAAGAGGCCTACTTTTTTCTTATCGTTGATATTTTCATACTTTCAGATATCTGAAGTTGTTCCAGTCAGTAACAAATTGCTCCCACAGTGACATCTCCATTCATGTTGCCACTGGAATTATTCTTCCCAATACCAGGATAGGCACATGGGAATTGCCATACTTCAAGGATTATACAGATTGCCAAAATTATTTCAGCTCTTTGGTGATCCATCAAAATGAACATTACACAAGTCACAGATTACAGTTCAACTGTACTCAACATTTAAATCTCCCAAAAATATACACTTTTTAAGCAGGTGTTCTGAAACTGTATCACTAATGTCAAAGGCAAAACTAGAAAACTGCATTGCTAAAGTCAAATCAACTTTAAGCTACATGGCCTAGAGGTGCATTTGATTTTCTATTTTAAAATGTGCAAAGTTGTATCCCACCAGATAAAATGGCAAGATAATGCTGACTATTTCCAGATTCCCCACGAGTACAGATAAAGCAAACATTGGAAATGGTACAGGGAGCCATTTTTTATAATGGGAATTGTGATAAGGTTAGGACTGACTGACAGGCAAAAGCCATGTACAACTGCATTTCAGCAGTGCATCAAGTGGCTGATACATTCAAATGCAAAAGTTTGCATTACATGATCCTGCATGGTTGCACTGCAGCACAATAGTCAACTATAGACTAAACTAGTAAACTAAAAATTAAAGATAATTTTTCAAGTAATTTTGCATTATGTGAACAAAGAACAAGAACAAAGAACAATACAGCACAGGAACAGGCCCTTCGGCCCTCCAAGCTCGTGCCGCTCCCTGGCCCAAACTAGACCATTCTTTTGTATCCCTCCATTCCCACTCCGTTCATATGGCTATCTAGATAAGTCTTAAACGTTCCCAGTGTGTCCACCTCCACCACCTTGCCTGGCAGCGCATTCCAGGCCCCCACCACCCTCTGTGTAAAATATGTCCTTCTGATATCTGTGTTAAACCTCCCCCCCTTCACCTTGAACCTACGACCCCTCGTGAACGTCACCACCGACCTGGGGAAAAGCTTCCCACCGTTCACCCCATCTATGCCTTTCATAATTTTATACACCTCTATTAAGTCTCCCCTCATCCTCCGTCTTTCCAGGGAGAACAACCCCAGTTTACCCAATCTCTCCTCATAACCAAGCCCCTCCATACCAGGCAACATCCTGGTAAACCTCCTCTGTACTCTCTCCAAAGCCTCCACGTCCTTCTGGTAGTGTGGCGACCAGAACTGGACGCAGTATTCCAAATGCGGCCAAACCAACATTCTATACATCTGCAACATCAGACCCCAACTTTTATACTCTATGCCCCATCCTATAAAGGCAAGCATGCCATATGCCTTCTTCACCACCTTCTCCACCTGTGACGTCACCTTCAAGGATCTGTGGACTTGCACACCCAGGTCCCTCTGCGTATCTACACCCTTTATGGTTCTGTCATTTATCGTATAGCTCCTCCCTACATTATTTCTTCCAAAATGCATACTTCGCATTTATCAGGATTGAACTCCATCTGCCATTTCTTTGCCCAAATTTCCAGCCTATCTATATCCTTCTGTAGCCTCTGACAATGCTCCTCACTATCTGCAATTCTGCCAATTTTGTGTCGTCCGCAAACTTACTGATCACCCCAGTTACACCTTCTTCCAGATCGTTTATATAAATCACAAACAGCAGAGGTCCCAATACAGAGCCCTGCAGAACACCACTAGTCACAGGCCTCCAGCCGGAAAAAGACCCTTCCACTACCACCCTCTGTCTTCTGTGACCAAGCCAGTTCTCCACCCATCTAGCCACCTCCCCCTTTATCCCATGAGATCCAACCTTTTTCACCAGCCTACCATGAGGGACTTTGTCAAACGCTTTACTAAAGTCCATATAGACGACATCCACGGCCCTTCCCTCGTCAACCATTCTGGTCACTTCTTCAAAAAACTCCACTAGGTTAGTGAGGCATGACCTCCCTCTCACAAAACCATGCTGACTATCGTTAATGAGTTTATTCCTTTCTAAATGCGCATATATCCTATCTCTAAGAATCTTCTCCAACAACTTCCCCACCACGGACGTCAAGCTCACCGACCTATAATTACCCGGGTTATCCTTCCTACCCTTCTTAAATAACGGGACCACATTAGCTATCCTCCAATCCTCCAATGTGAAAGAAAGATATGAGCAGGTAAACATACAGTGAAAACAAAAACACATTTCTAATGTAACATGCAGATTGTAGAAACAACATGGATCAGAAATAATTTAGCAATTAAGCGCATATGCCACCATAATCTTCAGAACACTAGCCATACTTACTGAGGTTGGTTGGAATGGCTTCAATAGAGCTTTCATCAGAATCACTAGTTGATGTATCAATTGCCACTGTACCACGTTGAGCACATTCTACAGTCTGCATGGTTCGTGAACAGATGTTATCTGCAGCCAGAAGGCCAGGGTGATAATGATGGATAAGGTAACATAAAACTCTGCCATCAGAAAAGGCTACAGTGAAGTTCTCAACCTGAAATAAGAAACAAAATAATTACATGGCCATACAATTTAATTGTTAATTTGAATATTTATTACAGTTTTTCTTAGACATTACTTACAAAAATAGCAATTTCTCAATAATCTGACAAAATTTCAGAAAGGCAAGTTCTTTGAGAAACGGTGTCAGGCTCTGCTTGGTATTTCATTGCCACTTCCATTGTTTTTAGGTTATGGGATCATACAATCGTGCAGAAAAGGCACAGGTCATTTGGTCCAGCAACAGCATTAGCTCTTGAATCCTATTAGTCCCACTCTCGCACTATTTCCCAATGTCCTTTCAATTCATTTTCCTTCAAATATTAATTGAATTCCAAAGCTATGAGTTTATACCCGTCACGGATTGGTTCATTCCAAATCCAAACCACCTGCTGCATAAACAAGATTTTCCTCATGTTACACCTGCTTCTTTCATCAAATCTCCTCTTAGCTTTCTCTGCCCCAGCTTTTCCAGTCTCCCAACTTAACTGGCAACAATTTTGCACTCTGCATGACGCAAGTAAAATTCAAATTATACATTTATAGAAGTTAGGATCCTTAGTGCAGTATAGGAACAAGGGCCACTTTACATATTGCTTCTTGAAATTTAACAATGCAAGAAATCTTGGTCATCGGTAGATTTTTATTTAGCATATTTTTGTTCTTCTTAGTTGTATTAGGTACTGCAGAAATCTCAATTAATTCAGTTCCTTTTCCCTCCAAAATCTTCATCTTAACCTCTCCATCCAATTTTCGTACAAACATCAGTTTTCTGCCAGAATCTCATCTAACCAGTTATACCTCCTCATGTGTGAGCACAATAGTGATTTTCAGCAGAGTATTCAATAGTGGGGAACCATGATAGCCAATCCCAATTCTGCCCTTGTAATAATGCCTTAGATATAAATATATGCCATGGGTCGCAATATGATCAGGGGCAGAATCTTGCAGGAGGTATCAGGTGTTTCAGCTGGAGTGCTGGTGAGAGACCTGTTCAACCTCTTTTTGGCATGACCCACTGAACCACAAGCCAATCAGGCACTGGCAGGCCTCCCCTTGAGCGAAGATCTCAGGGACAGCAGTTCTGCCTGGTGAGAACTACCAACCAGAGAGTGGGAGTCTTGTGCTTAGTTCAAACCACCAGATGTTACATTGCCAATTTTATCTGGTGAATAACACTGAAAACCACAACAGAGTGCTGTGCAATAAACACACCTGAGATTTAGATGGGAGTAGTCCTAAGTTTTCAAAATCATCTAAAAATAAAATTGCCAGCGGCATGCTCATTCTGAGAACAAATAAATACTCAAGTCTCTTTGGGCATGGAGTCGAAACAAAGTTAGATTTGGCTAAGGAAATAACTGCAACGGCTGAAAGTCTGCCAGTTACTGTCTAGTTTCATGCATAAAGGATGGTCATGTATGGCACAGTGGTTAGCACTGCTGCCTCACAGCGCCAAGGACCCAGGTTCGATTCCCGGCTTGGGTCACTGTCTGTGTGGAGTTTGCACTTTCTTCCAGTGTCTGCGGGGGTTTCCTCCCACAGTCCAAAGATATGCAGGTTAGGTGGATTGGCCACGTTAAATTGCACCTTAGTGTCAGGGGGATTAGCTTGGGTAAATGCATGGGGTTATGGAGATAGGGCCTGGGTGTGATTGCGGTTGGTGCAGTCTTGATGGGCTGAATGGCCTCCTTCTGCACTGTAGGATTCTATGAAAAAGAAACGAAGGATGGGACTTGCACATATAAGTACATTCCAAATACACATTTAAGAGCATTATTTGATCCATTTTATATGGTTGAAGTAAATGAATGAATCAACTTACTTTGACATCATAATATTCACACACAGCATTAATCCAATTCATTAGCAACTTGAGTCGGGGGCTATATTTCTCAGGTAAAATGTTGACGTCTTGATCTTTTGCTGGATGGGACAAAACAGACATGGAGCGCAAAGCTTCCAGCTTATGCTGTGTACGTAAATTTTTTTGTAAGAATTCAATCTCTTCTTGTAACTGATCTTCATTGAGCAAAATCTCTACCTAGGAGGATAAAAACAATGCAGTCAAAACAGTGCACAAATTAGTGTTCAAAACACAACAGAAAAAGCAGGCAACTTCACCCGTAAAACCTCACAAGTAGCTTGTGAAAAATTAAAGAGATGGCTGAATTCAAGAAAGGTCACCCCCATACATCCTACCGTACACTATGTATGTGGGGCTGAGATTGGGAAAATAATGCAGCATTTGGAGGAGTAGTGACCATGGAAGAGATAGAATCTGAGAATAACTGCTCCTTCAATCACAGATTCTGTCTCTCCCACACACACTACTCCAGCTCCTCCAATCACAGGTTCCCCCTCTTCCATCTAGATTTTATGAATGGCAGAGGAGCATGGGCAGGAAGGAGGGAGCGCATAGCTGAAGGAGCTGCCGGCCACCACATAGGATATCTTCTGCTACACTATTGACAATCCTATTGAGTAGGCCAATGAGAAGTGAACAGGAAAATAGAGGAAGGTGGCCAGAAACTCCATAAGGAGGCCAAGAGCAGGCCTGAGGATAACTGGTTGTTCCACTAATGTCTTCAGGCCTTTTCAGTAACATGCAGCTAAATAGGAAGGGAGGAGGCACCCTTAAGCCAGGAACAAGGTCGGGTGCAGGGCCCTAGGGGAGCCGCCACTCAGCCTAGCACAAGCCAGGACCTGGCAGCCATCTGTGCTAGTGGGCCAGCATACTTCTCTTATTTCACCGTTTCACCATGACAGAGTCCGAATGAGTTCAAGGTAGCATTTTGAAGAGAAGTGAGAAATGCAGAAAATTTGCAGAAGTGCCCGTTATTGGGAGGATTGGTCTGTGCCTGGTGTACATAAAGGAGCCACTAGTTAATGGAAGGATGTGCAGTTTCCATAAAGTAGCCACCAATTAATGGAAGGGTGTGCGGGTTCCATAAAGGAGCCACCACCTGAACTTGTGTTTCCTCAAGCTAATCTCACAAAAAATCAGTTTGCGAGATGAACAGTTAACCTTTTGGAAAAAGTTGGCACTGACATGTTAATATCGAATGGTAACTTTATGATTGCTTAGTGCTATGTTCTATTTGAGCTTCTTTTGTTTTTGATTTCATTAAAAATTGATGCTCCCCAATGAACTTCTCTTGAGAATAAAACACCTATCCTTTATTTTTAATATGGACACAAAGAACTATAATTAATGTTCCTTTGATCCATCCGATCAATGTCAGATTAAAGTATAGATTATCGTGCAAAGTGCATTAAATTGAAACAAAAAACTGAAATGTGAATTGTATGTAAATTAAACTATTCATTATCTGTTGGCAAGCTTGGTGCTGCAGCATTACTTTTTATGTACTCTCCTGTTGCACAATTGCACCCTTGAAAGTTTATAAGCATTCTGTTTAAACAGAAGTATTGAGGGGAAAGAAACTTGAAATTGATAGAGCAAAACTAAAGAGTGCTAATGGCGTTTAGTTCATTTTTAAAGGGGCTGCAGGTGTGAGACTCATTCCTAATAAGTTCTTGACGTAGGGGGGCTAAATTAGGCTAATAGAAAACGCAATCATGGGTTTAAGAACCCTAACAAATACTGACTTAAGAGTGAATGATCTTAGACTATAAAGAGGGCTGATGAGAGCTGTCGTTATAGAAGATAGCTCTAACTGAATAATAAGTATTCCTCATTTAAAACATGTATTTTGAATTTATAAAATGGATGCAGTTTGCTTTTAGAATACATTTTGTGAAACTTCAGCCAACAGCAAGGTACACCAGGGTTTGATGGGATGAGGTAGCAGACAGTGTCTGCATTCCGTGGGACAATGGTTCTACTGAATGCAGCTACTTTATCAGCAGTTCTTGGGAACAAGATGGCTACCAATGCCAGTTTGACGAATAGAACTATACAGTTCCAAGCTGATAACTCAGGTGCAAGGCAGACATAAGGATTTTCTCAGGGTCGGACTAGTGTCACGTGGGTTTGAGTCTGTGAAAATCATTCTCCCATCTCACTGTCCAGCCTCCTGTGTTGCTGAGCAACAGAAGGGAGGAAACATCCGTAATTAAGGACAAATCAGATCCCATGAAGTCAGGATGTATATTGTTATTGGCTGGAGTTAGTGACAGTAATGATTATTGACTGTTTTGTATTAATGTTTACTGGATTATAGAATATAGAATCCTACAGTGCAGAAAGAGGCCATTCGGCCCATCGAGTCCGCATCAACCACAATCCCACCCATGCCCTATCCCCATATCCCTACATATTTACCCACTAATCCCTCTAAACCTATGCATCTCGGGACACTGAGGGGAAATTTAGAATGGCCAATCAACCTAGCCCGTACATCTTTGGACTGTGGGAGGAAACCGGAGCACCCCGAGGAAACCCACGCAGACACAGGGAGAATGTGCAAACTCCACACAGACAGTGACCCGAGCCGGGATTCGAACCCAGGTCCCTGGAGCTGTGAAGCAGCAGTGCTAACCACTGTGCTACCGTGCTGCCCCTGATCTTAAGACTATAGACAACTACTTAGACAACTGCTGATAAAGTAGCTGCATTCAGTAGAACCATTATCCCACGGAATGCAGACACTGTCTGCTACCTCATCCCATCAAACCCTGGTGTACCTTGCTGTTGGCTGAAGTTTCACAAAATGTATTCTAAAAGCAAATTGCATCCATTTTATAAATTCAAAATACATGTTTTAAATGAGGAATACTTATTATTCAGTTCGAGCTATCTTCTATAACGACAGCTCTCATCAGCGCTCTCTATAGTCTAAGATCATTAAGATATCTAAGATATTATGCCCACCAGAAAGGTGGGAAATATGATTTTGAAAATGTGTAATTGCCCACACAGAGGCATTGTTTTTCAGAGTGATATTGGGCTGCCCGCATTCTATACCTTGAGTGCTGGGCTACTTGATATCATTCTCCCAATCAATCGATTGGTCAATAAAGTCACATCAATTGGGCCAGTAGGCTGACGAATGGTAGATGGAGTTTAATTTAGACAAATGCGAGGTAATGCATTTTGGTAGATTGAACCAGGGCAGGACTTACTCAGTTAATGGTCGGGCATTGGGGAGAGTTACAGAACAAAGAGATCTAGGGGTACATGTTCATAGCTCCTTGAAAGTGGAGTCACAGGTGGACAGAGTGGTGAAGAAGGCATTCGGCATGCTTGGTTTCATTGGTCAGAACATTGAATACAGGAGTTGGAATGTCTTGTTGAAGTTGTACAAGACATTGGTAAGCCCACACTTGGAATACTGTGTGTAATTCTGGTCACCCTATTATAGAAAGGATATTATTAAACTAGACAGAGTGCAGAAAAATTTACTAGGATGCTACCGGGACTTGATGGTTTGAGTTATAAGGAGAGGCTGGATAGACTGGGACTTTTTTCTCTGGAGCGTAGGAGGCTGAGGGGTGATCTTATAGAGGTCTATAAAATAATGAGGGGCACAGATCAGCTAGATAGTCAATATCTTTTCCCAAAGGTAGGGGAGTCTAAAACTAGAGGGCATAGGTTAAGGTGAGAGGGGAGAGATACAAAAGTGTCCAGAGGGGCAATTTTTTCCACAGAGGGTGGTGAGTGTCTGGAACAAGCTGCCAGAGGTAGTAATAGAGGCGGGTACAATTTTGTGTTTTAAAAAGCATTTAGATAGTGACATGGGTAAGATGGGTATAGAGGGATATGGGCCAAATGCGGGCAATTGGGATTAGCTTAGGGGTTTTTATTTAAAAAAGGGCGGCATGGACAAGTTGGGCCGAAGGGCCTGTTTCCATGCTGTAAACCTCTATGACTCTATCTTAAAATCAGTATACTGAGTTTCATGAGTCTCTGTATTTAGCTTAAGTTGGGCAATACATAGCCTCAAGAGAAAACCTCCGTCAATAGTTCTCATGCTATGTAGTTAGAATTTTCATTTTTGAAATGGCGTATGGAAGATTAATATGTAATAAATTAACAAAACATCTATTTATTAAATGAGCCTATAGAACACTATGCTATCATATCTACATAAAGAAGGAAACTCTTAAGAAAATTAAACAAATACAAATTCAGCAGTGGGTTTGCTTCAACAAATAAACAGCTGCAAATTGAGGAGAAAAGAGGTGGGAGTGCAGCGAAAGATTGGCTTTTTATGATAATGCTGTTTTTTATATTCTTCATTAATTTCAGTTAATTAGCATGTACAATTTCATTTATTTTCATAGCTCTATCGTTTTCCAGGAGGTGGCCATAAGGTTGCCACAAGCTAAAATTCCAAGAGACAGAGCCAGGTAGTACTGTCTGCTTTCCAAAGACAGTAATATCTCAAATGATGGTGAAAGCAAACAAATTGAGAAAGTCAAATGACATTTCCCAATGTGTATCCTGCAGAATTTCAATACTAATCAAACAACTCTTTTACGTTAATGACAGAATATTAGCACCATCATCTTTAAAGGTTGACAACTGTATGTTTAAAAAAAACACTATTACATTTATCTAATGTATACAATACCTGAAACGCAAAGATGATTCTCCACAGCAGCGCCAAAGTTTTTTCTCGATGTCCATCAACAATATCCCTCGAATCTAGTAGGTTGCCTTGTGAACGAAAAGCAAGTGTTCAAAAGTGATTACATTATGAAATACAACACTTCAAGTTAGCTATGGATTTCAGTTTTACCCTGTTCATCCTTCAGATCAACTCCATGAGACTTAAGGGCACTCAATGCCACTTCCACATTGTGCAGTTTTTGAAGACGGCTAATTGCTGGGGCTCTTAGTTGTTTTGATAGTTTCCAGTTTCGTGTGAGAAGTTCCACTGCTCGCCTGGAAAAGGTTATCCAAATCAAATAAATGACACACTATACTGAGCATGTGAATTTTAAATACACATATTGAGCAATTCTTAAGAGTATTCCGATTTTCCATCTAGAAATGTTACAACATGTATTTTCTGAGCAGTCTTCATCAAGTCAAAGGAAAAGTATTTCAAACTTCTTCAAAATATGTGTCATTGAAATGCATGGGCAGCCTCGAAGGTCCAGCCAGGGAAACAACAAAATGATGTGTCCAAGTGATTTCTTCAATTTTCTTCATGCAATTAAACATGTGGTAACATTTACTCTAACAACCAAGTGTTTACTCCATTGAGTCTCAAACTAATAAACATAATTTTAATCAAATATTTGCTGGTCTCACCATGAAGTTCTATGATCACCCATTCTTGGGTTGATTATTCTGTACCAATGCCACATCAACACAATCAGTGATTGTCTTTTGCAAACAGTCATATTTTTATAAGTTTGCAATCCAGAGCCAAATTGACTCTCTGATGGCAGAGTACATTGCAATATTTCCCAGGTTCAGGTGGCTCAGGCTTTGTTCCCTGCTAGATTTACTCTTCTAAAAACAGATTTTGGAAAGGTACTAGTGGTTTTGTAGGTACCTAACGAACATTGCTATTTGAGAAAAGAAAACGAGAGACACAAGGAACCACAGACCAGTTAGCCTGATGTCAGCCATTAGGACAATCCTGGAATCCATAAAGGAAATGCCAACCATCAATTTAGAAAATCATAACATGACTTGGTACATTCAACATAGTTTAGTGAAAGGGGAACCATACTTAGCAAATCTGTTAGTTTTTCTGAGCAGGGTTAGTGGTGGGGAGACAGTGGATATAGCTGGTTTTGAGTTTCAAAAGGTGCTAGAAGAAAAGTTGTTGCACAATGTAAGGTCGCATGGAGCTGGGAGTAACACTAGCATGTTTAAAGGATTTGTTAAGACAGAAAACAGTAGGAATAACAGGTCATTTTCAGTTAGCAAGCTATAGCAGTCGGGTGCCGCAAGGATCAGCGCAAGGGCCTCAGCTAATCTATATTACTCATTGAAATGAGAGGTCAGAGTGTAATAGATTCAGATTTTGTGACAATATAAAGCTAGGTGGGAAAATAAGTGGTGAGGAAGATTTTTGGGGGGGGGGGGGGGGTGGCGGCGATTCTCCCAAAAAGATTCTAAGTGCCGAATTCACGTTAAAAACTGGAGTAACTTCACTGATTTTTTAAAGAGGGATTTTCAAAATTAATCTCACACACTGCAGTGTGCCTCAAAGAGATTCACATTGAAAATCAGGGAGCATGGCCCATTCCCTTTGGAGATGCCAGCAGCATGGCGCTGAGTGGGCCACTGCACATGCACCCATCTGTCAGCGCCGAGATCGGCACATGCGCAGTGGCCCCGCAACCTCACATCAATGCTGCTGCAAACCGCCCCCCCCCACATGGATGGCCAGCCCTGATGACCTCACTATCCGATGCCCATTGAGCATTGCCACTTTGCCCCTTGTGCAGTGTCGTGGGCCAGGCTGGGTCGACCGCCAGTTTCCCGTTAGTGGGGAGCTGTTGTAAACCCCGCTGGAGTGAACCACACCTGGCGAGGGAAAGGATGGGGGGGTTGGGGGTGAAGAATGGAGAGACTGAAATCTCCAGGCCCGCTAATGACTTGGAAATATAAATTCTAATATTTAAGTCAGCTCTGCGCCAATTTCCAGTGCGGAGTTGATTACGCTAAAAATCCTGGCCCCAGAGACGCATGGAGGCCATGGTGCCCAGCAGGTAGCCCGCTAAACGGCCTCCACTGAGCAGCCTCGGCCTCCAGCAGCTCAATGGGCCAGGAGAATCGCCCCAGAGTCTATAAAGGCATGTAGATATTTTAGGTGAATGCACAGGATGGTATATAATGTAGAAAACTGGCAGTTATTTATTTTGGTAGGAAGAATGGGGGAAAAGAAACAGAATTTTCTTAAGTGGTGAGATGTAATGATGATATTCAAAAAGATTTGTGTGTCATTGTACAAGACAGCATGCAGATACAACAAGCAATATGGAACTATCATGTCCATAGAACATGAAAAAGATCAAACTGTTTAAAACCAAATTTCACTGACTGCTCATTTAAAAGTGGACTTTGCTGGACCAAAACGTGGCTGCAAGTTGAACAATTATAAAATTGAACATTTTCATGAAAAGAGTGTCAAGAAACCTTCAGACAAACAAAATGTTTGAACTTTTTTGGATTAGTTTAGCTGTTTTCCACAATTATTCTTGCCATAAATCACCTTATTACAGTTCAATTATTTAGAATGCACATCAGATTATGACAAAGTTCAAAAGCACCATCATTCCATCGGATAATTAAAACATACTTACACCAAACGAATGCCACATCGAAGATCAACAGCTATGTTGGTGATAGCAAAATTAAATTCATGGAGCGGTGTTTGGACATGGCTAACAGTCAACCCAAAGTAACCAAGATGACGAGAAATGTCTCCTTCACCACTAAGAAAGTCTCTAGAGAAGGCAAGTAACAGATCTTTGCTTGCCTAAACAGGAAAGACAAGTGAAAATTAGGAAGTTCAGTTTACCCATAAACAAAATCATATTGTATAGCACATCAGCCTTTGAGTTTTGTATCGGGCACCCTAGTTTAGTTTGCACAAATTTTCACAAGAATTAAAAGGTTTTGCGATATTATATGCTCGCTTCAATACCAGCATCTGTGTTCAAAAACATTTTAAGTACTGTAATCATTTACAACTAAGTTAAAAGGAATCACAAGTACACGAACAGCCTGAATACACAATGCCAAGCTGTTAAGTCACTGATTTCACGTTCTCACCTTGTCCATAGTGTGCTCATACTAATGGTTTCTCTGTGATAACTCAATTCTTCAGCATTCTGAAGGAAATCTCAAATTTCTTAGTCGTCTCATTCACCTTGATACTGGCATCAAGTCCCCCAGTGTACATGGATAATATAGTCCCACTTCATTAACTTGTGTTCCCCTAGGATATATGCTTAACCACCCAATTCTCTTATATACCTTCCCGCTCAGTGACATCATCCAAAAGACAACATCAGTGTCCAATTGAATGTTAATGACACTCAGTCTACCCCAGTGCCATCACTCTCAACCCTCTAACATCTTTAAACTACCAGAGTGCTGACAGTGTTGTGTAGAAATTTCCTCCAAATAAGTATTAGGACGACAAAAACCATTTGTCTTAAGTCTCTGCCATAAACTTCATTCTCTCGCTAACAACATCTTCCCTCACCCTAGCAATTGTCAGAGGTTAAGTAGACTGTTCACAACCTTAGCTTCATATTTGACCAAGATGAACTTTCAACCATATATCTGTGCGAACACTAAAACAGCAAACTTCCTATTCTGTATTACCTGACACCATGCCTGCCTTACCTCATTTGCTATTGAGACCCTCATTCTTAATATACGTATTAATGGGCCTCCATAGCCCGCTTGGGTACAAAACTCCAAAGATTCATCATCTTCTGAAGAAACTCATCTGAGTTGTAAATGGCCTACCCTTAGAGCAAATCCCACGGTTCGCGAACCTCCCACCAACCAGGGGAAATATCCTTCCTACATCTACTCAGTCAAGCCCTGTAAGAATTTTGTATGCCTCAATGAGATCACCTCTCATTCTCTAACTTTTATTTCAAAGTGGATAACATTTTTCCACAGTATATTCCATCTGCCACGCCCTTGCTCACTCAGTCTGTCTAAATCTCTTTCAAGTCTCTCTGCATCCTGCTCAAATCACATGCCCACCAGGTTTTGTGTAAACAGCAAACTTGGAAATATTATTTTGTCCTCACATACAAACCATAGGTTGACAAGTTTATGGAAGGTCGAACATGAGAGACTAAACAAGGATTGACTAAAGAAAAGAGCTGGAGAGAGGAGGACCTGGATACAGAGAGACAGCAGACAGAGCTTTCCAATCCAGTCCGTGGTTGCGAGCAGACCAACCACGTGGACCCCAGCTATTCGCAATCCTTCCATAGCCAAGTCCTGTTCACCCTCGTTCATATGCTGACTAACCTAACATTGGCTCCTAATTAACACCTCAATTTTTAAATCTCATTTGTTTTCAAATCTTCCCTTGCTCCTCATGTCTAGTCTCTTCCAGCCCAAATTCTTCAGAGATATTCATGTTCCTTTAATTCTCACTCTTGAATATCCTGGATTTCCATCTCTCTACCATCGATGGATGTGTTTTATTCTGCCAAGGCCATCAAGTCTGGAGTTAACGATTTGACTCGCTTTTTTAAAAACTCTGTCAATACCAGTCTCTTTGATCAAGTTTTTGGTCATTTGTCCTAATATTTCCTCACATGGCTCAGTGTTGCATTGTTTCATAAGGCTCCTGAGAAATGCCTTGAGATGTGATATTACGATAAAGGCATCATGCTATCCTCAAAGTTATAAAGTTACCTTTTTAAATTTATTTTTAAAAATGGGAACCCAGGGTCAGAGTATCAGCCTCTGCAATTGTCCAACAAGTTTGAGGTTCTTTCAGCTTGTTTGGATGAGAGTGGGGACTGCAGGACAGATGACCAGCATTTTTTAAACTTAAGAGATAATCAATCAGACCAAACTATGTACATATAACCTCTATGACAAAACATCGGTTGTGCACATCTAACCTTAAATTCAGCATCTTTGCAGAAAAGGCATGGATCATGATCTATCAACCTAGACTGTTTAGCACAATCCAGAAACCAAACTAGAAGCAGAAATTTCTTCAGTGTGAATTGTGCCAAAACCTCCTTGTGTTCTGAAAAATCAATACAATAGTTACAAAATTATTTAAATATAATCTCCAGCTGAGCCTTAATAGAAGATAGCATTAGATGTATATTCACATACACTACTACAAAGTGACTTCCAACTCCCAGTACAAACATGTAATTGAGAATCAATATACATTTAATGGCAACGGATTTTAATTAATGGAACTATTCATTACAGATCTTGTGTATAAAAAGATATGCTGTCAAAGATCTTTGTCTTGCACTCCATCAGGACAGCTTCTTGAGAATTCAAAGGGAACAATAGCTTAGGTAGCATAAGAGGAGTGTTGATTGGTGGTACATGGACTCTGGTTGGTAGAGATGTCGCCATGGGGAAAGCACCAGGAAACAGTTAGCTGCCATGCTTTAGCTTAAATTCAAAACAGGCAGGTCAACTCTGACTGGACAAGGCATTGCTATGGGGAATGAACAAGGGAATGGCTGTCCCCCAAGACTTTTAGTTGAAAGAGATGCAATGCATGGAAATGCTCTGTCTACGAAGGACAGGGCCCAGTGTGTGAATATAGGTAGTTTCTCACTGGCACATGTTCCCTGGTGCATTCTCCATGGCAATGCCTCTAGCAGTGTCCAACCAATCAGCATTCTCTTCTCATACAGTATAAACTATTATTCCCCTAACAATTAATATTCTTGTGAATCTAACCTGATGAGTGCAAAATGAAAAGCTTCAAAAATGTGCCTCTTTTTTCAAGCAATAATGAAATACTGCATCATTGATCATAATCTTGATCTTGGGGGGAGAAAAATGGTTCACGTGTCAAGAAATTAACTTGTAGGTAACTGGGTAAAGGTTAAACTCATATGGCAGCAATTACAGAAAAAAATAAGATGTAGCATCGCATGGAAGACAACCAGACCTGCTTGTGGTTTACTATAGGTCCTGACTATTTTAATCTAAATGAAAATATAGTTTAAAACAATTGCAACCAGTGAGGGAAACCATAGGAATGCCAGTATATGAAGTTGCTGTTCAGCTCACCATGTTGTCCCCATTGTAGGAATTTATTTTTGCATATGGTTATAGTATTAAACTAGCAAGTTGAAATCTACCTTTAAAAGGGGGAAAAGTGAATTCAATAAATCTGGTCATGTGTGTGTTGGGACACAAAGTGGAAGCTCACAATGGTCAAAAGTGCAACTAATCACTAACTTTATCCATGAAAGGAAAAGGCCACTCTTACCTGGTCTGGCATCTGAGCTGTGTCACTGTGCTGAAGTTATAATGCTCTCTAAAGTAGATGAGTAAGCCACCTCAGTTATAAAAATGATGAAAGCCATAGCGGAAGTAAAATCCACAACAGCATTCGAGAGGAAGTGAATAAATATTTTGTAAAAAATGAGAAAACTTGGAAAGCTTAATCAAAGATGTTATGTGCTATAGTCTCATTTTGTTTAGTAAATCCTAATGATTCTAATTTATGACTATGTTATCTGAATTAGCAAAAGTAAAATCTGCTCACAGCTGACTAAATTATGCACAATTTCATCTAGATTTCAACATGAGCCATAATCCTTTTGTTCTCCTCAATACTGGTGAAGGCCTTTCAACACAATGAAATAGTCCCGCAGCCTACATGTCGAACTTACAATTTTAAACAGAATCCATAATCCATGTATTTGAAGCAAATTTTCTTACCATCACGATACAAATGTGGTACAGTTGGATGCCTATATGCTGCGGTTATATCAGAATTCCATAATAGGCGATTTAAAATAAATTCAGCTATGCCAATCACATCACTGTTGCTTTCCAGTGGAATCAGTTCACCAAATACGCACTAAAATGTGACACAAGATGAAGATTTTAGTCGGTGAACCAAAATGTATCCTTTCTCTTCATAAGTAAAAACATAACCATATTCATCAGAGATGTTTATCGCAACTACAATTTTTCATTTCTTTACAATGGTATGGTTTGAAACCTTATCAAAAGGTGCAATATAGCTTCATTATATTTAATTGTACTAAATAAACCTCACCTCCAGTCCTATTCGCAGCCACAGAGGATTATAAGACAAAAGCCATTTTAGGATCTTCTGTCGTTCTCCTTTATTGGAGGGGAAAATATAAAGTGTTAACAGAGCAGCACTGAAAAAGATACAAACAATACTAAAATTCATGCTGGCAAACTACAGTCTGCTAATGACCATTCCATGAAAACCATTCCATCTAGAAATAGAGGGAAGTACCTTTCATACAGCAACACCACAATGCTGATTTCTGTATAAATTGAATTTTTGACTTTGGCTAATTTATTTCTGATAAAAATTGTACTCGAACTGGTCAGGATAAGTGGGTTATTCTTTTAAATCACTTTCACCCTCACTCTTGTGGGTCAAGATCAGCTGTCCACGAATAATACAAGTAATAGAACCTATGCCCTATTCAGCATACGGTGTGAACCCATCAGATTCCATTTTATTTATCATCAACCCCTGTGAATGCATTCAATGTTATTGCAGCCAGACCCCATTAATAGGAATTTAGGAGGTCCATGTATGACCAATAACATATACCAAAGATTGTTGCAGAGAGTTCTCTTAGGACTGGTTTTCGAGAATGAGGTGGGCCAAGTAGATCAAATAACAGGAGGGATCATTATATTGCAAGGTTGAGGTTGGTTATGGAAAAGGACAATGAAAGCCAACTTCAAATGGGCGAGAATGATTCCAATTGCCTGGGCCAGATGTTTGAACAATGGGTTGCATTTGGAGAAGAACTGGTTTGGGCTCAGACTAGGTGAAGTGGAAAGGCAGGGCAAACAAATCCAGATAAAAGAGATAGAGATTAAGATGAAGAAAAAATATGCCTATGACAGATGCCAGGTGGACAATACACCCAAAAACCGAATACAGAAGATATAGAGGAAAGGTGAAAAAACATATAAGAGAAGCAAAGAGATGGTATGAAGAGAGACCAGCAGGTAATGTAAAAGGGAACCTAAAAATCTTTTGTCGGCAAATAAATAGTAAAACGATGGTAAAAGAGATTAGGCACCAAAAAGGGAGTTCATACTTGGGGGAAGGGGAATACTTAAATAAATACTTTGCACCAAGCGGTAATGCAGGCTATGGTGAAAGGTGCATTTTTTTAAAAATGGGACCCGAGTGTCACTGGCTGGGCCAGCATTTATCGCACATTCCTAACTACCCTCCGTTTCAGAGAACCAAATTGCTGTGAATCTGGAGTCACAGGCTAGGACACAGATTTCCTTCACATCACCAAACAAGATGCGTTTTTACAACAATCGATAATGCATTCATAGTCATCATTAGATTTTTTAAAATTCAAATTTCGCAATCTGCTGTGGCGGGATTTGAACCCGGGTCCCCAGATCTTGCTGTAGATCTCTGAATTACTAGTCCAGTGAAAATACCACTAAGCCATTATCTTCATTTGAGAGATCCAATACCACCACCTGAAGAGTTAATTAGGCACCAAATCAAGATGGCCTGCATCCAACAATATGGAGGGAAGGGAAAGTAAAAAATTGTGGCGGCACTGGCCATAATTTTTCAGTCTTCCTTAGACTCAGGGATGATGGCAGAGTTCTGCAGAATTGCAAATGTTGCACTCTTGTTCAAAAAAGGATAAGCCTAGCAACTACAGGCCAGTCAATTTAACCTTAGTGGTGGGGAAGATTTTAGAATTGAAGGTTTAGGACAAAATTAATAGCCACTTGGACAATGCAGGTTGATTAAGGAAAGCGTAGATTGTTTCAGAATTGTGTTTAACATGCTGGAGCCTTTTGATGAGGTAACAGAGAAGGTTGATGAGTGTAACGCTATTGATGTAGTGTAGGGCTTCCAACAGGCATTTGATGAAGTGCCGCACAAAGTTTGGGCAAAGTTGGAGCTCATGGACGAAAAGGGACAGCAAGAACATGGATATGAAATTGTTTTGAGTGACAGGAAACTGAGTAGTGGTTAACGGACGTTTTATTGACTGAAGAAAGGCTTACCATGCTGTTCCCAGGGATCAATGTTTGAGCCCTTAAACTTCCTGATTTAAAAGGCGTACAGGGCACAACTTCAAAATTTACGGATGATATGAAACTTGGAAGCACTGTAAACTGTGAGGATGTGCACAACTTCAAAAGTACATAAATAGATTGTTGAATGGGAGGACAAGTAGCAAATGAAGTTTAATGCAGAGAAATGTGAAGTGATTTATTTTGGTAGGAAGAATATGGAGAGATATCAAAAACGCACCCGAGCAGAAGAACCTAATTGGAAATGTGCATAAATCATTAAAGGTGGTATGTACAGATTGAGAACAAGGTTAATAAAACAATAGCATCCTTGGCTTTCTGAATAGGGGCAGAGCGTAGAAAAGCATGTTAAACTTGCACAGAACATTGATTTGGCCTCAACTGGAGTAGTGTGTCAGTTCTGGGCACCAGGCAGAAGTTGCAGAATAGCAACCATCAACACATTCAGCTTATACTTTATCCAAATTGAACCATAAGATTCTTCAACTGGGGATCATGTTTTAAATCTATATGCTTGAAAATTTACCAATGTCTTTCCAGAGATATCGGTCTTTCCGCACAACCAGATGTTTAGCCTCAATGGCAGCTTCCAACTTCTGTATAACCTTGACCATCCCTTCAGATGTAAATAGTCTGCAAGCTGCACGGCGAAGGCGATTAAGTCGACATTTTGCAGTATATGCTCTTAGTGACATTTCTTCATTGGTTGGTGCTGCAGGAACACTAACTTTATGGTGCTGTATCTCACTACCCATAAACAGCGTAGCAGTATTCACTGAAAAACAAATTCCAACAATTAGAATTATCATGACAGCAGGAAAAAAAATTGGGAGCAATTTTCTCCCACACCAAGTGTCTGGAAAAGATTTCTATAACTGATTTTGTAACTGCTTAAAACTGAAAGGGTTAGACAGCGCCAGAATTGAAAGAAAACTTTTGCAAAAGAAAATTCTTAAATGCACATCTAAAAAGTTGACAAAGAATGTCAAAATATAACATTTTGGGTCTGAGAACTAAATACTTAATTCATAAAGAGAATAGTAAATACTAAAAGCTACACTTGGTAACCATTTCAGCTCACCTCTGGAGGACTCGGTGTTCACTGTAAAGTCATCAGGAGTAAGAATAAAATTTAACCACCACGTAAAGCCTCTTTCCTGCTTCTCCTTCCATTGTTCATCATAAAACATATTTTTTGCAGCAAATGGCATTGGATGTCTAGGGATAACTGCAAATACAAATAAATGGGTATAATGCTCATTAATGGAAATAACGCCATTCAACACAATAAGTGTAAGGAAACAAACAGAACAGCCTTTGCTGTACAACAATCTAGTCCAACAGATCAGCCATTTACCACACATGTCTAACTGGGATCCCAAATGTGGATAAATGCATTTCTGACTAGCAAATTTAAAAATTGAGTTTTCGCCACTGAGGTTATCTCAATATGGTTTCTGGAGCATGCACTCGTACTTGAAGCTGTGCGTGGACTTGCTGGTAACATGTGAAAACAAAATGCAGAGTTCAATTGTTTTTTGATCAACCAGAGTGCTCTCTTCCTTTGATTACTGAACCGTGGTAAATAATGGTGAAGGAAATGTCACTTACCCATAAACAGTGAGTGTACACAAGGCATTTCTATTAGAATTAATGCATCTGAATAGTTAGTTAACTTAATTAATAAACGTTGGGGGGAATTTTACCAAAAAATGGCAGAGCGTTGTTACTGGCGAGAAAACCGGTGTGTTTCTCTCTAGATCTTACAACATGTTTCATGTCACCACACAGGGATTGGGGTCTAAACACACTGACAAAATCTGACTGCACTGTGATTGGGACACCATCTTTAAAGGGTGTCCTGATCAGAAACTGCTGAATATCAGGTAGGGGGGTGGAATCCCAGAGAGAGTGCTTGCTAATGGCATGCTAATGTATTAAAATATGCTTTCTGCAGTCCCATGGTGTGTTTCATGCCACTCGTTGGTGTGAATTTCTGGATTCTGAGCACGCACTGCCATTGCCGCAGACAGAGAGTTCAGGTACAAAATCACCCCATAACCGGCACCGCCACTTCAAGGCAATTCTTTTGATGGCTCGCAAACTTTCCTCTCCAAGGTGCCAACAACTTAAAGCAGGCGACAAAAAATGTTCTAATCTGGATTGAATGAAGAACCCAACATTAAAGCTAATCACCCTCAAGTTTGAAATTTCTCCAGTGATCTATGAACTCAACCCACAAGCGTGAAATACTCAAAAGGATTATTAAAAAGTTGCTCACTTTGCCAATAAGTAGCACAATCCAAAGGAATTAGTTACAGTCTATATCTCTGCAGCCATTAAAAATGGAAAAAATAATATTGATTCTAGTTCAGAATCAAAGACTACTAAACTTATTTTACTCAGTACAACATGGTATATAAAACAGATCACATAAGTATAAATTGATAACACCAACAGGAATACACAAGAACCAACCTCTCATTGTAAAAGAAATTGAAAATGTATTTTAAATAGTTTGCATCAAAATACAATTGTAGTCTCAAGTTACCCGAAACAAATTCTGAACAAGTTGCTCGAGACTTTCAGAAGATTAGAAATCTGAAGCAGACGAGACTCACCGGAATGACCAAATGCAAACAGTTACAGGATGTCTAATTGAACAGTTTAACAAAAAAATCCTATTGATTGTCGGCACAGCCATGAGCTAACTGTCTTGTTAGGAATATTCCAGCATTCAGAACATGTAAGCAAAACTGTAAAGATATGTGCATTTCATGGCAGTTCAAAATCTAATGATGCAACATCATTGAAAGTGTGTGCCTTCTACACAGACCATTTTGCATATAAAGTAACTTGCATCAACTAGATAGATATTCAACAGCACATGGAAATTATGGCCAGAATTTTACCATTTTTTGTCTAAATACCAGGCAGGCTTAAAACTGGGAGTTTCAGATCTGTTTTTTGGCGCGTTTGCATGCCCCCCCCCCCCCCCCATATGCACTCTGGGCGCAAAATTTTGAGCGAGTCTGTTGCTTGCTGCAGAAGTCTGTGGGCGGGGCTTAACAGGGCCGAAAGTGTGCAGAGGTAGGTAGTGCGCATGTGCAGACCTCTGATGCTGCACATGCGCATTAACAGTAGCAGGGCTCTGACAGACAAAGAGAGCTGTCAGGCCCCTGCTAGCCTGAAGCAGACCCCCCCCCCCCCGCACTACTATCACAGCCCAAGATACAGCCCCCATCGGCCCCCCTACTGCCCAGGCTAATCGCAGGACCCACCTCCCCCACCAATCATAGACCCGCCATCCTTCCCCCACCGATTGCTGCAGAATGGCAACGGGCCCCCTCCCTTTCTGTCCGCCCACCGATCGCTGCAGAGTGACAGTGGGCCCCTCTCTCTCCCCACTGATCATTACAGAATGGCAGCAAGCCCCCTCTCCCTATTAGCCCCGGCCCCCCCCCCCCTAGTGCCAGTCTGGCACTGCCTAAGGCGTATTCCCCCCCGCCTTTGCCCTTGATTTCCCCAGGGGGCCTTAATGACCTCTGGTTCCACCAGCGAGGCCAGGACAACTGCTCCCTGTTAATGGGGGGCATGTCTATTCCTCACCTGCGAGAATCTCCCCCAGCAAGGCCATAAAGGTAGGTGAGCCCGGACGATAGAGCGCCAAGCTTACCAAACACATTTAAGATGCGATTTCCATATATTTAAATAAATTAATCAGCCTCTCACCCATTTCCGACAAGAGGCTAACCGCGTCGGAAATCCTGTACTTGTAAAACCAGCGCCAATTAAGCTATTCGTTTTACGCCCCACTTTACGACTGCGAAAATGGGCACAACACAATGGTAAGATACCGCCCTCTATTTGGTTCAACCATCAAGCTGCATTGCTAAGGTAAATCCAATGCATCCAATTTTATTTTGCCGAGCTGCAGTGCACCAGTTCAGAAAAGTTCAAATTTCACACTATGACACCTAAAGTTTAAAAGTTTATTCATTAGTGTTGCAAATAGGTTTACATTAACACTGCAATGAAGTTACTGTGAAAATCCCCTAGTCGCCACACTCCAGCGCCTGTTTGGACACACAGAGGGAGAATTTAGCATGGCCAATGCATCTAACCAGCATGTCTTTCGGGCCTTAACCAAGAAATGGTTATTGTAACACATCTCTAGAAGTGCACTAATGCCAGCCATAATGAAAGTATATGAAACCGTGATACTAAAAAAAAACTTTGGGCATTAAGTGACTTGGAAAAATTAGAAGTATTTCAAATAAATAGGTATAAGCTTCAGACATTGTGAAGTCACTTCTGTGACTACTACTTCAATTGAGATGATCTTTAGAAATTAAACGTTATATATTTTTTCAGTTTACATTTTGTAAATAAACAAAATACGTAGCAAAAGCTTGCAAATACTATACATTTACCTACCTGTCTTAGTCAATTTTCTAAAAGCAAAATGCGACTGCGCAACCCCAGGCATTAGCTTTCCAGGTTTTACTTGAGCAGTAGTGGAGGACCTAACATGAGCAACTGTGGAGTTCAACAAAAATACAAAAGTTACTTCATAACCTATTAAAACCTTAATAATTAATCCTCAAAACAATCCTCTTAAAAACTACAAAAACAGAAAGATGAATACTATATGCATTACATGAATATGTTTCTCAGTGAATTATGCATGACAATGCATATACACAAATGGCCTTGGTTTGGAGTTACTAGCTGCTAATATGTCACGTGGCAATTTGAATTGAGAATAGTTTACACATTTACTTTGGTAAAATGATGCCACCTTGGAAAAAGCATTATTGCACATGCGACATAGATGCAGAGATTTCGAAAATGGGTGGAAACTGTGCAACACCCTTGATCAGCCTTATTTGGCAAGAGGCCGACAGTGTATTCCATATTTGCATCTTAAATCGGACAACATACTAATTACTACTGTCTATTTTGGATACCCAGGGCCTTGTCAGATTAAGCATAATGCAAAGGTGATTTGGCTATGTGGTGATCTGAACCATACTGTTTTGGAAACATTGGGGGCGATTCTCCCAAAAGTGCTGACTGTTTTGTCAGTGCAGCTTCACACTCAAAACTACCCACTCTGCACTGCAGAGGTCACAAACAGGAATCTCATTAAAAACCGGGGGGGGGGCCTATTTGCGCCAGAGTCTGACAGCTCCAGAACTCTGTGCATGCGCAGTGGTCCCCATCTGTCAATCTCTCCGTTTGCTGGCCAGCTCCATTGCTGGTCAGCCCGGGACTCCCGCAGTGCAGCCCCCCCCCCCCCCCCCAAAACCCAAACCCCTCTCCCCCTGATTGCAGCCCCCACAATAATTCCTGGGCCAGCTCCGACCCCCCCCTCCCCCACCCTACCTCAGTGCACCCCGATGTCCAGCACCCCGCACCCAGCAGTGGTGATCTCCCCCACCCAGCAGACCTCCCCCTTTACCACGGCAAACCCGCCACCACCCCCAGCCCACCCTGATCGCTGGTCTCTCTCTAGCCCAGACAGATCACCATGCAGAGTGGCAGGGCCCCCACCCACCGATCACCCTTAGGCCCCGCCCACAGTAGGCCCCTCCCCCTTGGCACTGCCCAATGCCCAGTGGGCAGCGCCAAGGTGCCCCCTGGGCATGGGCACTTTGCCCTTTGGGCAGTGCCAGGGTGTCCATGCCCAGGGGGCACCACCACCCCACCCCCTGGGGGCCCCCCGATTTCCCCCCCTTCATTCCGGTGGGGTCTCTCACTAGTTCCCCAAATGTGAGGAGCTACTCTAAACCCCGCCGGAATGAAGTACTCCTGGCGGGGTGGGAGATTCTATCAGGACCGGCAAGTTCTTGATAATGAAATGCAAAACATATTTAAACTATATTTTTTTAAAATTCAAATGACTTACCTGTCATCCAGCCGGTTTCCAGCGTGGTCTGGACTCCGACTGTTCTCCGGCTCTGGGAGGTGCACATGCGTTCCCGACGCATGTGCAAATCCCAAAAAAAGGCCGACGACATGCATCTCCCAGCCCGACCCGCCAGAAAAGTTGTGGATCGCGATGGGAGAATCGCCCCCATTAAATGTGGTTAGATCTTGAGGAGCTGAGTGACACACTCTTATGTCAGCGCAGAACCATTAAGTAAATGCCCAACCTCATATCGCTAAGTGCTAATATATTTAAACACGACTAGAAACACTTTTGTAATTCTAACAGTGGTAATATCATTATCATGGTTAGAATGAGCTAGTGGAAAGCACGGGAATTGCTGAACCTAATGTCATGCACTCTGAAGACCTGTATTCTCTGATCTTTTTGATGTCACTATGAAGTTCAATTTCAATATATTTAAACTGCAGATGCATTATTCCTATTATTCAATAGCACAATCAAATTAAGTTATAGCAGTTTCTGACCACAAGAATTGGAATTGCTTTCTTAAAGTCCAACTGGCCTCCAGCATTAGAGGCCCATGGGATGTGGTACAATACATTAAAAAAAAAATCTAAATAAAGCAATCAAAAATGCTGATCTGTACCTCCTTTAGTTTCAAATATCACTGCATAACATTTTATATCCATCAACCATACTTATTTATGGTTTTTACTCTTTATAAACCCACCATATTCGCTGTACAAAATTAAGTACATCAATTCATACCAGATTTTCTTTTCTGGAGTTGCTTCCTTCCTCCACACGAAGAGTATTTTTTCACAACACTTGATTTCCGATACGATTGTTCCAGGTTTACAGACTTTCTCTTGGGAACATAAGGATCCTTTTCCTGCGCATCAGTTGATAAGAATTCCGAACTTCTTCTCTTTCTGCTTGAAATGGGTAGTTGGATTACAAGACTTGGATTTCTGTTTTCAGTTTCAGTGTACATAGCACTAGCAGACTGTGAACTGAAATTTGTTTTGACTTCAATAGCTTGCTTCCTTGGCAGTTTAACTTTTCTCTCCAGTTCGCAGGGTCCGATAGATTTAGTTTTGGCTCCTGTCGCCGTGTAGACAGGGAGCTGCTTGGTTTGATCAGTAGATTGACATGTGTGCTGTCTATGTGGCTGTGTGCTCTGATGGTGATTAGAAGTTTTGGACTTTACAAGAAAAGTTAACCTCGATTTTGCTGGCTCCAGCTCTTCCACATTAATAACAGCTGGAGCACCCAGTGCTGGCCCAGGTGATCCAAGCGTTGCCACAAAGCCCAACTGTTCATTGCTCCTTTCCAGTATTGAGGAATTTCCAGACTGCAACCTAATTTCATCCAAGGTAGGTTCAACAGCCTGTACATGACTTAATCTTGACAAAGGCTGGTTCATAGTTTCCCGTGTATCTTTCAAAAACTGATCTGGTGACAACACTGATGACTCAACAACTGGTTCAGCGTCTTCATCAGGGACATAACTATCATTTACAAAAGAATCAGGGCTTAAGATCCGACGTACATGAAAAGGAGTAGAAGGAGCAGATATACAAGGAAAATGTGTGGGTGTTTTGATAGAAAACCTTTCCACTGGTTGATATACCAAGTTCACCATGGGCTCCAGAAAAGTCTCAGCTATGAAAGGTTCATTGGGCTTTTTGTCACAAACCAGTCTCCTCTCATTTTGCAATGCTACTCCATTACTTTTGTGGACAGAGTAAGTAGTATAGCATTTAAGCGAAAGTGGAGTACAATTTTCAAGTTCTTCCTTCTTTTGACTTGGGGGTAATATAGGGGATAATTGCATTATTTTGTGACCATCATACTCTGAAGGATCGTGAAGAGGGGGAATTCTATCTCCAACAGGACTGAGATTTTCACATGACTGAAGAGGACTTCGAGGCTCCACCTTTTGTGATATGATTATTGTTTTGCTGGCAATTGATGCACTTCTTTTTGGTTTCAAAAGAGCAGAACCTTCTGAGGTTTTCTTTCTTTTAATGGTTTCCCACAGGCTTCGCTATGGAAGTAAATTAAGTATTTAGACTGTGCAGTTTTAAAACATTGAACACAATACACTTGTAATACAAATCATCACTTTAATAACTGAAAGCAATTAGGAAGTTATCCAGAACCAGTACCTGTATACTCTACTATTTTATATGTATGAATGTACTGTTGAAGATTAAAAGAAAAATAAAACAATATTTACTTGCTGAGTACTTGCATATTAGTTCATGCTAAACTATTATGTTGTATTCCATTAGTAAATTAAACTCAATTAACCCCGCACATCATTGAATAAAAAGATTTTACTGTACTGTAATTCTGAAATTACGCTTCCAAACCTGTTCATCATAACTCTTGACTTGCCTGGAGTTCGAAAATCTATCTCAGCCTGAAATATGCTCTATGACAAGTTTCCACAGCTCTCTGAGGTAGAGAATTCCAAAGATTCAAAATGCTCACTGAAGAGATTTCTCAAGGCCCAATGGGCAATCCCCTATTCTGAAACTATGCCCCCCCAATTTTAGATTCCCATACGAGGGGAAATATCCTCTCAATATCTACTCTGCCAAGTCCTCCCGGAATCTAATATACTGCAATAGGATAACATCATTCTTCTAAAATCCAGAATGAATATAGTCACATCCTTCATCCAGGAATCAACTGAGTGAACTTTCTCTGAACAGTCTCCAATGCAAGTATATTCTTCCTTAAATAGGAGACCAAATCTGTAGGCAGTACTCTAGGTACTCAGCATCCTGTACAATTGCAGCAACATTTCTCCATTTTTACATTCTACCCTTCTTACAATAAAGGCCAACATTCCATTTGTCTTAATGACTTGATGTACCTGCATGCTAATATTTTTCCAATTCATGTATAAGGACATCCAGATCCCTCTCTCCCACAGCATTCTGCAGTTCCTCTCTATTTAAACAAGATTTCTTTCTTCCTGCCAAAATGGATAACCTCACATTATAATCCATCTGCCAGCATGGCCCCCAATCCCCCATCTCAACTATTGATTTCCTACGGCAGACTCTGTCCTCCTCACAATTTGTTTTCGGGCCAATACATTCTGTATAGATTGTAAATAGTTGAGACCCTAGCATTGATACCTGCTCCACACCACTAATTGTAGTTTGCCAACCTGAAAATGCCCCATTTAACCCAACTCTGTTTTCTCTTGGCCAATTCTCTACTCATGCCAACATATGACCCAAATACCAGATGCTCTTTTCTTGTGCAATAATGTTTAATGCGGAACCTTATCAAATTTAGCAGTTCCCCATTTATCTACCTTGATCATTCCATCCACAAACAACTCTTCATCCTCCAGCAACTCTTAAATATGTCAATCATGACTTCCTGATCACATAATCAAGCAGAGTCAACATTATTTAATTATGATCTTGACCTTTTCACTGACAGGCGATATGCTAACTGGGCCATGCTTTCTGTCTGCCTCTTTTTTTAAAGAGGGACATAAGGTTTGCAGTTTCTTAACCGCTGGCTCCTTTCTGTAATCTAGGGAATTTTGGAAGATTACTATCAATCCATCCACAATCTCGGCAACATTTCCTTTATGACCCATGGATGCAAGTCATTAGGCATCAAGTCCAGAGGACTTGTCAGTTTTTATCCCCCTTAATTTGCTGAGTACTTTTCTTTCTCTTGATTGTGCTTGTTTTATGTTGTCATACCTTTTCAAATGAATTATTTTCCATTTTAACAGCACTAAAAACCTAACAGTCAAAAATTTGGGAAAATATTTCAAAATATGGATGGGGATATATATTTTGAAATATTTTCCCAAATTTTTGACCGCCAGGTTTTTAGTTCCTGCGATTATAATTTTGACATTATCTTCCAAAGGGAATTCCTCTAATTCTGTGCAATGCTCAGATGAAAACAAGATGAAAGAAAGGATCCAAGCCTGCTCCAGAGGCAGATTAGCTGCACCCAACGTTGCCCATGCAAATCACATTCATAAGTAGGGGCACATCTGCCATGGAATGTGAGAGAAGAGTCGCCAATACAAACTTCTTTTCACTATGGTTGATTTCCCAGATTTAGTAATCTCCTTGAATCTTATTTCCAACCAAGTTCCACCATGGGGCCAATTCTTCCAAGTTCACCACATGACTCTGAACATTTGACCACCTGCTCATGGCTACAGGGACATCAACAATCCAGTTACAGATCACAAGTGTATTATTCAGGTCACTAATTGCTCACTAGGACACTGTAGTTTAATTACCTTTCCCATAGATAATTAGGCAGCACAAAGAGGATGCTACATTATTTTCAGTTTGCCAGATTCTCCCAAGTCTATCATCCCCCCCCCCCCCCCCCCCCCCCCCACACTCTGCTCCTTTTTTCTTTCACGCCCGGGCGCACTGCTTCGGATTTTTTTTCGAACTGCGCATGCGCAGTTCAGAGCTCCGATCCTTCCGGCAGCTCTAAGCCCCACCACTGCGTGGATCTGACCGGAGCCGGCAAAAAGCGTATGGGCGCGCTGCAAAGATGATTCCGGGCTCGGATCTATTTGACGCCCAGATTCGGCACTTGTACTCAAAATGGTAAAATCAGGGCCAATATGTGGCAAGTGTGACAAGCATAGAGGAAAAGGTGACTTTGGACCCATTCTTCTCAAAATACTGTAATGTTGTTTCCCTTGTATCATTTCTGGGTCTGTTATGGACTAATTGATAGAAATGACCATTAGTTATCAGCTCCATTATCACTGAATCATTCAACTTCCAAGATAGTAGAAGGTAAACTCGGTGGCCTTTGATTTTTTAATATCATGCTTAAAATCAATTGGTCTAAGTCACCATGGCCATTGAAAAAACAAAAGAAACGAAGAGTACTTTGAATTTACTTTTGCAAAACAGCTAACAGTTAACATTCAAGTTCAGAATTGTTGCTGGTCCTTATGCTGTGTTAGATAAAAATCATGGCCATTCCTTTTTAAAGAAGTTTATCAGAAAGAAAAGTGCAAATATTTGTTATTTGTGGTAGGATCAAGTGCAATGGAAAAGGATAAACAAAACTTACAATTATATAGTACTTTTAATGGAGTAAAACATCCTAAGGTGCTTCCTGAAGCTTCAATCAATATTTGACTTCAAGCCATGCAAGAAAAAGCCAAGAATTTGGCCAGAATGGTAGGTTTTAAGGATGCCAAAGGTGGATGTGGCTGTGCAGATGAACAGCTGTGCAAATACTGGGGGGAGCAGAGCGCCAAAGGTTAAACAGTTGGAATTTTCAAAATGCATTTGTGAAGAACTTACAGAAAACATTTTCCCCTGCCCCTGCTATCCAGAGCAGTTTGCAAGACAGTACGGAAATATGGGCCATTAGGAAGTGATCAGATACAATCTCAGCTATGACTAAGACCATGCAAGCAGAGAGGCCATGTGATGGGGAGGGGTAAATGTGACTACGGGTAGATGCTTATATGGAAGGGGAGATTATGGGATTACAGGAGGGGAGTGAAATTAGAAAAATGGCAGAAGGCAGTACACGTTCCAATAAAGATTGAAATCACTGTAAATGAAGTCAAAGAGTACAGCAAAGGAAAGAATGCACAATATTCTGGGGAGGGTGCAGGTTGGTCAAGAATTAAGATTAGTTAGGAAAGTTGACAAACGTTTGAAGGAGAAGGGGCCAGAGGTGGTGTAATTTGGTAATAAGGACTATTCTGCCACCATGGGTAGATTGCAAAGCAAGAAGACTACAGAATGCAACTGATGGCAAGGATCTTATTTATTAATAGATGACCATTCTGGAAGGATATGGTGACAGTGTTTGTGTGATGGGTTAGAGGTCTAGATGAATGATATGAAGACTCACGTTTTTACTATTTAATTATTATTAGTGTCACAAGAAGGCTTACATTAACACTGCAATGAAGTTACTGTAAAAATCCCCTAGTCGCCACACTCAGGCGCCTGTTCGCATACGCTGAGGGAGAATTTAGCATAGCCAGTGCACCTAACCAGCAGGTCTTTCAGACTGTGGGAGGAAACCAGAGCACCCGGAGGATGCATGGATAAACCTACGCAGACATGGAGAGAACGTGCAGACTCCGCACAGATAGTGACCCAAGCCAGGAATTGAATCCGGGTCCCTGGCGCTCTGAGGCAGCAGTGCTAACCACTGTGCCACAAGTTCAAATACTACCAAAGTAGCTGAAGAATTGAAATGCAGATAACCAAATAAAGATGGAATTAAAAAGAGTCAATATCAGTAATGGTTGTGTGGTTGTCATAAAGGATGAGGAATAAAATGCTGAACAATGTAGTGTGTCAATAGTGTATCATTTACAGTGCTAACTAAGAAACAGGAACAAATTCTCTCACCTTCTTTTTGGGTGGGTTCTCTGCCTTGCCCAGTAGAACACAGAGAACTTTCACACAGCCAACATTAAATGTCACTGTTTCTCGGACACCTCCAGCATCTACTGGTGTCCAAGTTATGGTAAGGTAATACTTTTCTGCTGGCTGCGAGGGGAAAAACATATTTCAAAAGACCACAATTACAACAATGGTTTCCATTAATCTCACACACAATTAAATAAATAAGGAAATGCAGTTATAAATGAAGGGCCATAACTTTCATTGAGGAGTAATCACAATAAGATTGCCACACCACTCCTATTGACTTGCACAATAATGCAGCCACTTCTTTCTCTCCCAACCATCCAACTCAGGCTGAGCAAGACAGTTGCAGTGCAGCAGGTTCCCCAGGCCCTTTGTGGAACTAAGGACGACGCCATTCCCCTTTTTTTACATCATTGGTTGCCATAAAGCAGATGTGCTACTGTGCTACCGTGCCGCCCTTATTAGGAGCCAATGTTAGGTTAGTCAGCATATGCCATTCGCTATATTGTAACAGTTTTAAAGTTTATTTATTAGAGTCACAAGTAAGCTTACATTAACACTGCAATGAA
This sequence comes from Mustelus asterias, assembly GCF_964213995.1. Taxonomy (NCBI): domain Eukaryota; kingdom Metazoa; phylum Chordata; class Chondrichthyes; order Carcharhiniformes; family Triakidae; genus Mustelus; species Mustelus asterias. Next base: position 70,710,416 of record NC_135808.1, read on the forward strand.
GTTATTGTGAAAATCCCCTAGTCACCACACTCCAGCACCTGTTTGCATACACTGAGGGAGAATTTAGCATGACCAATGCACCTAACCAACATGTCTTTTGGATTGTGGGAGAAACCGCAGCACCCGGAGAAAACCTACGCAGACACAGGGAGGACATGCAAACTCCACACAGATAGTGATCCAAGTTGGGAATTAAACCAGGGTCCCTGTCACTATGAAGCAGCAGTGCTAACCACTGCACCACCAGTGACCACACATCCAAAGATAGTTCAGTGAGTATAAAGTAATGTCCAACATCTTCTGAAAGACAGAAAAAGCACATTTTTTTTCCTAATGATGACAGGAATTTAGATAGCTGAGACAGATTATCACAGTAACTTCATTGCAGTGTTAATGTAAGTCTACTTGTGACTAATAAACAAAAGCTATTTTGTAGTTGGTGGCCCCTTTTTAGGTCAAACCAAATAAACAAACTCAAATTAAGTCAGGAAAGAGTAAAAGGGGCAGCTCCCCAAAAGGAGGGGGAACAGCCCGAACAGAAATCAAAGTACAAAGGAAACTTAAAGACATCAAATTAAAATGTGATTATCAGGGTCAATAACGCACCCCAACCCCTGCAGTGCCCAACGGGCACGGAAGACGTCAACCGCGCTCGTGGACACCGCATGCTCCCTCTCCAGGGACACCTGGCCGCGAACGTAGCCGCGGTAGAGGGGCAGACAGTCAGGATGGACGGCCCCCTCGATCGCCCGCTGCCTGGACCGGTAAACATTAAAAAAATTAACATGAATCTGATATTAAGCTGACACCGAAGTGAAAGCAGTTCTTTAACAATCTAACCCACTTTCTCCATTATCCATTTAAAGGAGCATGAAGCAAGTGAGAAATGGTCCATTTATTGCGTCATCTTCAAGAAATATGTCTGTAACTTCTCCCTAATGAAAAGAGCAGCATCAGTAATAGTTGCCCAACGGAAATCTGGTTTGGTATTTTGTCAATTATTAAGTACTGCAATTTCAAAAATCAAGCAGAACACTGACTTAAGATCTGACATGCACTAGTGGAAGGATGTCAATAACCCTAACTTTTGTTCAAGAAATTAACAAGATAGAAAATCATCTCCTCATTGGATCAATATAAATATTCCAGAAAACACCACATTGATATTTATGTCAAAGAATTTGGTACCAAGATGGTTTGTAAGCCTATGATTTAAAACAAAGTTCCAATTTATCGTAAACCGAAGGTAATGCTTAACTATAACCAGACACAACCAAGAGAACAGTTGAATGAAAGTGGTAGAAGATCAGCAGGACATCCTTTAAGAGATGCAGTGCACATTGCTTTCAAATAAAGCAATGCTTGTTGTTTTGTGGCAGTATAATACTGCCACAGTATAGTCAGGATTTGAGCTAGCTGATCATAGAATCTGATTTCAAATCAGAATTTGATCATAAATCCAACAGTGGAGAAGGAGGCCATTTGGCCCATCGAGTCTGCACCAGTCCTCCAACAGAGCATCTTACCCAGGCCCTATTTGATTTGATTTATTATTGTCACATGCATTCGTATACAGTGAAAAGTATTGTTTCTTGCGTGCTATACAGACAAAGCATACGATTTATAGAGGAGAGTGCAGAATGTAGTGTTACAGTGATAGCGAAGGTGTATTGAACGATCAACTTAATGCAAGGTAGGTCCATTCAAAAGTCTGATGGCAGCAGGAAAGAAGCTGTTCTTGAGTCCGTTGATATGTGACCTCAGACTTTTGTATCTTTTTCCCAACAGAAGATGGAAGAGAGAATGTTGGGGTGTTTGGGATCCTTAATTATTCCAGGTGCTTTGCCGAGGCAGCAGGAAGTGTAGACTGAGTCAATGGATGGGAGGCTGGTTATCCCTTTAACCCCATACATTTCCCATGGCTAGCCCACTAATCGACACATGTTGGGATAGTAAGGGGCAAATTTAGCATGGCCATTCCACCTAACCTGCACATCTCTGCTCAATTTTCTCTGGAGGCTGCAGTGGAGACGGTGCCCCTGGCAGACCTCTGCAGCTCTTTAACCCAGCAGCACTGACAACTTAAAATCAGAGAGAGCATTGGCCACGAGTCGAGGGACTTGTCCTTCTTACTTACCTCGACCACAAATTCCCGTTCGCTGACTGCAAACCCCTTGGAGCTGGGGAACTTGTCGATCGCCACCAGGACCGGGACACTCTCGGGGTTTTCGATGGCCAACACTTCGGTTTTCGAGCAGCCGGTCCGCACGGTGTTGAAACAGACGAAGGGGGTTCGGGCGAAGTGAGTGAGGGTGAGGACGGGGACATCCTCGCCTCCTCCTCCAGCTGCAGCCGGGATCCCGCGGTACGACCGCTGGGCTGAGCGCACCTCCATCGGGCCCTTTTTGCCGGCCCGAGCAAAGCTCCGTTGCTGTCCTCCTCTCCTCTCGGGTCACTTGGTCTCCAGGCCGCTGCTTCGTAAACAGCCGTTAACACAGCGACCCTCTCTCTCTCTCTCTCTCTGCGGGGCGGAAAACAGCGGCCCCTCCCCCTCCCGCCCAACGCTCCATTCAAACTGCCAGATCCAGCCAATCAGGCACCGGCAGCGGCATTCCATTCACCAATCAGACCCGCTGAGATGCCAGCCAATGGGAGAGACCCTCCTCGCGGGCAAGCCCCGCCTCCAACTGTCAAAACCCCCGCCCCGCCCGTCCAATCAGAGCTCGGGCTCTTCAAAACGGCTCGCTCAATGACATGCGCGGCTCCTCCGAAACATCGAATCCCTCTGAAGATTCGAACGACTGACGGTTGGTGGGGGCGGGGTCTGGGGGCGGGGCCGTCCCATATCCAACTTGGCTTTTCATGGTTTCCTCATATTCTCTATAAAACATAAGGGCTTCTTCAATATTCTCCAATTCGATCGTTTGGTAAAATGAAGTCACGTCTTCAACATCAGTACACGGTATTTTGAGTCCTGTATTAGCTTTTGTTTTTATTCCAGTTCAATCAAATCAAGTCCAATTCAGAGTCTCAACAAGTTGAGACATTCGCGATCCAAGCTGACAAGGCAGGGCTCTCACCTCCTGTCTTGGGCTTGATCATGATGTGGAGATGCCGGCGTTGGACTGGGGTAAGCACAGTAAGAAGTCTCACAACACCAGGTTAAAGTCCAACAGGTTTATTTGGTACCAAATCCAAGCTGATTGGAGTAGGCATAGCTCCTCCTCAAAGGCTTGATCTCATTTGCATCTTAGCCAAAAGGCCGAGATGCCGATTTTAAAAAATGCTTCAAATGAGGCTAAAAGGTAACCTAATTACTTCAACCAAGTACAGCATGTCGATACTACACACTTGATCCTAGCCAACGGGTATTCGCTTTAGTAGAGCTGTATATAGCCTCGAGAGGAAGCCCTCATCTACAATTTGGCACTTCAGACGGCAGGACAGGACTCCTCAGTGGGGGTGAGTATATTTTTATATTGACTACCTCAATTAGTTAGAGGAACCCCTGTCACAAGCCATCAAGACCCTAAGTTGACTCGCCTGAATCACTGCGAGGGGTTGTGGGGCACAATGTTACTGAGGGCCGAGAGAAGATGTAAGGAGTTTGGGACGCATAATACGGAGGACCGGGGGTGAAAAAGACTCCAGATCAGTCCGGGAGCAGAGACAGAGAGAGAGCCGTGCCCACGGGGAGCCGCACATCGGGTGACGAGTCTCCCAAAAAGAGAGGGAGCCGCACAACATCAGGTGACGAGACTCCAACAAAAGGTTGGCACAACGGTGAGGTTGTGCTAAGGGTGTTAAAAATAAAGAGAACAAGAAGTCCCCAAGTAGGGGTGGGCAGGAGAATAGTGAGAGTCCTGGTTAGGCTTGGAGCAGGACTCAAGGGGTTAACAGAGAGAGACAAAGGGAGAGAGACAGTCAAACAGGCTGTGATCCGGCAGCCTATGGAGAGGACAGAGGAGCGGGAGCTAGACTTAATAGAGAGAAAAAATCCAGTAAGAAATTCTCAGAGAGGGATAAAAAATAAGCAGAGAGGGATCTGGTTTGGAGAGAGAGAGAGAGAGCAGTAGACAGGCTGTGGGTGAGAGCGAGAGCATCCTTGTGTGGATGCTTGGGAATTGCAGGTAACAGCAGAATTAAGGTTAATGCAGACACTTTAAAAATCAAAGTAAGATACTAAAGTCTTGAGTTTCTCATTTTTGGAGCTGATCAATGGCCAAGATCAATCTTTAAAAAAAGAGGATAAGAATTTGACAGATTTGGGCTCTTTGTGTCTGCATTGGTCTAAAAATGGCAAAATGTTGCGTCTGAAAAGTTGTAAGTAGGTGAAGAGAGTGTGATAGTCTTTAGCAGGTATGGTTGAGAGTCGGGATATTTAAAAGTGATGATAAATCTTGTTTTGAATTAATCTGAACAATGGAAAGATAGGGATTAATCTTTGTTTCAGGAGTACGGGGTTTTGATGTGATGACGTTCAGTCGAGGAAATGTACTACGTCCCATTTTGAAACAAGTAGAGAGTTAACCCATTCTGTGCCACACAGAATGGATCTTTGTGTTTTGAGATTTTGTGGTAGCTTTCAAATAGTAAAATCATTAGCTTAAATCAAAACATAACAGAGGGGAGAGAGAGCATTCAAGCATTTAGTGAAGAGTTACATAAGGTAGAGTAGGAGTGTGAGTTTAATGATTGGCAGATTGGTGATAAGAAAGAGGTGAGAGAAATGATCCAGTGGAATAAATGAACACTTAAAAGAAAGGAACAGGTAAGCGAGGTACAGATGAGATGTGGGAAATGAGCAGGGTAATAAAAGAGACATTATGCAAGAGATGATAATAGACAGAGTAGAACAGGATTAAAGGTGGGATTCATTTGGTGAATACAGAGAACAATAATGGTAATAAAAAGAGATATTTAGAGAGATTCTAAGAAGTAAAACACAGTTTAGGTGATAGCCATGAATGAAGGAACAAGCTTTTTTAAAAAAGAGATAAAATAGACACTAATGGACAGTTGAAAGCTCACAACAGTTTTTGAGTTTGGGATAATTCTTAACAAATGATGTTGTTATTTAAGAAGTTGAACGAGCAACCAAAATAAGTTACTGTCCAGAATCAAATCGGAAGGTTTGATTTCTGTTTTAAAGATGTTACTATGTTGTAGAAGTCGGTAAGAAAAAGAGGAATTCCAGGGGACTGCAAGAAGGTTATATTCTATGTGCAAAGACTTCTCATCAGGAAGGGGTAATACAAATATTGGAGCCTTTTAACTATTGCAGGAATTTTGTGGAGGATTATGCTGTATGTGCCAAACCTTTACAGAACCTGATTAAGGGGGGGAAAGGCTAGTAGCGAGGAAGTAGTGTGGGGAGACACGGAAGCACAAGCCTTTTTAGATTTAAAACAAGGTATGGCAAGAGCCCCAGTCTTGGTCTACTGGATCTTACGAAGCTATTTCACACTTTTTGTTAGGAGAGTGATGGAGCTCAAGCTGCAGTAGTAACCCAACAAAGAACAAAGAACAAAGAACAATACAGCACAGGAACAGGCCCTTCGGCCCTCCAAGCCCGCGCCGCTCCCCAGTCCAGGATTGAATCCTGAATCCAGGATCCCCACCCAATTTTCCAGCCTATCTACATACCAATATCCTATCCACCGAGCTGTCCCTCACAGCTACGATGCTTTGTTCATTACAACCTATTAACTTACCCCCACCCCCCCATTCCAGACCATGTGATCTCCAGGGAGAGGCGAAAACCCAGAGTGAAAAACCCCAGGGCCAATATGGGGAAAAAAAAATCTGGGAAATTCCTCTCCGACCCCCTGAGGCGATCGAAACGAGTCCAGGAGATCACAATGGCCCCGATCGGAAAATGCTTCCCAACCCTAGTCATTTCCACTTCCACGAACACCATATGAATCCCCTGCCCCCGAGACAGGTTCCCAACTATCCGCAGTATCACTCTGTACTGGCACCAGCAAGATGATCGTAGAATGAAGCCTTGAAACGAGAAACCAGGAACAATTAGCCCGCGCCGCTCCCTGGTCCAAACTAGATCACTCTTTTGTATCCCTCCATTCCCACTCCGTTCATATAGCTGTCTAGATAAGTCTTAAACGTTCCCAGTGTGTCCGCCTCCACCACCTTGCCCGGCAACACATTCCAGGCCCCCACGACCCTCTGTGTGAAATATGTCCTTCTGATATCTGTGTTAAACCTCCCCCCCTTCACCTTGAACCTATGACCCCTCGTGAACGTCACCACCGACCCGGGGAAAAGCTTCCCACCGTTCACCCTATCTATGCCTTTCATAATTTTATACACCTCTATTAAGTCTCCCCTCATCCTCCGTCTTTCCAAGGAGAACAACCCCAGTTTCCCCAATCTCTCCTCATAACCAAGCCCCTCCATACCAGGCAACATCCTGGTAAACCTCCTCTGTACTCTCTCCAAAGCCTCCACGTCCTTCTGGTAGTGTGGCGACCAGAACTGGACGCAGTATTCCAAATGCGGCCGAACCAACGTTCTATACATCTGCAACATCAGACCCCAACTTTTATACTCTATGCCCCGTCCTATAAAGGCAAGCATGCCATATGCCTTCTTCACCACCTTCTCCACCTGTGACGTCACCTTCAAAGATCTGTGGACTTGCACACCCAGGTCCCTCTGCATCTCTACACCCTTTATGGTTCTTCCATTTATCGTGTAGCTCCTCCCTACATTATTCCCACCAAAATGCATCACTTCGCATTTATCAGGATTGAACTCCATCTGCCATTTCCTTGCCCAAATTTCCAGCCTATCTATATCCTTCTGTAGCCTCTGACAATGTTCCTCACTATCTGCAAGTCCTGCCAGTTTTGTGTCGTCCGCAAACTTACTGATCACCCCAGTTACTCCTTCTTCCAGATCATTTATATAAATCACAAACAGCAGAGGTCCCAATACAGAGCCCTGCGGTACACCACTAGTCACAGGCCTCCAGCCGGAAAAAGACCCTTCCACTACCACCCTCTGTCTTCTATGACCAAGCCAATTCTCCACCCATCTAGCCACCTCCCCCTTTATCCCATGGGATCCAACCTTTTTCACTAGCCTACCATGAGGGACTTTGTCAAACGCTTTACTAAAGTCCATATAGACAACATCCACGGCCCTTCCTTCGTCAACCATTTTGGTCACTTCTTCAAAAAACACCACCAGGTTCGTGAGGCATGAGGGTGGATAGATTCAGTGCCAGGAGAATGCATCGATTAGTAAGGGCTTTAGCATGTGTCTCCTAGGCCGTGAGGGGGTCCAAGCCACTACCTTGATGGGAAAAATAATTCTCGACAGCCCACACACAATCGTTCAGCTTTTAGAAGCAGGGAGGTTAAAAAGAGTTTCTGATGGAAGATGTTTAAAGTGGGAAGCTTATCTTTTGCCAGGAGTCAAACATGTAGAGATCAGCAGAGATGTAAGAGAAAATCTTGCCGGAGGGTTAACAGTGCAAGGAACAGAACATGAATGTAAAGCGGAAGTGAACATGAATGTATAGCGAGCGAAGGGGGTTAGCAAAGAAACCACTCACGGGGAGGGAGTGATTAATCTGTAAGTAGATGGAGCCAGGAAGTATGTCAATGGCCAACCCCGCACGGCATGGGCGGTAGTGAATGACGAAGGAACAGTGATTGCAGGAGAACAAATCCCAGGGAGCAATTCAGCACAAGTAGCAGAGTTGTTAACTTTGACCATTGCTTTAGAATGGGGTAAAGGAAAACAAGTAAATGTGTTCACAGACAACCAATACGCTTTTGGCGTAGTCCATGACTACATGACAGCTTGGGGAAGAAGGGGATTTCATAGAAACCCTACAGTGCAGAAGGAGGCCATTCGGCCCATCGAGTCTGCACCGACCACACTCCCAACCAGGCCCTACCCCCACATATTTACCCGCTAATCCCACTAACCTACACATCTCAGGACTCTAAGGGGCAATTTTTTAAACCTGGCCAATCAACCTAACCCGCACATCTTTGGACTGTGGGAGGAAACCGGAGCACCCGGAGGAAACCCACGCAGACACAGGGAGAACGTGCAAACTCCACACAGACAGTGACCCAAGCCGGGAATCGAACCCAGGACCCTGGAGCTGTGAAGCAGCAGTGCTAACCACTGTGCTACCGTGCCGCCCCTTTTGTAACATTTAGCGGGGACATACCCAGCATGAACATCTAATCAAAAATTTATTTCAGGCAGCTCACAGTTCCTTAGAAGCTGCAGTAATAAAAATACAGGCCCATCAGATGATTTCTATAGTAGAGCAGATAAGGCAGCTAAAAACCTGTTACAAGAGAATTTGGAAGGAATCCAAACAGCAAATGTGGCAGCAGCACAAGCCAGGGAAGTCACAGACATTGATGTGAAACAGATACAGGAGCAGGCATCAGAGGAAGAGAAACAGGATGGGAATAACATGGACGACAGAGAGTTCAAGACGGCGTATGGAGAAGAGAAGGTAGAATAGCTCCAAAAGTAATACAACAGACCTTATTAGAGGCATATCATGGATTAGCACACACAGGCAGGGATTGCATGTACAATCTTGTCAAAGGTGCCCGCAGTGCACCCTAATGGAATCAGGTTGTCCCTGCAAGGTCAAGATGGGTAATCAACCACGGCATAAAGGACCATGAGAAAAGTTACAGATGGATTTTACAGGGCCCTAAGGAAAGACTTATTGCCTGTAATTATTGATCAGTTTACCCAGTGGATAGAGGCATTCCCATGCAAAGATGCTACAGCCAAAATAGTGGCTTTGATATTGGCAAATGAGATAATACCCAGATGGGTATGCCTCTTCAGTTAGACTCAGACCGGGGAATCCATTTTATAGGGAAAGCTTTAAGAGAAGTCTGTAGAAAATTGGGAATAAAGCAAAGATTTCACATGCCATACCACCCCCAGAGTTCAGGGATGGTGGAAGGGATGAACAGGATGTTAAAGAACAGTTGAAGTGGGAAAAATATACAGATGGGTACACATAAGATGGTTGCCTGGCACACAAACAGTCACCTGGGAAAGAGACATTAAACGGGCACTGACTTTCAATACAGACAGCCACCTGAGATTAAAACATAAAGGACAGACAGCTATTCAAAGTTAAACATGCGGGAATCAAATCCTACAGGAAGCCAGCTAGGGCTTAAGGATAAGGACAATAGGGGTAGATAATGAGATTAGCTACAGGTGGGATCGGGAATACATAACTGCAGGAAAACCAATTACTGTAAATTACTATATGAATAGGCCGAAACTAAAAACCATTGATAGCCACTGACGTAGGAAATGTATTCATTCATAAGACAATGCGATGTTAACATGTTCATGTCTGTATCTGTCTGTATTTGTCTATAACGATGTGTTAACGATCGATCACCTACTTGATTACAACAATGTGATAATGGCTAGATGTCTGGTCCATCTATTGTGTAAAGGGTATAAAGATGGACTTCTCCTATTGTCTCATTGAGAGAAGGTTTGCTGCTTGTTAGTGCTTTGTCTCCACGAAGCTTCGTTAAAATAAAACTGTATTCTTGAAACCTTCAAGCCTGACCCAGTGGTACTTTTCCCACAACAATGTCTAGCCATGGCTATTTTACAGGAAGAAAACAATTGGGTGCGGGCTTTGCCTGCAATATTATTACGACAAAGAGCTACTCCTTTTCGAGGAACAGGGTTAACCCCTTTTGAACTGACGACGGGAAGGGCAATGCACCTTCCAGAGGATGCAATATCGGGTGGGGGAGAACTTGAAATTAGCCAAAGTGCAGTGTTTCAGTGCATGAGAGAATTAATTGATTGTTTACATTCTCTTAAAATACAGGTGGTTACCCTACAGCAGCACAGACACTGGACAAAACTAGCAGAGGAGAACGCTCCTAAGTTACTTACACCAGGGGATAAGGTAATGGTGAAACTTATGACAGACAGGAAAGGGCTAGGGGTCAAGTTGGGTGGTCCTCAATGTAATCATTGCAGGACAAACATGTGTCCTCATTGATGAAACCCCAGGCTGCGGTGGCGACACTGGACTCAGTTAAAACCTTATCTCAATAAGTAATCCTAATCTAGATTAGAGCAGCAGCTACACCGAGAGAATCCTAAATATCAGTAGATCACCCCAGTGGATTTATAATACTGAATAGTTTTGCAGTAGCTTGAGAACTTCACGGGAGTAATTTGAATTTGTAGATTAGCAATTAGGTTAAGTCGGATAATAGTGCAAAATAATCAGGGTAGTATTAGAGGGAAAGAGATAGGAATGATTGAATTGATAAGGAATTAACTTAATGCTGCAAGGCATCAGACTTATGTTTTATAGAGTTGTGAGAGCTCTTGAAAAAAGACAAACCAAAAAAGAAGACAGACCAAGTCCACATCCCAGCGGCAGGACAACAGGACTACACCCAATGTTGATGACAAGAAGACCACCCCAAGTATGCCATGATTGTAATGTGGGATATGATTGAATTTTGCTTGTTTAACATTGACCAGCGGTCGAAACTTGTGTAAAGGAAGAATCATGGCAATTTTTATAATGAATGTATGTGTTTCCATTTTTTCTAATACTGAATATGCAGATATTGGCTCAAACGGAACCAGCATCTAAGATCATTCAGCATCTTCATCAGGAAACACAGGTCAATACTTATATTTGGCACACACATGAGGACGTTACATATTAGGATTTTTAAATTGGGAGGTGAGGGAGTAGTTTCACAACAGTGAGACCTGTGCAGGAAGGCTAACTGTACGTAGAGGTACACACTTGTTTATAATTTAATAAACAGTTCCTAGTCTAGATTTAGAGCAGCACCTATACCGAGAGAAATCTATTGCACAGAGAAGTTGGGAAGTTCTGGGAAAAACTTAGGGGTAAGCAGAAGTGATTATACAGTAAGCCCAAGGAGTATGCTATACCTGAACCCACCCAATAATGACCAGTCATGTAATACATCGTATTGCTTCAGTGAACGATAATATCCAACTTAAAAATGGTACATTGGATTCGCAGAGATAGAGCCTACGCTTGGCTCCCTGTTGGATGGAAGGGATCTTGTTTCCCTAAAGAAATATCCATACGTGTTTAAACGCTCTCGTCTGCCCAGATGCCGGCGAGCTATGACAGAAGGAGAAAGGTTTTCGGCATAACATTTACCCAATATGGAGTGGTTAGAACAATGTGAGAGATAATTGTGAGCTCCACTGGGAACAAGTTGCCAATACAGAAGCTGCCCTTGCAGTGATTAACAGTGAGATGGTTGGCATGCACACAGAGGGATTATAATGGCATTGGATTGTGTCTTGGCAGCAAGAGGAGGGACATGTGCAGTAATTGGATCAGCGTGTTACACTTACATACCAGACAGTTCAGCAAACATAACTAATTTGGTTGTACACATCAAGAAGCAGGTGGGGAAACTCAAAGACCCTGAACCATTTACCTTGGGTGGTTGGCTCTTGGCTGGATAGGCTCTCTGGGAACATCGACCTTGGAAGGGATTATATTATTTTCATTGTGATCCTAGTGTTAGTAGTAATTGTCTCCCTGATCAAATATGGAAGTGCATAACTTTCTAAGTTCACAGGGGGAACAGCATTAGTGAAGACAGGTAGGGTAAAGAAGAAAAGAATCTGAGAGTCGAAATACTTAGTAAGGACTAAAATTAGTTACTTCGATACATCAATTTAGTGGCCTTAGTTGGTCATTGGCCAACGGCCAAAAGGGGGGACTGATGTAGGGGGGCAAATTAGGCTAATAAACACATAACCATAAAACACTAATATGGCACTAACTTTAGAATGAATGATCTTGGATTATGGGAACATAAACCAGCCAGGGCTGTTGCCATAGAAGACAGCTCTGCATAATTAACAAATATTTCTCATTTAAAACATGTATTTTGAATTTACAAGATGGATATGTTTTGCTTTTGGTTACATTTTGTGAAACTTCAATCAATGACAAAATACAGGGAGAGGGAAGGAACAATAGATTCACTGAAAGCAGTAATGCTATCAGCAGTGGTCGGGAACAAGATGGCTACCAATGCTAGCCTTATGAATAGGGTCATACAATTCCGAGAGATAAACAGATAAGCAGACATGAAGAATTTCTCAGGATCGGATGAGAGTCACATGGGTTCAATTCAGTGGGAATTGTTCTCCCATTTCACTGTCCAGCATCCCATATTGCTGGGCAACAGAAGGGAGGTAACGTCCATAAATTGATAACAAATAAAATCCCATTAGGTCATGATGTGTATTGTCATTGGCTGGAGTTAATGACAGGATGATTATTGACTGATTTGTATTAGAAACATAGAAAAACCACAGCACAAACAGGCCCTTCGGCCCCACAAGTTGTGCTGAACATATCCCTACCTTCTAGGCCTACCTATAACCCTCCATCCTATTAAGTCCCATGTACTCATCCAGGAGTCTCTTAAAAGTCCCTATTGAGTTTGCCTCCACCACCACTAACGGCAGCCGATTCCACTCGCCCACCACTTCCCCCTAACATTTCCCCTGTACCTACCCCCCAGCACCTTAAACCTGTGTCCTCTCGTAGCAGCCATTTCCACCCTGGGAAAAAGCCTTTGAGAGTCCACCCGATCTATGCCTCTCAACATCTTATATACCTCTATTAGGTCTCCTCTCATCCTACGTCTCTCCAAGGAGAAAAGACCGAGCTCCCTCAGCCTATGCTCATAAGGCATGCCACTCAATCCAGGCAACATCCTTGTAAATCTCCTCTGCACCCTTTCAATCATTTCCACATCCTTCCTGTAATGAAGCAACCAGAACTGAGCACAGTACTCCCAAGTGGGGTCTGACGAGTGTCTTATATAGCTGCATCATGATCCCCGGACTCCTAAACTCAATCCCTCGATTGATAAAGGCCAGCACACCATACGCCTTCTTAACCACCTCCTCCACCTGCGGGGCTGATTTTAGCGTCCTATGGACCCGGACCCCAAGGTCCTTCTGATCCTCTGCAGTACTAAGAGTCTTTCCCTTAATATTGTACTTCTTCATCCCATTTGACCTGCCAAAATGGACCACTACGCATTTATCTGGGTTGAAGTCCATCTGCCACTTCTCCGCCCAGTCTTGCATCCTATCTATGTCTCTCTGTAACTTCTGACATCCCTCCAGACTATCCACAACCCCACCAACCTTCGTGTCGTCGGCAAACCTACCAACCCATCCCTCCACTTCCTCATCCAGGTCATTAATGTTTATTGGACAATGCCCACCAGAAAGGTAGGCAATATGATTTTGGGAATCTATAATTGCCTTCATAGGGGCATTGTTCTTCAGACTGATATCCGGCTGCCCACATTCTATACCTTGAGTGCAGGGCTTCCTCATATCATTCTCCTATTCGATCGTTTGGTTAAATAAAGTCACGTGTTCAACATCAGTACACTGCATTGTGAGACTTTGTATTAGCTTTAGTAGCTATAAATAGCCTCAAGAGGAAGTCCCCGTCTACAACACCACAATGAAGTTATTGTGACAATCCCCTAGTCGCCACACATCGATGCCTGTTTGGGTACACCGAGGGAGAATTTAGCATGGCCAATGCACCTAACCAGCACGTCTTTCGGACTGCAGGAGGAAACTGGAGCACCCAGAGTTGGACTTCACCTCTCACGTTCCCTATGAAATCTCTCACTTATCCTGTTCTTTATTCATAGTGGCATCGAGTACAAGAGCAAGAAAGTCATGCTGAGTTTATACAAGACACTGGTTAGACTTCAGCTGGAGTATTCTGTAGAATTCTGGGCTTCACACTATAGGAAGGATGTGAATGCATTGGAGAGAGTGCAGAAGAGGTTTCCAAGAGTGGTTCCAGGGATGAGTAACTTCAGTTATGAATATGGAAGGGAGAGGTTGGGACTGTTCTGCTTGGAGAAAAGAAAGCTAAGAGGAGATTTGATAGAGATGTTCAAAATCATGAAGTGGCTGGACAGAATGGATTGGGAGAAACAGTTCCCACTTGTAAAAAGATCAAGAATGAGAGGACACAGATTTAAAGTGACTTACAAAAGAAGCAAGTGTGATGTGAGAAAAAAAACTTTTTCACAGTGAATGTTTCAGGTTTGAAATGCACTGCCTGGAAATGTGATGAAGGCATGTTCAATCAATAGGGCAATATATGATTGTTTAAGTAAAAGCAATATGCAGGGGTATGGGGAACAACAGGGGAAATGGCATTAAGTCATAGTCCAAATTTGGAAAGCTGATGCAGATATGATGGGTCAAATGGCTTCTTGTGCCATAACAATTCTGAGTGTGTAGGAACATAGCAGTAACAGTAGATTATTTGGCCTGTCAAACCTGCCCTACCATTCAGGTAGATCATGGCTGATCATCTACCTCAATGCCACTTTCCCACAGTCTCCAGAAATCTATTACTTTCTGTCTTGAACATGCTCAATGATTTAAACTTCCAAAGCCCTCTGGCATAGAGAATTCCAAAGATTCACAGCCCTCTGAGTGAAGAAATTCCTCACCATCTGTCTTCAATGGTCTGCCCCTTATCCTGAGATTATGTCCCCTCGTTTTAGACTTGCCAGCCAGGTGAAACATCTTTTCTACATTCTTCCTGTCACACCCTGTAAGAATTTTGAGAGTCTCAATGAGGCCATCCTGGCCTCATTGTGATGGGATAGGCTCTTTCTCAGGTTGGAGGGCAGTAAGCATTGGAATGCCACAAGGATCAGTGCTGGGACTGCAGCTCTTCAAAATATATATGAATGATTTGGAGGAAGCTTGTACTGTGGCCAAATCTGCAGATTATACAAAGGTGGCAGGGAAGCAGATTGTCAGGAGAATATAACATGTTTACAGAGAGATATTGACAGGTTAAGTGAGTGAGCAAAAAACTGGCAAATGGAATTCAACGTGGGAAAATGTAAGATTGTTCATTTTGCAAGAAAGAATGAGAAGGCAGATTATTATTTAAATTGTGGGAGACTACAGAAAGCTATAGCACAAAAAGACTTGGGGGTCCTTGTTCATGAAACCCAGAAAACTAACATACAGGTGGGAAGGCAAGTGATGATGGTTTTATTTCAAGGGGGTTGAGTATAAAAGCTGAGTATAAAAGTTGCAACTGTACAAGGTATTAGTGAGGCCACATTTAGAATACTGTTTACAGTTTTGGTCCCCTCATTTAAAGAAAGATATATTATTGGAGGCAGTCCAGAGAAGCTTGTTCTTGGGTACAGAAGGACTGCCATATGAGGAAAGATTAAACAGGTTGGGTCTGTAGTCCTTGGAGTTGGGAAGAATGAGAAGTGATATGACTAAAAATTACAAGGATAAATGTTAGGAGGATGTTTCCACTCGTGGGAGAGTGTAGGACCAGAGGGGTTAGTCACAGAATAAGGGGATGCTCAGTTAAGAAGGATCTGCAAAATACTCCAGGTGAGGTCTCACCAAAGCTCTATATAACTGTAGCAATATATCCTTTTTCATGTCTTCACAAATAAACATGCTCCATTTTGATCATCAAAAGATCTCCAATCAATCAGTCGAGATGCTTGACCTCTTCAGGGATGCCATCTTGAAAGTTTCCTGCTGCGACCGTGTTCCAAGAAGAGCAGTTAGTTCAGGAGTCTGGTGTCAGGCAAAGAAACAATTTGGCAGATGTGCTGTTGTTGGACTGCATTTCATGCCGCAGGATTTGGAGGATCTTATGAAGGCAACATGGTAGTTCTCCAGTGCTTTGAAATGCCTGCTGCAGGTTGCCCAAGTCTCAAATGCATATCAGAGCACAGGGCTCACTGCTTGTTAGTCTTGGGTTTGAGTTCCTGGTCCTCAGGTACACTTTTCCTCAGTCGGCCAAAGGCTGATCTGGCACATAGGAGGCAACAATGAATTTTGCTGTCTATGTCTGCT
This sequence comes from Mustelus asterias, assembly GCF_964213995.1. Taxonomy (NCBI): domain Eukaryota; kingdom Metazoa; phylum Chordata; class Chondrichthyes; order Carcharhiniformes; family Triakidae; genus Mustelus; species Mustelus asterias. Next base: position 70,726,379 of record NC_135808.1, read on the forward strand.
TTTGTTGAGAGAAAGCTCCCAAGAAATGAAAAATGATCCACATTTTCCAGAATCTTACCATGCTGCCCTGAGTAAGCAGGTGGACGGAATGGCCAAACTTCAGAATTATCACACTGCCAAAGCTGTGGGAAGATCACATTGCTGTACTGAAGGGCCTGGTCACACTGCTATATATTGGGAGATGGGTATAGTGCCTATGAGCTGTTGTGTGGCCACATTATATTTAGCAAGAGCAGTAGTCCTAATATTAACATTAACATGGGGCTAGCTGGTTGGAATGGCCAATGTTTGTGTTATAGTTTGATGCAATACACTGACCATTGCAAGTGTGCTGCGGTCTTTATTCATTCTCAGGATGTGGGTGTTACCTGCAAGCCAGCATTCATTGCCCATCCCCAGTTGCTCTTGAGAAGATGTTGGAGAGCTGCCTTCTTCAAACACAGAAACCTGTATGGTTAAGATACTGTCATGCACAGATACAGTAAGAAGTCTCACAACACCAGGTTAAAGTCCAACAGGTTTATTTGGTAGCAAAAGCCACTAGCTTTCGGAACAGGAGTGCTGTTCCAAAAGCTAGTGGCTTTTGCTACCAAATAAACCTGTTGGACTTTAACCTGGTGTTGTGAGACTTCTTACTGTGTTTACCCCAGTCCAACGCCGGCATCTCCACATCATGGCACAGATAACCAGGGAGTTCCAGTTTGATCTGGTGATAATGAAGGAACACCAGAAGATGGAATGTGATTTGGAGGGGAACTTGCATTTGGTGGTGTTCCCAAGTGCCTAATGCCTTTCTCCTTCTAGGTGATAAAGTTTGCAGATTTGGGAGATGCTGTTTTATGAAGCCTTGGGGAGTTCCTACAGTGCATCTAGTAGATGATAGTGCAACCATGTTGCATTACAGATAGAGGAAGTAAATGTTTCTATAATACAGCAGGGACTACACTTCAAACAAGCACTATTAGTTGTAAGGCACTTTGCAAGGCCCAATGGTCGTGAAAGGCACTAATATGAATGTTAAGTCTTTCTATAGGGTGGTGGATGGGTTATCGATCAAGCAGGTTGCTTTATCCTGGATGATGTTGAACTACTTGTGTTGGAACTACAGGCAAATGAAGGGCTGACTTGTAGATTGAAGATAGTGGAGAGCTTTTGGAGGGTGAAAATTTGAGTCACTCAAAAGCAATTAGAGATAGGATTGCTCAGCTCTATAGTATGCTGCTTCTGCAAGTAGTATTTCCTGTGTTGCAGCTTCACGATGTTGGCACCTCATTTTAAATGAATTTAAACAATTCTGGGAGATAGCATTTCTAAAGAGGTTAGGTGAGACAATGGAGAGGTCAAAGGGAAAGAACGTATATAAGGACATAATGAAACCTTTGAGATGGGGTAGCTGTTTAGATCTCACAGCAGACAGGTATAGGTGGTCAGAACTCCCAGAAAGCGGTGCGCACAAAGCTGAAGAACCAGCTGCTGTTAGCCTCAGAGGACACCCCAAGAGAAAACAAGTGATAAAAATTACTGGAATTTTATAGCTTTTAAAATCTATAGTGTGTTGCTGAAGAAAAAAAGGGAAGGTTAGCTCTGAAGGTACTTTAAGATCTTTTGGAGCTGTTTTAAAGTATTGTGTTATTGTACTTTTTTCCTTTATTTCTTAATAATTACTTTACTATATCATCATCACAGGGAAATCATTTCTGGATTACGGAACCTTTCCCCATTATACAAATTGCCAAAAAAATCATTTTGGTAGCTGTTTCAAGTTTCCCTTCTGGGACTGCGGCAGCTTGGCATTTACCATCGGCCAGGCTAGGACACAAGGCTGAGATTTGTACTTTTCTATCACCATGAATAAGAAAAGTCTGGGAACGTCTGTTAGTTGCAGCAGTCCATTGCTCAGTTGGTAGGAGGCCAAGTAGATGCAATATTAGGTTAAATGGTAGAGTTTCTTGGCCTATGAACTTTGGATAAGAAGGGCTAAAGACAGGAACAGAATGGGAGTTTATTGTAACCTTCATTTAATTGGATAGACTGAAACTTATAGGTGAAGTATGTGATCCTGGCAATTAGTAACTACACTTAAATATGAAAAATCAAAGTTGCATAGGAGTCCTGTAAATATTGTAAAACATATAAAGCATGGACTTTGTTAATCTTGACCATGACCTGAAAAATCATGGAAGTGCTTAATCAAACAAGACAAAGGAAAAAAAGATTTTCACATTGAAAATCTTCGGCTGTCACCTAGTGTTCACTGCGCAAACTACTGAAGTAGCCAAAAGAAAGTTGGTTACTTCATCAGAGCTACAATTTGGAGGTCGGTAAAATATTTTTTCAAATGGTCAGATCAGATGCCGAGTAGAATGATAAATAAGCCTAATACTCTTTCATGCATAGACATTTCTGAAAGCACAAACACTATTGCAAAGTTCTGGGGTTACCAGAAAAAGTGCCATAGATTATAGAAAATTGTTATGGTATTAGAGTCATAGAGGTTTACAGATGGAAACAGGCCCGTCGGCCCAACTTATCCATGCCTCCCTTCTTTTTTTAAACCCCTAAGCTAATCCCAATTGCCCGCATTTGGCCCATATCCCTCTATACCCATCTTATCCATGTAATTATCTAAATATTTTTTAAAAGACAAAATGCTACCTCTGGCAGCTTGTTCCAGACACTCACCACCGTGTGTGAAAAAAATGCTCCTCTGGACACTTTTGTATCTCTCCCCTCTCACCTTAACCTATGCCCTCTAGTTTTAGACTCCCCTACCTTTGGGAAAATATATTGACTATCTAGCTGATCTGTGCCCCTCATTATTTTATAGACCTCTATAAGATCACCCCTCAGCCTCCTACGCTCCAGAGAAAAAAGTCCCAGTCTATCCAGCCTCTCCTTATAACTCAATCCATCAAGTGTCGGTAGCATCCTAGTAAATCTTTTCTGCACTCTTTCTAGTTTAATAATATCCTTGCTATAATAGGGTGACCAGAACTGCACACAGTATTCCAAGTGTGGCCTTACCAATGTCTTGTACAACTTCAACAAGACGTCCCAATTCCTGTATTCAATGTTCTGACTGATGAAACCAAGCATGCCGAATGCCTTCTTCACCACTCTGTCCACCTGTGATTCCACTTTCAAGGAGCTATGAACATGTACCCCTAGATCTCTTTGTTCTGTAACACTCCCCAATGCCCTACCATTAATTGAGTAAGTCCTGCCCTGGTTCAATCTACCAAAATGCATCACCTTGCATTTGTCTAAATTAAACTCCATCTGCCATTCATCAGCCCACTGGCCCAATTGATCAAGATCCTGTTGCAATCGGAGATAACTTTCTTCACTGCCCACTATGCCACCAATCTTGGTGTCATCTGCAAACTTACTAACCATGCCTCCTATATTCTCATCCAAATCATTAATGTAAATGACAAATAACAGTGGACCCAGCACTGATCCCTGAGGCATACCGCTGGTCACGGGCCTCCAGATTGAAAAACAACTCTCTACAACCAGTCTCTAAAGCCAATTTTGTATCCATTTAGATATCTCACCCTGGATCCTGAGAGATTTAACCTTATGCAACAACCTACCATGCGGTACCTTGTCAAAGGCCTTGCTAAAGACAATGTAGACAACATCAACTGCACTGCCCTCATCTACCTTCTTGGCTACCCCTTCACAAAACTCAATCAAATTTGTGAGACATGATTTTCCACTCACAAAGCCATTCTGACTGTCCCTAATCAGTCCTTCCATCTTTAAATGCCTGTAGATCCTGTATCTCAAAATACCTTCCAATAACTTACCCTCCACAGATGTGAGGCTTACTGGCCTGCAGTTCCCAGGCTTTTCGCTGCAGCACTTTTTAAACAAAGGCACAACATTTGCCACCTCACCTGTGACTATCGATGATTCAAATATCTCGGCTAGAGGACCCGCAATTTCCTCCCTAGCCTCCCACAATGTCCTGGGATACACTTCATTTGGTCCCAGGGAGTTATCTACCTTGATGCGCTTTAAGACTTCCAGTACCTCCTTTTCTGTAATATGTACACTCCTCAAGCCATCACTATTTATTTCCCCAAGTTCCCTAACATCCATGCTTTTCCCCATAGTAAATACTGATGAGAAATATTCATTTAGGATCTCACCCATCTCTTGTGGATCTGCACACAGATGACCTTGTTGATCCTTAAGAGGCCCTACTCTCTCCCTTGTTACTCTTTTGCCCTTTATGTATTTGTAGAAGCTCTTTGGATTCTCCTTTGCCTTATCTGCCAAAACAATCTTGTGTCCTCTTTTTGCCCTCCTGATTTCTCTCTTAGCTCTACTCCTACACCCCCTATACTCTTCAAGGGATTCACTTGATCCCAGCTGCCTATGCATGTCATATGCCTCTTTCGTCTTGACCAGGGCCTCATCCAGGGTTCCCTACTTCTGCCAGCCTTGCCCTTCACTCTAAGAGGAACGTGTTTATCCTGAACCCTGGTTAACACACTTTTGAAAGCATGCCACTTACCAGATGTCCCTTTGCCTTCCCACAGACTCCCCCAATTAACTTTTGAAGGTTCCTGCCTGATACCATCAAAATTGGCCTTGCCCCAATTTAGAATTTTAACTTTTGGGCTCGACCTGTCATTCTCCATAGCTATCTTAAAACTAATAGAATTATGGTCACTGGTCCCAAAGTGATCCCTCACGAACACTTCTGTCACCTGCCCTTCCTTATTTCCCAAGAGGAGGTCAAGTTTTGCCCCCTCTATAGTCGGGCCATCCACATACTGAATGAGAAATTCCTCCTGAATACACTCAACAAATTTCTCTCCATCCAACTCTCGAATACAATGGCTGTCCCAGTCAATGTTGGAAAATTTAAAATCTCCGACTATTGCTACCCTATTTGTGTCACTGCATATTGAATGCAAAACAATGGGTGAGAATTTAATTTAGTGCCTTATCAAAACTAAAGTTTTGTAAACCACTGGGTCAATTTAAAATGTAGGCTCCTAATTAGAAACATTTCTACACACGAAGAGATTGATACTCTCTTCTGCAAATTGAAATTAGTGTTGGATTAATTTTTAATGGTAAAACTGAGAAATAGATTTTTATTCAAGGATATTAAGGGGGTGGGGGGGGAAGACACTAATATGGAGTTAGGCCATAAACCAGCAATTATCTCATTGAATGGTAGAATAGGCTAAATGGCCTACTCCTACTGTTCCTATGTACCCTACCCTTCAGCACATCATCTTGTTAATATATGCCTACTTGTGACACTAATAAACTTCCCTAGAACCACGTTTCACAACTTGCTCGTCCTTCGATATCCACTTTTCTCAAGGTCCACTTTCTAGCCCACAGTCTGAGACTGGTCATAGTCTTGAATTCCTTTTAAGATCTCACTCACTCCTCTGCTGACCAATTCTTTGTTTGGAGAAGAATGTGTTCTTTGTCATTGCTATTTTAGCTCTGATTTATTTATGACAGTTACCACCTTCTAACAAGTTATTTCCCACATACTAAAATTGTAATACCTGTTCCAGCTGCTGACCAATTATCTTGACCTCTGCTTTTCCACCATTATTTCTTCCAATCTTCATTATTTTGTCTCTTATATTTTCATGTTGTAAGCTTTTACCACTTCATTGATTCTATCCATTATTGCTGTAGATCTTCTGCTTTGCAAACCACCAGGGGGCCTGGTTATCTGCAAATTTTCTGCCTTCATCAATTGATCTCCTACTTTGACACCTTTTTGTGCTGCACCTAATTCTTCTTTTATCATGGCTTCCGCATAGATGTTAAAGAGCAATGGTGATAATTGAGAGTCCTGTCTCAACTTATGCCCAATTAAACCAAGTTCAAAGAACAAAGAAAATTACAGCATAGGAACAGGCCCTTCGGCCCTCCAAGCCTGCACCGACCATGCTGCTCGACATTACTAAAACCCCCTACCCTTCCGGAGACCGTATCCCTCTATTCCCATCCTATTCATGTATTTATCAAGACGCCCCTTAAAAGTCACTACCATATCCGCTTCCACTACCTCACCCGGCAATGAGTTCCAGGCACCCACCACCCTCTGTGTAAAAAAAAATCTCCTTTAAGCCTTGCCCCTTAAACCTGTGCCCCCTAGTAATTGACTCTTCCACCCTGGGAAAAAGCTTCTGACTATCCACTCTGTCCAGGCCTCTCATAATCTTATAGACTTCTATCAGGTCGCCCCTCAACTTCTGTCGTTCCAGTGAGAATAAATCAAGTTTCTCCAACCTCTCCTCATAGCTAATGCCCTCCATACCAGGCAACATCCTGGTAAATCTTTTCTGTACCCTCTCCAAAGCCTCCACATCCTTCTGGTAATGTGGCGACCAGAATTGAACATTATATTCCAAGTGCGGCCTAACTAAGGTTCTATAAAGCTGCAACATGATTTGCCAATTTTTAAACTCAATGCCCCGGCCAATGAAGGCAAGTATGCCTTCTTGACTACCGTCTCCACCTGCATTGCCACTTTCAGTGACCTGTGTACCTGTACACCCAGATCCCTTTGCCTATCAATAAGGGTTCTGCCATTTACTTTATATTTCCTATCTGTATTAGACCTTCCAAAATGCATTATCTCACATTTGTCCAGATTAAACTCCAACTGCCTTCTCTCCGCCCAAGTCTCCAACCAATCTATATCCTGCTGTATCCTCTGATGGTCCTCATCGCTATCCGCAAATCCACCAACCTTTGTGTCGTCCGCAAACTTACTAATCAAACCAGTTACATTTTCCTCCAAATCATTTATATATATATTACAAACAGCAAAGGTCCCAGCACTGATCCCTGAGGAACACCACTTGTCACAACCCTCCATTCAGAAACGCACCCTTCCACTGCTACCCTCTGTCTTCTTTGACCGAGCCAATTTTGTACCCACCTTGTCATCTCACCTCTGATCCCATGCGATTTCACCTTCTGCACCAGTCTGCCATGAGGGACCTTATCAAAGGCCTTACCGAAGTCCATGTCGACAACATCCACTGCCCATCAAATACTGTCCTGATTGTAGCATTCTATCTTGGGTACTGTTGCAATCATTCTTTTACCTCTCCAGTGAACTTTGCTCACTTCAAGCACATGAAACAGTTTTTGCCAATTCATCCACTCAAAAGCTATTTATAATCCACAAAGCAGGTGTACAATTCTTGCTGGTATTCTATGCTTCTTTTACTGAACACTCATCACTGTTACAGCCTTTCTAGTTCCACAACCCTTCCTGAAACCAAATTGATCAAAGCTGATATCATGGCTTAATATGACTTTCAATCCATTTTCTAGAATATTTAACATTCCTTTTGATGAATGTGTAACCAACTTATGATGCAATGATCTTCCCATTTTGTGGTAATTACCTTCTTCAACTGAACCGTCATGCTCCTTCGAATGTCTTCTGACCATTCTCCCTTAGGGTACAGTTAATCAATTCTCTTGCTGTCTTCTTTCCAAGTCCACTTATCTTTCTGCAGGGATTCCATCATATCCTTCTGCTTTTCCTAGCTTCTGTGTTTTTTTTAAATAGCTCTAAATATTTCACACTCCATACTGTTAAGCTGATAAATATCAAGCTGGTCAAATCTCAGAAGGGAAATTGGAAACAACTAATCTCAACTGTATTTGCAATTTGTATAGTACGAGGTTTGAAATCCAGAAAGTGATTTTAATAAAGTAAATGTTCATTAAAAAAATGGAGGAAAAACAATAAAGTAAACAAGTACATTTAACTGAGACAATGGTTTTACACAGTATCACTACTTTAGATAGTTCCAAACAATCTGAACAACCTTCAGAACTAACTCTCCCCAATCTGTTCCACAGCACCTTAGAGATTTTAAGATTGATAAAAATCCAGGAACTTTTAACTCACCATGTTTTTGTCTCTTGGAGTTGCTTCTAAGGTAAACCAGCAATTTTTCAAATCAAGCTTCCTTCACGGCTTACTGGGAGATATACAGCTATTCTTGCTGTTGCCCGAGATCCAGAACCAGCTCTCTTGCATTGGTTTCACTATCTGCTTAAATATGGTTTTTCCCAGTGATCTCTCCCTTATCTGACCTAATTTCTTTGGAACTGCACTCTGCTAGACTTGATACTCCCCAAATCTCTCCACCACTCTACCATCTTTTCCTCTTTAAGGCGTTCCTTAAAACTTAACTATTTGCCATTGCTCCTCATGGAATCATAGAAACCCTACAGTGCAGAAAGAGGCCATTCGGCCCATCGAGTCTGCATCGACCACAATCCCACCCAGGCCTTACCCCCATATCCCTACATCTTTTACCCGCTAATCCCTCTAACCTACGCATCTCAGGACACTAAGGGGCAATTTTAGCATGGCCAATCAACCTAACCCGCACATCTTTGGACTGTGGGAGGAAACCGGAGCACCCGGAGGAAACCCACGCAGACACGAGGAGAATGTGCAAACTCCACACAGACAGTGACCCGAGCCGGGAATCGAACCCAGGTCCCTGGAGCTGTGAAGCAGCAGTGCTAACCACTGTGCTACCGTGCCGCCCAAAATCCTGTAAAATGACTTGGGTTATCTTTACTTTAAATGTATACTATAATTGCAAATCAACATTGGTTAATCTGAAAGACCTTTAAAGATACTGAGGGGGTGTTATTTAGGGAAAGTGATACAACAAATGATTAATAACTTTTTAAAAAGTCAACTACTGCAGACCAAGTCAATGTAATAGCTTAGTTATAATCTCAAAGTTTATCAGTGAATGAAAAATGAGTTGAGGCTTTCAAACAAACAACAGTATTATTAATGCTAGAGAGACTAGCTTGGAGCTGTTGCCTTTAGGCCAGGAACAAAGTCTTTGTTAGAATTTATTAGGGGGAATAATATCCACAGTGAATACACACAATGATGCAAATTTTTTGTGACACCTTACATTACAGTTGCTAAGCTTGATTACAGTAATTAAACTTGTGTCTTTCCTACTTTACAATGGTCTTGGCTTTTTAAACTCAGCTGAAAGCCATTATTGCATACCTCTTTCATGAACTTCACTCTTGGTTTTATACAAATGGGTGGGATTTTGAGGGCAAAGCGTTCAGCTTCATCATTACTGGACATTGAAGAGGCCAATCTCCAGAGTGCACATGTAAACTAGAATGCACTAAGCCACTACTCTCAAGGGTTGGCTATTTCAAACACCTAATAAAGAACCAGAGTGAATTTGGGCTAATTGCTGCTCATACCTACTTAATTACTTTAAAACTTTACACTTGTAAAGTTTTGAGGTATTTGCAGCCTCAATACACAAATACTTGAACTAAAATGGAAACATTTCTGAACAGCAGACATTATAAAATCTGATCAATCTTTTTAAAAAAGCAAATGTTTTTTAAGAATGCCTCTGCGCCGGGTACCTGGGTTCGATTCCAACCTTGGGCGACTTTGTGGAGTTTGCACGTTCTCTCAGTGTTTGTGTGGGTTTTCTCCGGGTGCTCTGGTTTCCTCCCACAGTCCAAAGATATACAGGTTATGTAGATTGACCATACTAAATTGCCCCTTACTGTCCCAAGATGTGTAGGTAGGGGGAATTAGTGGGGTAAATGTGTGGGGTTATGGAGATAGGGTGGGGGTGGGCATAGTTAAATCACTCTGTCGACTCAATGCAGGCTCAGTGGGCCGAATGGTTTCCTTCTGCACTGTACAGATTCTATGATTGATTAATCATAAGCTTGCTTTTGCATTGCAGTGATTGTAAACTATGCCCCCAACTGCATGCTGTTTTCACTCATACTAACCTGTGCTGCTGGGCCTCACAGCAACCCACTTGGGAATGCTTCCTCAAGACGACTGAAATTCTTGCCACCAGGACCATGATAGGTTCATGGAGATTTGTTCAATGTCGGCAGCAACTGCTGACTGCAAAATCTGAGCCATTATGTTTTCAAGAAGGATATCTTCTTATACATATATTTGTTTTTATTCAGATAGTTTGAAACATTTGGTATTTTACTAAAGTGCACAGTGCATGTGCATATGTTTTAATAGGACATCTTTGTTCCCACAATAGTTTTCACTTCATTTCTTCATATGACTTTAAAAATCTTTATTTAGCAACAAAATTTAAAAACATTGCATTGGTTTCATACTTCAGAGGTCTGTTAGATTCAGTTCAATTCGACAATGAGCTGACTTACAATCTAATATACATAAAACTTATCTTGTCTGGTAAACTCAGGATGCCTGTATTTTTAAGACATTTTAAGTATTAACATCCTTGATTTTCCTTCACTGTGTTTAAATACATTATTTCGATGCATCAGTTAAGTTTCTTTTTTCCCTGCTATTGGCAAGCTAAGCACCTTATCGAAAGCAAATCTAATGTTTTTTTCTGAAAGTGTTACATTTATAACAAGTCTTTTGAAAATAAATATTAAACATTAGTCTCTATCTTTGAATTCTTCACATCATCGCAGTTAACTTTTGGCAAGCTATTCAGGCAGGTGTCTCTGGTGTCACCCCTCTGAAGTTTGGGAAAGGAAGAAAAGAACATGTGCTAAGCAGTGCAATAAATGACTGATTAAAATAGACAAAGAAGTTGTTCATCCTCAGTCTCTCCTGAAATACTGAAATTCAGAATAGGCCAGGAAGAGGGAATAATTCTGAAACGAATCAAACCAACTTTATTCAAGGGAGCAAACATTCGCAGGGGCAATATCCTCAACTGACTTAAATCAATGTTCCACCTAACTGATTCCAATGTAATGATGTAGAAGATTAGGGATGGTAAATGAGCCCAGGAAAATTACCTTCAGAATTAATTGCAGAGAAAAGTTATATAAGGTTAAATACACAGCATTCGCAGGACAATTATATTCTCTCAAAGAATGTAAATAGACCAAGGAATACTTTTTAATATAAAATACGCCTATTCAAGTATTAAAAAAATTAAAATGCCTACTTTGTAGAATATACCTAGAATATTTTCCTATCCTCCCTGCCATCAACTGTCATTTCAGTACTCATCTGACCTATAGAATGCAAGCAATTTGTATTGATCAGTGGCTCTTTTCATTACCTCAAAGTCACTTAGTAAGGATTTCAGTGAGAAACTTCAGTTCCATCTAAATATATGAACAACTTTGACCATCAAGGACTGATGCAGCTAATTGCTGAGTGCTCTTATAAGTGACATCAGATTGAGTAACTGAGATGCACATGTAAATTATGTAGAGCTACCTGCAACTCCGCAGGTAGCTCATGATGCGTTAAGTAAAATCAAAAGGATGGATTTTCCACCATTTTGGTGCGATAATTGTAATTCTTCAAATTAAAGTATATTGGTATTGTACTTCATGCCTCCCTGGATTTATCTGCCGGGTTTCTCGAATGGCACATTTTCGTTCTCTGCTAATCTATACTCCAGATCCTTGTGGAGAATGAAAGCTTATCTTTGGAAGGATCATCACATGGTCTATTTTGTTTTCATTTACCAGCTGGTTTAATATTAAGATTTCTTATTCCGCGTTTTCAGGTTATTTTGCTATCTAGCAGTTTTTCATACAGAAAAAATTACATTTCATTTGGTACCTGTTTCCCATAAAAATTCTCTATCAATTTATTTTCAGCGTTAAAAAAAGGTCTACTTTCCTTTCAATTGGACTGAAGGGAATGGATCTTGCTATTAGCGAGTCTGATGACAAGATATTTCCACAACTCAAATTTGGAAAACCTAGGTTCTTACTAAAATGTTTCTTAAAGAATCAGACATCCTTCAGACTTTTCAAGTTGCATTTTTAACTTACTATTATGTAGAATATAGCCTTCATCAAACAAGGGTGACAAGACCTAAAGCTCAGACATCTTTTCATCTTCCAGGAATGAAGATATTGTGGTCAAACAATAAATATGATCAGTTTAATATTAATCTTTGGAATAGGTTAATATCTAAAATCATTCAAGTCCTCTTATAAACAATGCTGAAGCATAATTTCAGTTATATACAATATGTGCCTTGCACTGTCACTCAGAAATCTGACTGGTAGGGCAGGAGGTAAAGAGAAACATGACAAATACCTCCTTTTTAAAATACAATATTATGACATACCTGATACCAAAACATGGATAATTGAGGGAAATCATACCAAGTTGCAACATAATTTGTAAGCAATATCAAATTAGCTTTGATTTAAAAGTTCATTTTTTACTTTTCTGGATAAGACAATGACTCTCCAGGTAGCGAACTGTTCATTGCAATTAATGGCCTGCATTGGAAATACTTTGTACTGGTGTACCCGTGTCAAGTCCAAGTAAAGTTCCAAGATATGACTGCTCTCTTGGGTCTAATATTTGATCAGCACGAACTGGATGCACAATATTAGCTGGTTGGGGTGTAAGAGTGTACTTCTCCAGAAATGCAAGGTCTGTAGTTCTTTGATAATCAGTCTGCTGATGAGGCTGTTGGGAGTGAAGGAGGGCATGAGGTTGTGAAGCCAAAGTTGCAACATGTTGGGCTGCATCAGATTGAACAGTACTGTCAGCAATCCGTACTGGTACAAGTGTTACATCTCCATGAGCGTTCTGAATTGCTGTTTTGCCATCTCCTTGGTAAACCTTATTTTGATCCAAATATGATTTTGCATCTGTTTGGTACATTTTGTCATCTTGTGCGTATAACAACTGCTGGGATACCATTTTCACTTCAGAAGCAGCCACAATTGACTGTTCTGGAGACTTAGTGCCATGAACATGATCCATATGATATTTTAGCTTGTCTTTCCGTTTGAACGTTGCATTGCAATGATGACAGTTGAAGGGACGGGCATCAGAATGAATAACCATGTGTTTTGTTAAAGTCTTCTTAATTCGAAACGCTTGGTTACAAACTTGACATTTGTAAGGTTTTTCACCTTTAATACAGAAAACATCTTGACTATTTGAACTTTAAACAATTTTGGGCATAGATCAATTTACCATCAATAACCTATTCAGCGCTATTATTTTTCAGAAAGGAAGTAATCATTAGTACTACAGAAGTTATCTGGAATAATGTATGCCATCAAGCCCAAATTAAATCAACTCAATTTTGCACAATTAGTAGAACTCAATGTAAATTCTCAGGACTTTCACTAAAATCTCTAAAGAATCAAAACTGTTGAAAACAGGATCAGAGATTTCCTAGGAGTGATAGCAACAGTCTTGCATGAGGGCGCCAATTCTTCCATAGATATTGTAGGACCTTGCACTTAAAACTAAAATGGGACTCTGTACCCTCAAGACAGGAAAAATACCAATTATATCACTTTTTCCAGAATTAGTAATTGAATCAAAGAATCATAGAGCCATACAGATATATAAATTATATTTCTGCCTGTGCATACACTGTTATGAACAACAATCTTAAGTCAAGTTGATATAGATATTTGTGTTAAGGTAAAAAAACGGTTTCAGTTTCATTCAGGTTTTGTTCATGACCCTTGGTGCCTGGGTGTCTGGATAGACTTGTGATGAAAAGGTTTCAGGACTTTTGGGTTTGTATATATATTTTCATTTTTAATGAAGTCTTACATCCCCTGAAGTTAGAAAGATGGGTTAAAAGAGGTTGAAAGTTCTGTGATTTGGGGGAAAAAATACAAAGTAGAAAAGTTTGTTGTTGCCTAGTGACAATGATCAAGGGACAGCAGTTGACTGAATGATCAGTTACAAGATTCAGTAAGGTGATCAGTTTAAAGGAGGTGCTACTGGAAGACTGGGTTTAGGGATCTGCAGTTGAAGAAACAGAGTTCAAAGTTTGGTTTTTGGGTCTCAGGGAGAAATACGAGTTGGGTGAGTGCAACTGCGCCAGTTGAAGCCTTTGTGTCAACTCTTTGCTGGTTTATATGTCTGCAAAGATATTGCTGCAGTAAAGGAATAGTGGGAATTTGAATTAACTTGTATTTTTCAGATCTTTCCAACCTTTTTGTCTGGTGTAATATAGTTCATTTTTCTTGTTTTAAGAAATATTTTCTTTTGTGTTAGAAGTTCATTAGCAGACTTCTGTGAATTTGTTCAGTAACTTTCCTCCAGTTTCTAAAAAAAGTCAGGATCTATCAAGTCAGGTTTCACTCTGACTTGTCCAGATTTAACAGCAGTTGGGATCATAACACTGTACAGTAAAATTTGTAATTGTAATGCCAAACAAAAAAATAAAGTCTATCACATGCTTTCTCAGGTCCTTATGCATTACACAATAGATCTGTATCATAAATTGCAAGGCAATTACAAACATTTGTCATAAATTTCCGACCTGATCATGCAAATTCTAATGATAGTACTTATTAGGTTGCCTTGAGTTGTGCAGATACATCAATGTACATGATGAGTGTGGATTCAGTTAGTACATGCTAGGCACCTTCACTTATGCAGGGGATTGGGCAGAGTTTACTCCAAAAAAGGCCCATATACCTTCTAGTGCCTCTCCATTTGCAAGCAAAACCCATGCATCTAGTACTTGGAGTGGCCCATAGATGGATATTGCACAATAGTGGCAAGCACTATGAAACATCTTCGCTACGGATGGTCTATAGTGGGACTTTTGGCAATAGCACAGTCTTAAAGGCAGTGCCTGAAATGAATTCAGCAGAGGAATTCCTGGATTTTTAAGAAAATTGGTGTCACACATAGGCTTACATTAACACTGCAATGAAGTTACTGTGAAAATCCTCTAGTTGCCAACTCCGGCATCTGTTCGGGTACACTGAGGGAGAATTTAGCTTGGCCAATGCATCTAAGCAGGATGTCTTTCGGACTGTGGGAGGAAACCGGAATACCCGGAGGAAACCCACACAGACATGTGGGAAGAATGCATAGACTCCGCACAGACAGTGGCGCAAGCCGGGAATCAAACCCAGGTCCCTGGTGCTCGCCTCCGTACCTCCGCCCATTTATGTTGCAAAAACATTTTCATCATTATACTTTACAAAAGAAGATCTATCAGGATACCTGAATGAGTCCTAAAATGCATATCCAAGCTTGATTTCCCTTTGAATTCTTTTTTGCATACTTCACATTGGTGGAGAGTAGCTTTGTACCTGTGATTAGTAAAGAAAAGCATTAGATGTATTTATGTTACCTTCTTAAAAAAAAATTCTTTAAACTCAGTTGTCAAAGAAAGTTTAATCCAGATCAATTATAATTTGCATCAATTTTACATATTCACCTGCCTTTATGGAAATGCTGGGAGACATATCTAACTTGCTTGTATGAACAGTATCCATTCTGAAGAGTCAATGTTCCTCCATTTCATTTTTTTTTCCAGAAGCTGTGAAAATTGCCACAGCAACTTTCAAAGAATTGCATCAACATATTTCTTAGCTTATTAAGAATACAAGACAGCAATTCAGCCCTCTTGGATATCATCAGATTCTCCAATTACAACATAATGTTTCATGCATTAAGTGTACGCTTCATTACTAGTTTGTTCAAGGTCTGTCCATGTTAGATTGGATCTAGCTTGCAATGTATGCTGATGAGACAGCTTTCTAACCCTTCATTTCTTCAATATTGACTTCCTGTCCGATATCTTGTCTTAGATGAGCCATGTCTTCTTTCAGCTAAGGATGTTACTGACTTTGGTTCCATCCAAGGCTTGTACCATCGCCACAGATTTAATTCCCCTACCAGGCCATTGTCTGAGGCTGAATCAAAAAGACTGCGTATTTACACCTCCATAACATCACCCAACCCCACTTCTACCCTCAACCCATCTGTTGTTGAAATTTCCACATATAATTTTGCTACTTCAAGTTTAACTACATCAATGCTCTCCTAGCTTGCCGCCCACTTTCCATTAGCTTTAGCTCATCTAATTCTATGTTGCATACATCCTTTCCCAGACGAATTCTCATTCAGCAATGCCACAACACTGCCTAGACTGCACTGACTTAAATTTTTGTTACTCTTCCTGGGGTTGAGTATTCCATTTTCTTTAAACTCATGTTCACATTTGTCCTGTACGAAATGTACTAAATGCAAGTTCTTGGTAATCACCGATCAGGAATATTCATAAATGAGGACAGAGGAAAGACAGTTACAATCGAGGATGGGAGTCCGTGGGGTCAGGGAGTACTCAGGTGCGGGTCAAGGGAGTCCCATGGAGGATTGGTGCGGGTCAGTGCTATAGTTACCTAGAAACTAGAAGTGGTTTAAGTTCTTCTAATTTTTATCAGGGTAACTATTGCTGTAACACCATCCAAAATTTGCAATTTAAATACATTTTCAGCAGTGTAGCGTAATTGCCCAGAGGCAGTTTGAACTTCCCAGATAACTGCCATGCAATCCTTACCTGGGGACCTCCAGGGTTGGTGTGTCCCCAGGGTATCTTTAGGATACCTCCAGATACACTGCCCTGGAGATTTGAAGTTATGACCCATAAATATGAAAATTATGTTTTTTAAAGTACTCTGTAAAAAACATACATACTTACGTAGGTTTTAGTCAAGATCTCCTCATTCTCTGGTGACAGAGGACTCAGTGAAGCTCCCCTTCTCCCCCGACACCCATCCCGCACACATGCCCCTCTTCCCAACACCTGTCCCCCACACACTCAATCCCTCTTATACCACCCTCTTCTGGTCTTCCAAACCCCACCTCAATTTGGGATTTCCTACTGCCCCCAGCCTCTGCACAGAGAGGCTGTTTGTGACTTTGACAAGAACAGTTTGTGTGCTGCAATGGGACAGAAATGAGATTGCAGAGTTTTGGACAGTGGTAGGGGTGATGGCACATGACTGTGAAGCACAAAAATACATTCCAAGATTTTGGCAGAAAGGAAACATTTGGGATGGAGCAGTAATTAAGAAAAGGTTTATGGGTTCTAAGGAGGATTATTTGAGAAGGATTGATTAGTTTTAGCAATTGTTTGAGGAATTCTGGATCACGCCAGAGGATATTGCAAACTTGGACACACAGAAATCCACACATTTCTTGCCTTTACAGTACAAAGGACAGATGAAGATGGCAAATTGCAAGGAGGGAGAGATGTGGAATCAGTGGAGGTGTCAATATCAATGTATGGCTTAGGAATAGGAGTAGGTTATGCGGCCTGTCAAGCCTGCTCTGCAGATCAGAGAAGGCTGTTAACAAAATGAGAGAGCAAATTAGGGGAATTTTAAAAATTTAAATAGTCAAGGATAAAACAAGAAAGAAAGGGTGGTGGGGGGAATTTGAAGAAATTGACAGATGAAATGAGGAACTGGAGGAAGATTGGGCAAGTGCAAAGGGGACTGGAGGGAAAAGGAAAGTATTTTGCCAGGAAAAATAAGTCTAATTATCTAGTCATTTTAATTATGCAATTATAATAATAGGCTTATTTCCCCATAATTATCCAAGTATCAGGTGATAACTCCAAATTAAGAGCAGTACTCGACTTACTTCTGCCAGACTTTTTCACCCAAATGGACACTTCTATAGTGAACACTGAGATGGTCCCGACGGCCAAAACATTTTCCACATTCTTCACATTGGTGAGCTTTTTCTCCTTTGGAGAGGAAACAAAAATTTTGATATCAATATATGAAGTGGATTGCTGTTCAAATAATTGTACTCCTCTACTCTAAACATTTCATGCTCCAGACAAAAAAAAGTTGTAAAGACAGCAAAATATTCTTGTGGGAAATCAAAATGGATGAAGATGCTAAAGCAGTGAGTGAATGCAGAAAATTAAAGGGTGTCTTTTTTGTGAATTTAACATCCAATGCAGGAAATAGAAATTTGAAACATAAGGGATGATTAGTAGGCAGGGACAGAAAGTTAAGGAGAACCACTCCTCCAGTCAGCCAACTAATACAGGCATTGACTGGAACCATCAAGACATCTATTTCCTCTTTAGACAGTGTGCATGAGAGACACAAATACTTTACCTGAATGAGTTTTTCGATGTTTTGTGAGATGGTCATGGCGAATAAAGGTTTTTCCACAGTCTTCACATTCGTAACGCTTGTCATCATGGTGCACCCGGAGATGTAGTCTAGTAACAAAATGCAAATTTATAAAAATTTCAAATAACATTTCTTGCTACACCATTGACTTCATGAATCTGAATTATATGTCCAAAACATATAATTAAAATACTTCTAATAAAAAGAACAGAGTAACAATTGCATTTATCATCATTGTAAGTACTCTCCTTTTATTCGG
This sequence comes from Mustelus asterias, assembly GCF_964213995.1. NCBI lineage: Eukaryota > Metazoa > Chordata > Chondrichthyes > Carcharhiniformes > Triakidae > Mustelus > Mustelus asterias. Next base: position 70,744,575 of record NC_135808.1, read on the forward strand.
AAAGGTTTTAACAAAGTTATTATTCTTTTCAGTAAAAATTAAGAATTTTGCCTATACTAAATGTTCATGGAAAGTACTCTGATGTTACTACAAAAGACCGTGAGGTGAATGCAAATCATCTGCATTCACAGAACAAAAGGGCTCAATGCATATTTAAGCATGAGAGAATTTTGACTACAGTGTCACTCTTAATTGTAGGCAAATTTATACTAAACTTGGCAAATTTACACGGTCAATCTTATTCAATCATTCTACTTTTAGTGTCCAAAGATGTGTAGGTTAGAGGGATTAGCCGCAGTAAATATGTGGGTTTACAGGGACAGGGCAGGGGAGAGGGCCTGGGTAAGATACTCTGTCAGACATTCGGTGCAGACTCGATGGGCCGAATGGCCTCTATGATTCTATTGCTGATTCCTTAACCTCCAATAAGATGATTAAGTAAAAATGCAAGAGATAAACCAAAAAAACTAGGTATGTGCAAAGTTTAAGATTTTTCCACAGTAACTATTACCTTTAGCATAACATACTCATGCTCAGCTCTTTTTCACAAATGAGAAATAGTCTTCCTGTCATCATTCTAATTTCAGTGCCCCCCACTTTGTTAATTGGCCTGGATTCTCCTCGAGAACATGAACCAGCATTCATATCAAATACACAGAACAATTTTACCATCCAATCTTCAAAACACACACATCTTAATTCCATTTTAAGCAGTATAATAATGGTCATGTCCTTGCAAGAGTATCCTTTGAGCAGAACATAAAATTTACTACTATAATCTACCACACATTTCCTGTTTCAACACTGAATAAATATTAATAACGTCACTTGACTTAATACACCAACCTCTGAGCAACATCCACTAATTGACTAGTGTTCTCAAGTACATACCAGTGTGTTAACAAGCCAACCCTGTAAAGCAACAGCTTGTAACAGAAGGAAAGCTACCCTGCCGTACCCAAGATGATCCCCAATATATAAATCACAATTAACGTAACTGTGACGCATTTTGGGAGAAAAAATGTATAATTTGACAAAGAACATCATTGCAGATGATTCTTATCAGTCAAATATTCACACTCAGCTCCGATTATAATAGATGCAGATCTTTTTTATGCATTGGGCAAAAGGAAAACAGAGTTCATTGTGAAATTCAGGCCTCATTTAAACAAATCAGTGATATTCCCATTGCGGGGGTGCTTGCTGTCAAGACTGATGGGAGTAGAAATAGATCAGGAGCCCAAGGGCTTGCAGGGACCCAAGGGAACAGTCCCCACCCAACATGTCATTAATTCTGAGGAAGGGGATTTGCAGCAGGGATAGTCTTAACCTGACCTGTTTTCTGCCTCCCGCTCTGGTACAGCTGTCAATTTAGTCATCAGATCTGAACTTTTAGCTATGAAGAGAGTCCCACGAGTCTGGAGCTTAGTCGTCCTCCTATGTTAGATCTGAGGTCAGTTGTGATGAAAAGCAGGAGAATGTTGGGAACATGGTCTGACTGTCCTTGCCACCTTACCCCTTGTTTGCAGTGAGTTGGGAGTTACAATTGACTCGCAAAAATCCTATTCATTTAAAAAAAATTTATATATTCAGAACAAAAAAGTACATTTCAAGGACTGTTTTAATTTGAATGAGATGAAACTCTGGTTTTACCTCGCTCTCTATGGACTTCAATGCAGATTACAACTGGGAAGGTCATAAAACCAGTATTACACCCAATTCTGTCAGTTTCCATTGGGCGAGTTAGATTTAAATTGCTCCCCTCATTTCCAATTAGGAACAAGTGTACTGCAATATTTATTAACTGATTAGGGAAAGCTAAGCACGAAAGGGCAGCACAGTGGCACAGTGATTAGTACTGCTGCCTCACAGCACCAGGGACCCAGGCTCAATCCTGACCTCGGGTCACTATCTGTATGAAGTTTGCACGTTCTCCCCGTATCTGTGCAGGTTTCCTCTGGGTGCTCCGGTTTCCTCCTGCAGTCCAAAGATCTGCAAGTTAGGTTGATTGGCCATGTTAAATTGACCCTAGTGTCAGGGGGATTAGCAGGATAAATGTGTGGTGTTACGGGAATACGGCCTGGGTAGGATTGTGGTTGGTATAGACTCGATGGGCTGAATGGTTTCCTTCTGCATTGTAGGTATGATTCTGTACTCCTAATGTAAGAATATGTATTTAAAATACAAAATGCTATGGTGTATTAGAAGTCTGAGACACAATGCCCAGGAGTGGTGTTTTTACAGTCTGTATCCATGATGCCATGTACGCAAAGTTCCAATCACAGCCACAATACTGAGAGTAAAGAGTGGGCAATACTGGATCACTTTCACATACCTCTGATGGTAGAATTGCAGCATGAATGCAGGTTACCTACTACTTTCATGGCTAGAGATTGTTTGCATTGAATGCAAGCAATGAAACAGGAAGAAGTGAATGCATCTTTTGTAGTAACATCTCAAAAATTACCTTGAAATGAGATTAAATGTCCTAGCTAAGACCCAGCATATTCCACAGGACACATTTAAAATAAACCTGATTGCCACCCATGTTAAAATAAAGCAGATTGGAAAATCAGTGCTTTTTTGTGTGTTCTGGGACAGCAGGTCAGGTAGAATAGAAGAAATGCATTATAAATGAATATTCTGGAGTTGTATTGGGTTACATTTAGAAATCAGGAAATTATATTGTACAGAGCCTGAGGAAGGATCTTTTCTTACTCCTACATGTTCTTACCTGTATGAACTACCATGCCGGAAGCTCTGTCCACAAATGCTACACAGATGTGGCTTTTCACCACTATGGATTCGAAGATGTTCTTTTAACGTGGTTCTGTATATTATAGAAATAAAATGGGAAAATAAATAGAAGATGGCTTCAAACATGTACTTGACTTTTGTTCTTTTACAACTGAAAATAGGCAGAGCTAACTTCTCTACTCCCATGACCCTGTAAACAACATATCTCAAAAAGATTTCAACTTAGTATACAGAAAGAATATGGCCCAAGGAAGAACTGAATAAAGTTTAACGTTAAAGTTGGAAGATCTGGAATATTTTAAAAGATCTATGAAAATAAGGAGATCGGGTAAATTGACTTTTATTTTTAAAGAATGTTGTGGCTGTTTGATTTTTAAAAAATTATTAATTGTTATGGAATATTGTGGATTCTATCAGCTGTCAAAATTTCAGCAGAACTTTCAGAGCGGGTTGTTGGATATGGATGGACTTAAAGCCTCCTCAGTGAGATGAAAGCTCTTAATAAAAAGATTTATATTTTCAACTTTATAGTTACAGGGTAACAACCAGGCAGGGAAAAGCTTCAAAGAAAAGCTGAGTAATTATAATAACATTATAACACAATATGGCAAAGGCATGCACTCGGAATGCCTTCTTCACTTTTTTATTATGTAACCGTTACTGTCAAATTATGGGCATAGATTTCAAACTCAGTTCAATTCAAAGCTAGTAAAGAAAGAATAAAATAATAGCATGTATCGTAAATGAATGTTGCCGTTTAAACATCACTATGGTTTTCATTTCATCATGCAGCATTAATAAAATAGCCTATTGGGTAAAGTAGATTTATAAATACAGCTTTCTTTCCGCATTAAGTACCAGAAATAAACATATCTATGCCTTCTCTAACAGAGCCTAAACATTGCAGCTATTTTTTGTATTTAATCTAGTTTTACCTTTCCCTTACAGATTTCCCACAAATAAAGCAAGTCCACTTTCTTTTTCCTCCATGAGTGCACTCAATATGACGTTTAAGGTTCCCAGTATCATTAAACTGACGACCACAAATATCACATGGAAAAGGCCCTAAAATGTGAGAAATAAAATTATCAATGTTAGCTTCAAATTCCCAATCTTGGGTCATTGGTCTGAAGTTCTGTAGTATCAAACTGTCAAAATTGTACTACATTACATTTAACTCCACTCAAATAATAAAATACCACTGATCTTAACACTACGATCTAGGCTATAATCTCTGCAGTATGTCATCCAGAACCTACAACATTTACACTCTTCAACACACAATGCCTGTGTTTATTTTTCTGCCAAGGATAGGGGACCAATAGTTTACTCTTTAGTTTGGTGTGAGTGAGAGAAAAGACAATTAAAAACAGAAGTTCATTTATTGTAATCACTGCATGGTGTGCTTAAATGTTTTAAACATTCAATGAGATCTCAGTCATCTTTTGTTCGATTATAGTCTAAAGCTGCTATCCAAGGGTACCTTGAGAACAACCAGATATTTTGTACAGAATATCTCCTCCATTAACATATGAAGTTCTATTCCGTACATTAATGGGGACTGGTGCCCACAATCCATTTCATCTCAGTGAATAATACCTTCCACAATGTTACTTTGTGCAAAAAGTTCATCCCAAACTTTTCTGATTTATTTTTTGTGAAGGAGGAGGTGAACAAATACAAACTAAACTGATTTTTTATAAAGAAAATAATTAGAAATCTAATTCCAGAGAATCAAGGGCGGACAATCAGTTTTCTTAATTCATTAATGAGATGTGGGCGTCACTGGCTAGGCCAGCATTTATTGCCCATCCCTAATTGTCCTCGAGAAGATGGTGGTGAGCTGCCTTTTTAAACCTCAGCAGTCCATGTGGTGTAGGTACACCCAGAGTGCTGTTCCAGGTAAGGAGTTCCAGAATTTTGACTCTATGACGGTGAAGGAATGGTGATATAGTTTCAAGTCAGGATGGCAAGTGACTCAAATGGGAACCTCCAAGTGGTGGCATTCCCATGTGTCTGCTGCCCTTGTCCTTCTAGATTATAGTAGGGCATGGGTTTGGAAGGCGCTGTCTAAGGAGCCTTAGTGAGTTGCTATAGTGCAGCTTGTAGATGGCACACACTGCTGCCACTGTGTCGGTGGTGGAGAGAGTGAATGTTTGTGGATGGGATGCCAATCAAGCTTCAAGTGTTGTTGGAGCTGCACTCATCCATTCATTAAGTGGAGAGTATTCCATCACATTTCGCTCATTAAAAAAGACATTACCTACTATTTGACTATTCAGAAAGCTAATGCGTTTAATTCCTTTCTTGAGGGAGGAATTTCAATTTGCTTAACAAAAACTGACAGTTTTTCCAAGAGGTCCTAACTTGTACTTCATTGATCAGGAAGAACTTGGATTTTAAAATGCTTTTACATTCCCCCAGGTGTCCTTTAGCAATTTGCAACCAATGGATTGCTTTTGCGTGCTACCACTTTACTTTCTTAAGTAGCATCATTGGATCTTTTAAGACTACCTCAGCAGGCAAAAAGCAAGCCTTACCTGAACATCTCATCTGAAAGTTATCTAAAAAATGCAGCAATTCACAGAAGTTTAGCTTAGATTACTTGGTCAAATCAATTATGGGAATAGAGCACATAATCGTCTGAAACATAAGCAAAAGTGCTCCCAACTGAACGAAGCAAACACAATTATATTCATAATGTAATTGCTTGGAAACTACATTTATTTCTGCTCAAATATGTTCTATGCTCTAGATCACAAAAATCAGACAAAGATACATATGTTTCATATTACTGTTAACTAGAAATTTGACTACAAGTGTTGATTATTATATCCCTTCTGTCTGCATTTAATGAGTAACAATTCAAACTAGCAGTGCAGTACAAGACTACATTTAATCTAGCAAACGGTTTATTGCATGTGGGGCAATTGTTGACCCACAGGTCCGGTAATGCTGAAGGGTAGGATCAGTTAAAATTACAGAATTATTGGGGCACATTCGGCTCATCGTGTCCATGCCAACTCTCCACTTCTTTACTCTCCACAATTTACCTTGTGCCACTTCCTCACCTTCTCCTTGTAGCCCTGCACATTCTTCCCTTTCAGATAATAACCCAATACCTTCTTGAATGCCTCAATTGAACCTGCTACACTCTCAGGTAATGCATTCCAGATCTTAACCACTCGCTACATGAAAAAGCTTTTCCTCATGTCACCATTACTTCTTTTGTCAATTAACTTAATTCTGCGCCCCATTGTTCTTGATCCTCCCATATCTACTTCATTCAGATCCCTCATGATTTTGAATGCCTCGAACAATTCTCCTCTCAACTTTCTCTACTCCAGGGAGAACAGTCCTAACTTATCCAACCTATATACAGAACTGAAATTCCTCATTTCTGGAGCCATTCGCATGAATCTTTTCTGCACACTCTCTAATGCCGTCACATTTTTCTGAAAATGTGGCACCCAGAACTGGATACAATACTCTAGTTGAGGCCAAACCACTGTTCTAATCAAGTTTAATATAATTTCCTTGCTTTTATGTGCTACGTCCCCATTGTTAAAGCCTAGATGCTCTATGCTTTATTCTCTGATCTCTCAACCTTTCCAGCCACATTCAATGATTTATGCACATATACACCCAGGATCCCTCAACTCCTGCACCCCCTTTAGAACTGTACTATTATTGTCACTCCGTGACAATCTTCCTACCAAAGTGAATCAGTTCACACTTCACAGCATTAAATTTAAATAAACTTCTGAATTGTAAGGACAAGATGCAAGTATACAAAGAGAAAAATGTGTGCTATAAAACAATGACATTGTAAAAATGGAACCACTTTCAGACTAAACTAAATGGCAAACACGAACAAAACTAGTTTTGGAATGAAATGATATCAAGTTTTTGGGTGATATTTCTCATTTAACGTTTTATTTGTCAGACTTATCCATACCCAGATGAAACTTTTCCTGATGTTTCAGTCTTGCAAATCTTGATTTGAAATGTTCCTCACAGTAACCACATTTGAATGGTTTATCCTGTGTGTGAAGGATCATGTGCTCCTCAAGATGAGGTCTCCGTGTGAAGGTTTTATTACATTGCTATGACCAAAAGAAAATGAAGAATCAACAGAAAAACTTACAATACTTCAAGTACTGCAAGCTGCTAACCCAAAGGGGTGACAGCAGTTTCTCTCTCGTACTGCTTATACTTGATTTAATTTAATTTACTATTGTCACATGTATTAAGTATACAGTGAAAAGTATTGTTTCTAGCACACTATACAGACAGGGCATACCATTCATAGAGAAGGAAAGGAGAGGGTGTAGAAGGTAGTGTTATAGTCAAAGCTAGGGTGTAGAGAAAGATCAACTTAATATGAGGTAGATCCATTCAAAAGTCTGATGGCAGCAGGGAAGAAGTCGGTTGAGTCAGTTGGTACGTGACCCGAGACTTTATCTTTTTCCCGACAAAAGAAGGTGGAAGAAAGTATGACCTGGGTGCGTGGGGTCCTTGATTATGCTGGCTGCTTTTCAGAGGCAGCGGGAAGTATAGACAGAGTCAATGGATGGGAGGCTGGTTTACGTGATGGACCTGGGCTTTGTTCACAACTTTTTGTAGTTTCTTGTGGTCTTGGACAGAGCAGGAGCCATACCAAGCTGTGATACAACCAGAAAGAATGCTTTCTATGGTGCATCTATAAACGTTGGTAAGCGTCGTATCGGGCATGCCAAATTTCCTTAGCCTCCTAAGAAAGTAGAGGTGTTGGTGGGCTGTTAAGAGTTAAGTCTTAACGATAGCATTGGCATGGAGGGACCAGGACAGGTTGTCGGTGATCTGGTCACATAGAAACCTGAAGCGCTCAACCATTTCCACTTCATCCCTGTTGATGTAGACAGGGGCATGTCCTCCTGAAGTCGCTTTCTGAAGTCGATAACTATTTCTTTCGTTTTAGTGATATCGAGATTATTGTCGTCGTACCAGTTCCCCAGATTCTCTAGCTTTTTCCTGTACTCGTCTCATTGTTTGAGATCCGACCCACTACGGTGGTGTCATCAGTAAACTTGAAAATTGAATTGGAGGGGAATGCCATTATGCATGCCATTCTTGGGTTTGGAAGATGGGTGGTAGGGAGATGGAACAGAAAAGAACTTACTTCACACTTCCAGGCTTCACTCTTCTTCTTTCTGGCAGCAAAAAACTCTTGTATGTTAGCTGGATGGAATCTGGAAACATTCACAAATCAGATAAATTAGTGTATGTTGCCATTACAAAATGATAATAAGGATAAAAGCACACTTTAAAAAACAAACAATTTTTGGCAAATATTTCACAGGGAGCCTTGTTCTAAATTTCAAATCCTCAACATTCTAAAAGGTAGCTAATATGAATATTTCATCTTCCCCTCATTCTTATGCTTGATGCTTTAACATATCTTAAGACCTAAACAGTTTTACATTTATTATATAGAGTATACATGGGGAATAATAAAAGTATTTAACCACTTCTCTAATTGTTTAGTCACTATTCCACATCTTGGTATAGCAAGCTGGTAAAACCACAAATGTACAAACATGGACGAAAGAGCTGAATTCCAGAAGTGAGGTGAGAGTGACAGACAGCCTTTGACATCAAGGCCGCATTCAACCAAGTGTGGTATCAAGGAGCCCTAGCAAAACTGGAATCAATGGGTATCAGGGGACAAACTCTCTGCTGGTTGGGGTCATACCTGGTACACAGGAAGATGGTTGTGGTTGTGGAGGGTCAGTCGTCTCAGCTCCAGGACATCTTTGCAGGAGCCCCTCAGGGTAGTGTCCTAGGCCCAACCATCTTTAGCTGCTTCATCAATGACCTTCCCTCCATCATAAGGTCAGAAGTGGGGATGTTCGCTGATGATTGCACAATGTTCAGCACCACTTGCGACTCCTCAGATACTGAAGCAGTCCATGTTCAAATGCAACAAGATCTGGACAATATCCAGGCTTGGACTGACAAGTGGCAAGTAATATTCGTGCCACACAAATGCCAGACAATGACCATCACCAACAAGACCACCGCCCCTTGACATTCAATGGTGTCACCATCACTGAATCCCCCATTGTCAACATCCTTGGGGTTACCATTGACCAGAAACTCAACTGGACTCACCATATAAACACAGTGGCTACAAGAGCAGGTCAGAGGCTAGGAATACTGCAGCGAGTAACTCACCGCCTGACTCCCCAAAGCCTATCCACCATCTAGATAGAAAGCAGAAGTCAGGAGTGTGATGGAATACTCCCTACTTGCCTGGATGGGTGCAGCTCCAACAACACTCAAGAAGCTTAACACCATCCAGGACAAAGTAGCCCGCTTGATTGGCACCACATCTTCAAACATCCACTCCTTCCACCACCGATGTTCAGTAGCAGCCATGCATATTACCTACAAGATGCATTGCAGCAATTCACCAAAGATCCTTAGACGGCACTTTCCAAACACACGACCACTTCCATCTAGAAGGACAAGGGCAGCAGATATATGGGAAAACCACCACCTGCAAGTTCTCTTCCAAGCCACTCACCGTCCTGAATTGGAAATATATCGCTGTTCTTTCGTAGTCGCTGGGTCAAAATCCTGGAATTCCCTCTCTAATGGCATTTTGCGTCAACCCACAGCACATGGACTGCAGCGATTCAAGAAGACGGCACACTACCACCTTCTCAAAGGCAAATAGGGATGGGCAAATAAATGCTGACCAGGAAGCGACACCTATGTCCCACGAATGAATAAAAATTTCACATTGCTGTTTGTGAAAATTTACTCTATGCAAATTGGTTGCCACGTTTTTATTATCACATACATAACGAAAGATCAAAAAATAGTTCACTGACTGTAAAGTGCTTCAAGACACCTGCATATGTGAAAGATACTACACAGTAAATAAATGCAAATTTCTCTTTTAAAGGAAGTGGGCAATTTTCTCAACATTTATTTATTAACTGTTTTAATGTTATTTGGGCACATTTGTCAATTTGAACAAAACAGATATGATCATAAAATAACTACATTGCTAAAATTTGCTACTAGTCCAAGAAAAATTGTAAAATGGTAACTACTGGTTCCCCTTTGACAAACCAAATGCAATTTGGCTACCATAAGAATACAGGAAACAGAGGGACATGCAAATACTTCAACGGGATATTTTTAACAGTTTACACTTACCTCCTCACGTGCTTTGCTAATGTTTTTTTGCTTGCATGTAGCTTGTTACAGAATGGGCATTTTTGTTCTTTTCTTTGAATAGCAGCTTGTGCATTATGCTTCTTTCTGTGAGCAGTTAAGTTGGATTTGGTGGAGTAACGCTGATTACAAATATCACACTCAAAAGGTTTCTCCCCTGTATGCACACGGGTGTGGCATTCATATTTTCCTATAAAATCCAAAATGCAATTAGGAATGTCAGGATACAAGATTATGGTACAGAAAATTTTCAGTAAATGGCTGATTACAACAGTCTATACATGTACCCAGCTCAATGCCCCATAGTGTGCAGCACATAGTTTTCATCCACAATAGACCCCACCACAGCAAGTTCCTGATCTCAGGTATGCCATCACAAGGGGAGTCGGCACTTCTTCATAATAAAATGAAAGAGGGAAACAAGCATTTGGGGGAAGGGGAGCAGATCATCAGTCAATAAACTAGAAGCAGATATCTGAAGAGGCGTACGCTTACTTGCCCAGTCTCACAGCTGCAGAATGGAACGCAAAGAAAAAATACACAAAATTGTATTCTAGTTATGATTACACATTTATTATTATTTTATGATTTTATATTACGTGATCAAGTATTGTAAAATGGAATTCTGTGCAAGTAAACATGTGACAAATGTTAGTTTTTAAAGTCACAATTGGTAAATTAAATTGAGATCACCCACTTTAGGTCAAATTTAAAATAATTTTAAACTCTCGATTTTGTTTCTACAAGGGAACCATATCCTACTAAATGGCAGCAACAGGCAACACAAATACCCAAAGAGAACAAGGACTGTTTGTCTTACCAACCTATTCGATCAAAACTTTTATCACATTTCGGACACTGGAGTGTTTTCTTGCTCCCAGTCTGTGAAATGACTGGATCTAGTTCTTTAGGAATATTTTGCTCAATTTCTTCCGCATTGAGGGCTTCATCCTCATCAGTTTCTTCATCATTTGCATCCTCCCTTCCCATTTCTTCCTCAAACTTTCCATCAACTCCTATTTCATCTTCACTCTCTATTCCATCACTATCATCATGCTTCTCCGTGTCACTACCATTTTTACTGGAATATTCATCTTCAGTCACATCTGTGTTTTCATCATTACTTTTACTCTCAAACTTTGCTGGACACTTGCGAGTACGAGTCGACCACCTCCTTGTAGAAAGTTCAATCTGTGCCACATCAGCACATTCTTCTTGCTCAACAGAACTGGCACCATGAGCTTTAGCTATATGGTTTTCTAGGGACTTTTTGTAACAGAAACTTTTACTGCAGAAGGTGCATACATTTTGTGATTTGGCAGTAGGTTCAAGAGAATTATTTTCTTCGAAACGCTGGTCATTTTCAATGAACAAGTCTGTTTGGGTTGACCTGGACACATTTTCATTACCAGTCAATAATTTAACTGCATCTATAATGTCTAGAAACTGTGCCGCTTCCAAAACTGAAGGGATATCATTTTCCTGGATAAAGAACTCAGACGTGTACAGAAATTCCAACAAGTGATGGAAAACATAGTAACTTACATGGTCCAATTGGATACTATCCATTTTTGGGTTTTTGCTTAAACAAGCATGGAAATAACTGCTACCCACTGCAACAACCACCTTATGGGCACAAAAATGCTTCCCTTCTACCATGATAACCAAGTCACAGAAAGGTGACTGCTTGAGTCGATCATCGTTCATATACTTCAACAGATTTTTGTTATGCAGCAGTGACCTCAGATGAACAATTGGTGAGGGTGACCCTAAAGGAACATCTATATTGTCTGCAACATTTGAAAGGCCTTGTATTGATCTGGGACCATAGCAGAGATTTTCAAATTTTGTGGTTTGTAAATCTAAGAAAACGTCTTTGCAGGCTGCTCCAGTTAAACTTGAACTAGTTTTATGAGAAATGTCAGTATTTTGAGACATGGTGTTTATGAAAATTGCAGCAGCCGTTCGACTTCTCAGTCTGCCGACAGATAGTGGAATATCATTGTAGAACAAAAATATGTTCTTTTAATACAAAGTTTGCTTGTAACCATAACTGATATTAGATGATCTCATACTTCATAATCTTCTTAGTCTGGGTCTGATATTCATCAAGCCTGCAAGAAAATCACCCAAACAGATTATTACAATAAGAAAGGCCTTTGAGTGTTGCAATGAATACTAGTTAACTGAATATTTAAAAAGGGCTTATGCAGAGTTAGTAACTGGTACAATACTGAGACAAGAGTTGGTTAACGATCTCATTGTAAAGGATCTAGGGCAGAGTGATCATAACAGAACATAATTTCACATTTGGTTTGATGATGAGAGACTTAATCTAAAATAAAGACAATTCAAAAGGTATGAAGACAGTTGGCTAAAGTGGACTAGGAAAACAGATTAAAAGTGAAGACAATAGAAAAACAATTAAAGAATTTTAAGGAAAAATTTCCTAATTCTCAAAGACATGCCATTGAGAAAGAAAGTAGGAAAACCATGTAAGGCTAGCTCAGGAAGTAGAAAATTGAAAGAAAAAGCATATAATGTTGTAAAGATTAGTGATAGGCCAGAAGATTCAGATTTTTTTTAGAAACCAGAAAAGGATGACTTAAAAATAGGGAGAAAGTAGATTATGAAAGCAAACTAAGAAATTCAAAAAGACAGTAAGTTTCGCCGAGTATATAAAAAGGAAGAGAGTAGCTAAAGTAAATGTTATATCCTTAGAGGATAAGCCTGAGGAATAAATAATGGCAAACAAGGAAATGGCGCAGACAAAATAAATAGCTTGGTCTACTCCTGCTCCTAGTTCTTATGTCCTTATTGTATTTAATTTCATAGCAGGAGACAATAAAAGCCTCCAAATAAGAGTATAAAATCAATGTGCAAAAGGGAGGGTAAATGTGCAGGATTATGGCGATAGGGTGGAAAGGAGGGCTGGGGGGAGATGCTCTTACAAAGAGGTGGTGCAGACTCAATGGGCTAAATGGCCTCTTTCTGCACTGCAGGAATTCTATTAAAAAAAGGACAAACTAATGGGTCATAATGTTGACAAGTCCCCCAGATCTTTGGTCCTAAAAAAACTGGCTGCAGTGATACTGGATGCATTAGCTTGAATCTTCCAAAATTACCCAAATTTGGAAAGGTCCTGGCAGACTGGAAAACCATAAATATAACACCCATGTTCAAAAAAGTAGGGCGACAGGAAAAAATATACAATAGGCCAGTTAGCTTAACATTTGCAAATGAACGAAGGAGGCAACAGCAGGGCATTCAGAAAATCATACCATAGGTCGAATATTCTTTATCCATACATCTGAAAACCAAACACGTCCAAAATCCAAACCTTTTTTTTTGAATGCCTGTGCAGTTAATTTATATGCTAATAAAGCAAAATAATATATTACAGATGTAAAAATGTTAACAGATAGGAAAATAGGATAAGCGTGTTGGCAAATGGAAAAATAACTTAGTATTTGTACTAGGGCTGGCCTCGGCCTAGGCTAAGTTACGAGGCCGAGGTTGACCGTATGGTAGATCCAAAAACCGAAAACGTCTTATCGAAATGCTATTGATCGCTAGGATTTCGGATAAAGGATACTTGATATATATGTAATCAAACAGAGCCAACATAGTTTTATGAAAGGGAAATCATGATTGACAAATTTGTTAGAGTTCTTTGAGAAATGCACTTGGTGGATAAAAAGGAACCAAATGATAAAGCGTATTGGATTTTGTCATGCCAAGACGACAATGAATTTATAAACAAAGAAAACAAAGAACAATACAGCACAGGAACAGACCCTTCAGCCCTCCAAGCCTGCACCGATCATGTGTTCCTAACTAGACCATCCGTTTATATCCCTCTATTCCCAGTGTGTTCATGTGGCTAAATGGTCTTAAATGATCCTAGCATGTCTGCCTCAACCACCTTGCTTGGCAGTGCATTCCAGGCCCCCACCACCCTCTGTGTAAAATACGTCCCCCGCATATCTGTATTGAACTTTGCCTCCTTACCTTGAACTTCTGACCCCTGGTTTGTCATTTCTGACCTGGGAAAAAGCTTCCAACTGTTCACCCTATCTATGCCCTTCATAATTTTATAAACTTCTATTAGGTCACCCCTCAACCCCTGTCTTTCCAGGGAGAACAACCCTAGTTTATTCAATCTCTCCTCATAGCTAATCCCCTCCAAACCAGGCAACATCCTGGTAAACCTTTTCTGCACTCTCTCCAAAGCCTCCACGTCCTTCTGGTAGTGTGGCGACTAGAACTGGACGCAGTATTCCAAATGCGGCCGAACCAACATTCTATATAACTGCAACATCATATGCCAACTTTTATACTCTAGGACCCGTCCAATAAAGGCAAGCATGCCATATGCCTTCTTCACCGCCTTTTCCACCTGTGCTGTCACCTTTAAGAAACTGTGGACTTGCACACCCAGGTCCCTCTGTGTGTCTATACTCCTGATGGTTCTGCCATTTATTGTATAGCTCCCCCTTACATTAGATCTACCGAAATGCATCACTTCGCATTTATCTGCATTAAATTCCATATGCCATTTCTCCACCCAATTTTCCAGCCTATCTATATTCTGCTGTATTCTCTGACAATGTTCATCAGTATCCGCAACTCCAGCAACCTTTGTGTCGTCCGCAAACTTACTAATCAGACCAGCTACATCTTCTTCCATATCATTTATATATATCACAAACAGCAGAGGTCCCAGTACAGAGCCGTGCGGAACACCACTAGTCACAGACCTCCAATCAGAAAAAGACCCCTCCACTGCTACCCTCTGTCTTCTATGGCCAAGCCAGTTTTGTACCCATCTAGCTAGTTCACCTTTGATCCCGTGAGATTTAGCCTTTTGCACCAGCCTGCCATGAGGGACCCTGTCAAATGCTTTACTAAAATCCATGTAGGACGACATCCACGGCCCTTCCCTCGTCAATCATTTTTGTCACCTCCTCAAAAAACTCAACCAAATTTGTGAGGCATGACCTCCCTTGTACAAAACCATGTTGTCTATCGCTAATGAGATTACATCTATATCAGCTTGGCTACTTATTAAAATTATATTTTAAATATATAATGGGCAAGACTTTACACTGACTGAAGCCACAACTGGCTACGAATCACAAAATGAATTTCTTGCCTTTAGAAAACCACAAACTTGTTGGCTCTAAAACTGCGCTTATACCTCCGTGACTGCAAAATTCCAAGGATGTACACAAAGACCCCTTTACGTTTCTGAAGCTAAGCCCCAGCCAATGGAGATGAGCTCTTTGCAAGGACAAAAGGACCCTGAACCTCTGGTAAACATATTATTGGATGAGACATTAACCTTCTCAAGAATCCAGTCCAGGAATATACATCCTTCAGCCCAACCAAGGGGAAGAATTGGGATTTGTCACGTGGCACTCCCTTCCAAAAAAGCTACTAGAACCTGTAATATTGCCTGTGGAGCTGAAGGAGTCATTCTGCCTTCTTTCATCAACCAAATAATAGCAGAACCAGAGCTGTAACCCGGTTTAAATTTTCTGCCCCCTCATCTACACTGTTTCTTTACCAGTGCATACTGCAAGACTAATTCGTCTCCCATCAAGGCTGACAGTGCTACTCGAAAAGTGGATGACTCCACATCAGCTGCAGCCCACTAACCTCTCTGAAGGTATAAACCATTGGCCTTTTGATTCTGGATTCTGAATGCGCATGAAACAAATCTTATTTTATCTGTGGTCTTTTCCCTGTCCTTCTTTCCTTATCTGTCTTTTGTTGTACGAACACTATTAGGGGGGGGAATCAAAAACACCTTTCTGTTTGCAGATGCTGAGAGGAGAAATCAGGGCTGTTTTAAATTAAACACCCTCTCCTGCATACCAATTCTAAAAGGCATTCAATAAGGCGCAACATCAAAATTACTTCACAAGAGCTCATAGGGCTAGGGTAATATACCATACATACTTGTGTACAAGTCAAATTTTTGAGATCCATTCTTTAGGCAAAACATTAAGGGGCTTAAATGTTCACAGAGGTAATGTTTTCAAGGGGCTTACTTTTAACTAAAACATATCCACCCAGCACACCTACCATGGCTCTCAAAAGAATCCACAACGTAGTGGGGGAAGTGGCACCCATATCAGCCATTTCATGTCTCTTTCTTCCTGTGCTTTTATTAATGAGCCTTCCTTAACACCTGCAACCCAGAGGAGGCAGCAGCAGCAACGGCTGGGTCTGCATGACTCCCAGCCCTTAACCCAGTGGTTCCCAAACTTTTTCACTGGGCCGCACTTTCGGAATAAAAATTTGCTTGCGCCACACCAAATTTTTTACTGATAAGTACATTCAAAAACAAAAACAAACAACTCCTAGCAGTGCTTGATTCATAACATAGAACACAACTACTTTATAATATGATCATGGGACATCCAGAAAGTATAAAACAATCACTTTGGAAAAATATCTAATCCATGTTTAAATGTTTCTTTGATTGTCCTTGAATCTTCCCACCACACTTGCCATCCTCTCTTGCTGCACCAGTGTGGCGCGCCGCACCCTTTGGGAACCACTGTCTTAACGCATGTCTAGGCACAGGTGAATGCACTGAGTCAACATTCGTAAGGGCCTGATTGATAAGGCCTGAGCCTCCCCCCTCACACTCCCCAGGCTGAGGGCATTGAGGACCAGAAAATTTGTTTATTTAAAGTTTGCTTTGGAATTTGGTCCTTACATCCGGTTTCCAACTTTTATTTATCCACATATATTGTTTTATCTACACCACAAAACATAGATTACAAAGGTACACGCAACATCAAAAATAATGTACGATTATCCCATGTTTGTTTGCAACATTCAGCTGAGGTGCAGGTGGTTTGTCCATCCCATCTCACCTCAGGTACTAATGGAGAAAAGAGGCTGCGAGAGGTGCAGGGGCCTAGGCTGTTTCCACGTGCGCTGTTCATTACTCTTCTCCGAATGTGAAGTTTCACCCCACAAAAATCAAAATCAATCAACATTCTTCCAACCTTTATTGACAAACACAAATTGGAGGAAATATGGTATGTGAAACTTTAATATATTCATGAGATGTGGGCATCATTGGCTAGGCCAGCATTTATTGTTCGTCCCTAATTTCCCCCAAGAAGGTGGTGGTGAACTGTCTTCTTGAACTGCTGCAGTCCATGTGACGTAGGTACACCCACAATGCTGTTAGGTAAGGAGAGCCACAATTCTAACCTAGTGAGAGTGAAGGAACAGCCATGGATTTCCAAGTCAGGATGGTGTGTGCCTTGGAAGGGAACTTTCAGGTGAAGGTGTCCCCATGTATCAGCTGCCCTTGTCCTTCCAAATGGTCGGGGTCATGGGTTTGGAAGGTGCTGCCTGAGGAATCTTGAGTTTTAAGGAATAATAAATTGAGGGTTTGATGTGATTGCAGAGATTATACTTTGGGTCTGAAATTTTCAGGCTTTCATACTGAAAATGGAGGATCAACTTTGACATGCGATAAATGAAAACTACATTTTTTAGGCTAAAAATCATGGGGTCAACTTTTACATGAGTGTATACAGTACTAACATTAATAGAGGATTGGTCATCTTGCAAGAAAAGGAGCTGGAAGAACAGAGTAATTTTCAGATTGGCAAACAAATGGGACGCCACAGAAATTAGTGGTGGGAGCTCAACTGTTTAGTCTGTATTAATAACTTGGATGAAGAGACGAAGTTATTGCTGACAATACAAAGACAGGTGGGAAAGCAAGTTGCAAAAAGTTCAAAAGAAATCTGAAAGAGGATGTAGAATGGTAACATGATAAATAATATTTGCAGATGGAGTTAAATGTGGGAAAATATGAGGTTACCGTCTTTTGGTAGGAATAAAAATGCAATACATTAAATAGAGATTATACAATTCTGCAGTACAGACGGATCTGGGGGTCATTATACATGAATCATTAAAAGTCAGCATGCAGGTACAGCTAGTAATAGGAAGGCAATAAGAATGTTGGCCTCTATTGAAAGGCTGGGGATGGCGGCGGGGAGGTGGGGGAGGGATGAGCTGTCAAAGTAGATAAGTATAGGGCATTGTTCAGAGTCTTGTATATTGTTTTGGTCTCCTTATTTAAAGGATATACTTGAATTGGAGGTAGTTCACAGTAGGTTCACTAAGCTGATGCCAGGGATGAAGGAGTTTTCTTATGAGGAAAGGTCGAGAAGATTGGATCAATACTCATTGGAGTTTAGTAGAATGAGAGGTATCTTATTGAAATATAAAATTCTAAATGGCTTAGCAGAGTAGGTGCTGAGAAGGTGTTTCCCCTGTTGGCAATCGAGAACTAAGTGGCATAATTTCAGAATAAAGGATTAGCATTGAAAAGGGAGAGGAGGAAGAATTTCTTCCATCAGAGGGTCCTGATTCTTTGGAGTGCTCTACCCAAGTGAGTTGTAAAAGCTCAGTCATTCAATATATTCAAGGTCAAGATGGGCAGCTTTTTAAACTATAGGGGAGTCAAGGTTTTGGGAAATAGGCAGGAAAGTAGAGCTGAGACCAAGTTCCAATCAGCCGTGATATTATTGATCTTATATTTTTATATTTCACGATAACAGTGATAATTAATATCCCCTAACTCACCTGTTTTAGAACAACGAAACAAATAATTGTGTTTTATTTAATTACCCCTTTCACGTCAATAGAATATATTTAGATCTATATTCTAAAAGAAAGTTAGCTACTTGCTTAAAACCACTTATGTAGTTTGTGCAAGAATTTTACAAGACTCTTGAAGAGCAATGTCTTTATAATGTGAGAAATTGAACTAAAAAGAAAATAAAATGGATATTTTTGACATTACTATAAATTCAATGACACAAGTTACCTAAATTACTAAGCTTTTGTCAAAGAATACAATTTATTTAGTAAACATTTTTCATTCATCCTGCCAGAACACGAGATGGGAACATGAGTAAACCATACGGTCCCTCAAACTTGTTCTGACATTTAGTAAGATCATAGCTAACCTTTGACCTTGACCCCTTTGTCCCCAATTCACCTAGAGCCGAAAAAACTAACCATCTCAGCCTTGAACATACTCAATGACTGAGCATCCAAAGCCCTCCTAAATAGAGAATTTCCAACATTCTCAACCCTCTAGTGAAAACTGCTCCTCACACTATGTCTAGTTCTTGACTCCAACTAGGGGAGACAACCTTCCAGCATCTACCCATTAACACCCCCACCATTCTTGCATGTTTCAATGAAATCAACTTTCATTTATTCTAAATTCCAGAGAATAGAGGTCCATTTTACTCAATCTCTTTTCATAGGACAGCCATATCCTTCCCTGGGTAAGGAGCCTAAAACTGTGTACGGTACTCCAGTGGCGGTAAAAGTATAAAACGTATTTTTTGACAAATATATTTAAATAACCTTACATAGAACAAAACACTTCCAATAGGGTTTTAATTCAAAGCTATCTTTCATAAATGCTACATTATTTCAAAGAAATACAGTTTTTTAAAATCATTTTATTACAACAGCTATGTTACAAGAATTAGTCTTCCATATAAACTCTGGTTGAAATGCAGAGTTCAGGAAAGTTCCGGCTTTTAAATCTGGCCTGTCCTATGGTAAGTACTTAAAATAAGGTGAAAAGCAAACTACAGCATCAAGAATGCCAACAGTCATAGGAGTAGGATTATTGTGCACCTGCCTGTGCTCAACAAGTGTTTATTTATAGTTTATTTATTTGTCACAAGTATGCTTACATTTACACTAATGGTGTTACTGTGAAAATCCCCTTTGTGTTTGCAATTACGATAAAAACAGAAATTCTGGAAATCCCTTGGTCTGGCAGAAACTGTTGCGATAGAAAGAGTTAGCGTTACAAGACTGTGATCATTCATCAAAATTAGTACCGAAGACTCTTGTTTCTCTCTCTCTCCACAGATGTTGCCATATCTGCTGAGTATTTCCAGCATTTTCTGTTTTTATTTTGGATATCCCGCATCTTCAGGGTTTTGCTGTTGTCTAAAATTTAAAGTTTGCACTATAGAAACCAATGAAGGAACAAGTACAAGACTACCCTCAAAGAAAATTAGAGGATGAGAAACAAACTGCATGCAATCAAAAAAAAGCAATGAAATCTCACTGAAGGCTGCATTAGTCTAACTTAGTGGGAAGTATAAAAATGCTCTAATTCTCATCATCGAAGGGCGTAGTAGCTAGTCTGGCAATGACAGCAAGTTTCTGATCTACAGATGCCCAATTCTTTACATTAAAAAATTAGATCATGAGCAGACAATCAGACAATTCAGCTATACTGAGCCTCACAACCAAGTCCAATTCTGTCCTCATCCAACAGTAACTGGTGTGCATTCAGGTCACCTGATAGCAACCAGGTATGTGAATCCTATTTGACTTTCCCTTATTAATTGAATGCCACTTAAGACCGATTGCTTCTCAGGCTAAGATCACCAAATTTAGCAC
The DNA here is from genome assembly GCF_964213995.1 of Mustelus asterias. Classification (NCBI taxonomy): domain Eukaryota; kingdom Metazoa; phylum Chordata; class Chondrichthyes; order Carcharhiniformes; family Triakidae; genus Mustelus; species Mustelus asterias. Next base: position 70,765,041 of record NC_135808.1, read on the forward strand.
AGGATCAAATCTGTAAAGAATGTGCTGTAACTGGCTGAGTTATGCACAGTCTTAACTGAGCTGAGCTATTCATGGAGACTCACTTTGATAACATTCATTGTTATTCTTATAGGCCAGGGAAGTTCAGCACTCAGGTAACCATTGGTTGCAAGGATATTCATTAATTCATTTGCTATCCTGAATAACCATTTAGAGCAAAACAATGACTTACATGCCTTTCATTTAGATTGCTTGGTTTAGAAAGTTAGATTCTAATAATTTAAGTAGAAATACTTAAATCATTATCGCTCTTTTTAGCTCTCTGAGCATACCATATGTAATAAGGAATTTTAACGTGACAGCCAAGAAACACATATACTGATACACAGGAATCAGACTTGCCCAATTAGTTCAGAATATTAACTAAAATTCAGAGGCTAGGAATCAGGAACTGGTCAGAACAATCCATACTGAATTCATAAAACACAGACTGACAGAAACCGGACTTCATTTTGGGGATGCATTTGTGAAGTAATGATCGGCAGTTCTCGAATACTCATTTTAAGAGCAAGAGGTAACAGAACTACTAAATTCAGACAAACGAAGCAGGCAAGTGGTGCGCAGTAAAGAACTTGGAACTGTAAAGGATATGTTGCACAGGGGAATATCATGCATCAGAAAATAGAAAAGGGCACCATCAGAGGAAAGGTGCGTTTCAGGAGCAGAAAAGTGACAGGTTCATGTTGGCTGCTATTTCACCAGAAATTTAAATCCCGACATTCAACCTCCTGTTTCCAAGGACACAAGTTAATAGAAGGCTGCATTCAAAACTTGGGATTTAACTGGAATTACAGAGGTGGCCTCAGTCACTTATTCAGTATGCAATAAACAATTGCAATGTGCTGAAAAAAATTACCTTTCCAAATAGCCAAAATATCTCTGCGCAGATTGATAGGTTGCCAGAGAAAAAGAATGCCTGCCATGTCTTAATGCTTGGGAAAATAGCCACTTTTTCAGCCACTCAATTGTTTAAAGCTTTATTTCCTTGCACTCAAAAGTAAGCAATGTAAAGAACTGAAGAATATTTGTTACTTAACCTCAGCATCAAGCGCTCCAATAGCCAGGTCTTGCACATACACAAGGCTGACACCCCAAAAACATGTTTGAACCACATTGCTTTGCTGCAATTAAAATTAGTTATCCAATAATTTAAATTAAGCAACTTTCAATTAGAGTCATAGAGGTTTACAGCATGGAAACAGACCTTTAGACCCAACTTGTCCATACCACCCTTTAAAAACCCCTAAGCTAATCCCAGTTGCCCACACTTGGCCCATATCCCTCTATACCCATTTTACCCATGTAACTATCTAAATGCCTTTTAAAAGACAAAATTGTACCCACCTCTACTACTACCTCTGGCAGCTTGTTCCAGACACTCACCACCTTCTGTGAAAAAATTGCCCCTCTCACCTTAAAAGTATATGGGTAGCAGCAGCACTCCATTTCAAGCAATCCTTATTTCAGTACTCTTAACATAATTAAACATCCCAAGGCATTTCACAGGAACATTAACAAAATTTGGCTCCAAGCCACAAAAGGAGATATACCTGATCAAAAGCTTAGCCAAAGAAGCAAGTTTTAAGGAGTGAACCAAGACAGTGAGGCACAGAGGTTTAAGAAAGGAAATCCGGAGATTAGGGTCCGAGCAGCTGAAAGTCACGTACATCAATTGTAGAGCGAATAAAATGAGGGCTGTTCAAACGTCTTGCACAATTACAGTGCTGGATTGGTTACAGAGCGGTGCTACTATAAATCATCGAGTTCAGGGATGATGGGTAAACAGGACTTGGTGCAAGTTGGGTCATACACAAAGTTGTGGATGACCTCAAGTTTACATAGGGTAAAAAGTGGAAAATCAGCCAAGAGTGAATTAGAATGGGTCAAGGTAACGATGTGGGTTTCAGCAGTAAGTGGAAGTGGAAATAGTGGAGTAATGGTGCAGATGTGTCAGGAACTCATCTCGCAGATCGAACACAGCACCAAAGATTGCAAACAATCTGGTTCAAAGTCTCAAGACAGTTGCCAAGGAGAGGAATGGAATCGATAACTCTCTTACAATCTTAGTTTGGCACTGCAAAACCCGCAACCAGTTCAAAATTGGGTTGTGATATCCTGCTCTCATCGCAGCCACCAGGGCGTCAGAACTTCCATCCCATCAGCTTGGGCTGGGTTCATACCAAGTTCAGGGAAGGGTTGCTCACTGAGACAATAAGTCCAAGCTCAATACCCTCCCACTAAGGCAATAGAAAATATGGCACCATCACCTTCCACTGATATGAAAGCTGTGCCTTGTCAAGCCCTGGTCTCGGCAAGACTCAGCCCACAGATGAACAGAGTTTGTTGTGCAAGTGGGTACACCAAGATACGGAGAGTCACACTGAGCCAGCTCTGCTTTAAGAGCAGAAACGCCAGGCTGACATCGTAGTTCCCCAAACATTGACGGGGATACAACACAGGTCAGGGCCCCGCCTTCCATCTGCCTCCCGGAGCAGAGCCCCGGACTCAGTAAAGCGGCCCAGCAGGGCCCTACCGCCCCAGTCCGGGGTCCCCTGCGGCCCGGATTCCCTCCTCGTACCGCCCGCCACCCTGCAACAAGGCCCGATCCCATTGGCTGCTCCGCCGAGCCCGAGCCCCGCCGCTCGCGCTCCCCTTTTACTGGTTTTTATTTTCAAACCTTTGTTTCCGCTCGCGGCCAAAACCAGGAGAACGCCGGGTGCCCCGCGCATGCGCGGCCGGCGGCCCGGTGCCCCGCACATGCGCGGAATGTGTCTGGGAAGAGCCTAAGGTTAAGTCAAGGCAGCTTGGCAGCTATGTGATTGCTGAAGTTGCAGAATATTCCCGATTGGTAAATTGGCAGCACCTATATTAAGGTTACATCACAGATGGAGGCCATCGTGCCAGTGCCAGCTCTTTGCAAGTGTAACTGGCATAGCCCCACTCCCTTGCCATTGACCACAGACCAATCTCCATAGCTCTGCATATTCTGCGACTGACAAAGGGTCATCTTGACACGAAACGTTGGCTCTACTCTCTCTCCGCAGATGTTGTCAGACCGACTGAGATTTTCCATCATTTTCTGTTTTGTTTCAGATTCCAGCATCTGCAGTATTTTGCTTTTAGCTCTGCATATTCTTATGCTTTAGATCCAATTCCCTTTCGAAAATCATCATCGAATCTGCCTCTGCCGCACATTCAGACAGTGCATTCTAGATCCTAACCTCCTGCTGCATAAGTTACTTTAAAAAAAGCGGAGGTGATGGCCTAGTGTTATTATCGCTCGACTATTAATCCAGAAACTCAGCTAATGTTCTGGAAACTCGGGTTTGAAACCCGCCACGGCAGATGGTGGAAGTTGAATTCAATAAAAAAAATCTGGAATTAAGAATCTACTGATGATCATGAAACAATTGTCGATCGTCGGAAAAACCCATCTAGTTCACTAATGCCCTTTAGAGAAGGAAATCTGCCATCCTTGTCTGGCCTACATGTGACTCCAGAGCCACAGCAATGTGGTTGACTTTCAACTGCCCTCCAAGGGAAACTAAGGATGGGCAATACATGCTGGCCAGCCACCAATGCCCATGTCCTATGTATGAATAAAAAAAACTTTTCTCATGTTGCCTTTGCTTCTTTTCCCAATCTCTTTTGGTTCTCAATACATAGGGAAATTGGATCAGTTTCTTCCTAGCACCTCTGTTAGGGCCCCTTTGTGATTTTAAACACAATGAAAATTGGTGCATGGAAGCCAACGTGCCTGAGGAGACAGAAAAACAAATACTGCCAATGCAAATCAGATATAAATGCTGGAAATACTCAGCATGTAAGGCAGTATAAATGGAGAGAGAAACAAAGTTAACATTTCATATCTGTGACTTTCCATGAAAACTTAAAAAATTGTATTGCATCATGCCCAGTGAAGGCATGTCATATTCTTGACACAGTGACTGAGTTCATATGGCAGTTTCTGGAATTGTGTGTTATTAGTTTAAAAAGGAAACTGATGAAAGGGATTTGATTGGTAGTGGGAGGTGCTGGGAGCTCCCAATGGACTGGACATGTGGAATTCACAACTGCCATTATTTGAAACTTACTCAAAACACAGAATCAATGGACTCCTAAACTCCAGGTCCGGATTTGCAGCTCAACAAAGAAAGGCTCAGAAGACCAGTTATCCACTAGTTAAGTGTACAAGGCTACCATCTATCTCCTATTTTATATCAATGGCCTCTCAGCTTCAAGCCATTCAGGATAGAAAATGGCTATTGACCATCTTATCAAAGCTGGCTTTTGATACCAAGGTATTTTTTGTTATCTCAAGACCCAGAAGAGTCTTGGGCAGACTGCAAATAATATTGACAACTGCTGAAGAGAAAGGCTGTGCCATCTTTGCCTTTCCAGAACCATGAGTTATCAGTCTGTCTGAGACCCAGGCTCCAAAAATATCCACACATAATCAAGCAGTCAAAGTACCTAACCTGTTCCAGTTTCAAAGTTCACCTAAGAAACAACCTCCTGGATAACCTCCAAGAAACCTCACAACCTGCTGTTGGCTCTTCACTTTATAAGACTCTCACTTCAACTTTAAATCACAAATCCATTCAAGAAACCACAGGCCAGCCTCATGGGGGTTTGGAAATCATAAATCAGAGACTGAATTACCTGTAATCAGTAAACGAGCATGATAATTACTATATCCAATCTTTGCGTGTGCATGCATGAGTGAGACTGAGTGTGTGACTTTGTGTTAATTCAGAATAAATGTGTGAGAATAAATAAAATTTATTATTTTAAACTCTTGGAAGCTTACTGCTGTATTTATGCTCCAAGGGTAAGAAAAGACAGTCTTTCCATACAAAAAGTACTGATTACCGATGGTAAGAAAGCAAATGCATTCTATCTGTGACAAATATTAAATGATTTGAGCATTTGAGGGGAACTTGCCCTGGTTTACCATTGTCCTCTTCTTTCTATTTGCGGTATCCAAACATAGGATCAAGAATTGAGGTTGCCAGAAATTAAAATATGGTTGCAGCTCAAAATCAAAACTGGAAAAGAAAACAGAAAATTACCACTATGCAGGCCAAGGCAGCATCTGTTGTGAGAAGAAACAATTAATGGCATAATTTTAACTCCTTCAAAACCCATCCATTTGTGGAGAGTTAAAAACCAGACAAGTTTTCTGGTCAATGGACTTTCATCAGAATTGGTAAATGTTTTGAGATGAACACATGATCTAAAAAATGCAAAGCCAGAAAATGACAGATGGTGCTTGACCTGAAGTGCGTTGTCAGAATTTCCTATTTTTGTTTCAGATTTCTAATATCTGCATAAATTTACCTTTGTTTTTGCCCAATTTTTTGAATATTAGTTCATGGGAAGTGGTAGCGAGTAGCCTTCTTGAACCGCTGCAATCCATCTGTTGTAGGTATGCCAATACAGTGCTGTTAGGAAGGAAGTTTCAGGGGTTTGACTCAGTGGCAGTGAAAGGACAGCAGTATAGTTCCAAGTCAGGAGTTCTGTGACTTGAAGGAGAATGTGCAGGTGATGGCGTTTCTATACGTTTGAGATCATGAGTTTGGAAAGTTCAGTCAAAGGAGCCTTTGCAAGTACCATAATGTATCTTGTAGTTGGCACATAGCTGCTGCCACAATCTGGTGATGAAAATGAAGGTTTAAGCCAGTGGTGGACTGTCAATCAAGTGGCTACTTTGCCCTGGATGGTTTTGAGCTTCTTTAGTGTTGGAGCTGTAGTCATCTAGGCAAGTGTAAAATATTCCATCATACTCCTGACTTGTGTCTTGTAAGAAGTTTAACAACACCAGGTTAAAGTCCAACAGGTTGGACTTTAACCTGGTGTTGTTAAACTTCTTACTGTGTTTGCCCCAGTCCAACGCCGGCATCTCCACATTGTGTCTTGTAGGCAGTGGACGGGCTTTGGGAAGTCAGGAGGTGAGTTACGAACTGCAAAATTCCCAGTCTCTGATCTGCTTTTGAGGCTACAGCTTTTATAATCACTGGTCCAGTTACCTTTCTGATCAAAGGTAACTCCCAGGATGTCGCTAGTGGGAGATTCAGCGATGGTAATATAATTGAATGTCAAGGTTGGACGGTTAGTTTCTCTGCTGTTCAAGATGGTCATTGCCTGGAATTCATCTGGCATGAATGTTGTCCAGTTCTTGCTGCATATGGATATGGATTCCTTCATTATCTGAGCAGTTTTGAATACAACTGAACACTGAAATCTTTAGCAAACATTCCTATGTCTGGCCTTTCTTTGGAGGAAAGGCCATTGATGTACCAGCAGAACAGTGGCAGATTTATAGTTGATGGGTCCCTCTGCACAGCTTCATTTTCAGGGGCCCCAAATCTCTATCAATAACAATTTATTGTTAACAGTTTACTGATATGGAAAAGACCCTGTACTGCTATCGGATACTTTACATGATAAATAACATATGGTACTGTGAATACATTTATTTTAGAGAAGTGATTGGATACTAAAAGCTTGAGTTTATAGTCAAAGAACTGTTGGAAGCGCGAATTGTACATTACTCCATAAACCTTTTCGACAAATCCCATGCTGAACAAATTCACCTTTATAGAAACGTGAATATTTTCCTCTACTTCTTGATTCAGACATCAGATGCTGTTTCTCTATCTCATCTCACATGCTCTATGATAATTTTGTATCATGCTTCTATACTCATTTGTATCTTTCACACCAGCCATTAGATCCCAGAGAAATTTTACTCAGTCTTGCAAATATTGGCCAAATGGTTGGTTATATTCTAATTGTAGCAACTATTATTCAGGCAAAAGTTCATTGGGTATGGAAACATTTTATTGGAATTAACGCTTGTGTGTTAGGGTTGCATGGTGGCACAGTGGTTAGCACTGCTGCTTCACAGCGCCAGGGAACCGGGTTCAATTCCCAATTTGGGTGACTGTCTATGCAGAGACTGCATGTCCTCCCTGTGTCTGCGTGGGTTTCCTCCAGGTGCTTTGGTTTTCTCCCACAGTCCGAAAGATGTGCTGGTTAGGCGCATTTGGCCATGCTAAATTCTCCTTCAGTGTACCCAATCAGGCACTGGAGTGTGGCGACTAGGGGATTTTCACTGTAACTTCATTGCAATGTTAATGTAAGCCTACTTGTGACCAATAAATAAACTTTTACTTTACTTTGTGCTGTTGACAAATACTTCTGTGTGCACTAGATCTGTCCAGTGATCAGTTTTGGGGCACCTGTCATTCAGGGGCCCTGTGCCATAGCACGTTTGTTTCATGGTAAATCTGCCACTTCAGCAGAATGTCTAATGTCCTGGGGCTGAAATGATTGGCTTCCAACAATCATAACCATTTTCTTTGTGGCAGGCTCCAACTGTGGAGAATATCCAACCCTCATTCCCATTGACTTCAATTTTCCCGGGGCTCCTCGATGCCATATATAAATCTTCAAAACGTTAAAAAAATGACTTACTTAAATTCTGATGGCAGGTTAATTTATATCCAAAGAGCTTATGTACAAAAAAATTAAAACTTCATATCTGGATTTTCTGAGTTGAAGCTTAACTGGTGTTATTTTAATGTGCCATGTGCTTCACACAGCAAGCTTTGAAACTGCACTGTGCAGTGATGAGGCAGGAGTCTGTTAAAAGCCAAGGCAGGGGAACAGCCATTGACTCTATCCGTCTCCCTGGCAATTATCTGATATTGAACTAGATCTTTTGAAAATTTGGTGTCATATTTGGCTGCAAGGTTAGCTTCCGACTCTACGTATCTGACACAAAGACTGACTATTTCCACCTCTGTAGAAACATCAACCGACCATACCAGACTCAATTCATCTGAAACTCTTATCTGTGTCATTGTAATCTCAAGACTAATTATTCCAATGCACTCCTGGCTGGCCTCCCATCTTCCAGTTTCCATAAAGCTAAGCTCATCTAAAACTCAGTTATCCATACTAACCCGTAGCATGTCCCATTCACTCATCACCGCTGTGATCATTGACCTACACTGGCTTTCAGTTAACCATTGCCTTGAGTTAAAAATTCCCATCCTTGATTTAGAATTCATCCTTGTGCTCAGCCTTCCATACCTTTGTAATCTACCTCCCCGCCACCTCCCTGCCAGCCCTAAAATCCTTTGAGATATCTGACCTCCTCCAGTTCTAACTTACTGTGCACACAGTTTTAATCACTCCACCGTTGGTTGTCATGACTTCAGCTGCCTAAACCCTAAGCTTAGGAATTCTTTCCCTGAACTTCTATGGCTCTTTTTCTTTCTTTAAAATGTCCTTAAAACCGATATCACTGACCAAGATTTTGCTCATCGGCCTTCATTTCTCCTCATATAGCTTGGTAGCAAATTCCGTTTTGTTAAATGTCTTCTGATGGCCTTTGGGACGTTTTACCATGTTAAAGGCGCTGTATAAATGTGAGTTGTTGTTGTAGTATATCAGGCCAAGCATTTTGAATGGGAACAGTGCGTTAGGACAGGTGAAACAAAACAATAGGAAGCCAACAAGTGAAAGTGCAATGCAAAGAAAATCAAAATAGGGACAGATCTGAACCTTTTTTCCATACCTGTGCACCAACAGGTTGTGCTTTATTTCAGTTTTTAAATGTTCACAATATTGGCATCACACAAAAAAGAAACTCAATGGAATTCCTAGGTAATCATGAACATGTTTCCAAGTGAAGGCATGAGTGAAGTCGGTGCCATGAAACAGTGCAAGCCTCCTGCGGCCCCAATGCATATTCGTCAATGAAACAAGGGCCAAAGCAAACCCAGTAAATGTAGTCAAACTTGTTTTTCAGTAGACTTACCTGCAGAATTTCAGCCTCCTTTTCTATTACGACAGCCAGCAAACTTCAGTTTTGAATCTGAATCGGTGTTGATAAGGAACTCCTGGGACAGGATTTCACAACGGGGTATTATGTCCCGCTGAAGTAAACAACAATTTAAGATGGCCTACCGCATCCACCAGGAAAAGATGCACTGTCGCGAGGTTGTAAGGCCCCGGTCCTGAGGATTGCTAGCCAACATGGAAAATGTTGTCATCTTGTAGAAGGGTTGTAGTTGAGAATTCTGATTAATTCTAAATACCCAACATAAGGATAATTAGCATCTAATGTTTTAATATGTGGTTTGAAAATAATACAAAATATTTAAGTAACATATTAATAATGTCTCTGAAAAATTAATTTGTAACATGCCAGTGAAATGAAAGATGTATTCATGAAAGATACCAGCACAAGTCAGGCACAAATTATGCCACAAAATAAATTACCCATGCATATCCAGGCTGGGGGATAAAGGCACCTTTATTTGGTATTAGAGCCGGTTTAAACTGGTTAGAGAAATGTTGAATCATAAGAAGCCATTTTTGGGAGAGAACGTCCGTAAAACGGACAGACGAATGACAGATCAATATTTGAAGGTGTCAAACTATAATTCATTGAAGGATATCCCATAGTTAGATTGACAGAACAGCGAATGAATGAAATTGCTTTTAATAGTCTCTGGAACTTCTTTCTTGAAAGGTAGTGGAAGCAGAGCCTTTGAATATCTTTATGGCAGAGCTAGATAGATTCTTGATTAACAAGGGAGGGGAGGTGGTGAAAGGTTATTGGAGGCACGTGGGAATGTGGGGTTGAAGTTAAATTCAGATCAGCCATGATCTTGATTGAACAGTGGAGCAGGCTCGAGGGGCCAAGCTCCTACTCCTACTCCTGCTGCTAACTGGTATGTTTATACAAGACTCAAAGAAGGCAAATGCTAAATAAACATCATCTTAGGTTACACTCAAAAGATGGATTTACATACCCCTGCTAGGCATGTATTCAGCAGGAGGGTGGGGCACATAAAATAGGTCAGATGTCAAGCCCAACATCTTTCCACTCACCCCCAACACGACCTGATAATACACTAGGTGGGCAGACTGGCGGTGACTGCTGATCTCTGGCTCAGATTGGCCAACAACTCCCCAGGGTTGGACATTCTCTCACTGAGGGATAAAAGTCCCACTGTCAACTACCCTAGCCCACCCACAGCATGTTATGGTAGCAGGGCTGGCTTCTTCCAGCCATGTCAACCTCCGGCTGACTTTCCTTCCAGGGTTGCAAGCAATCTGTACTCCCACACCCTCCCTCATAAAATTCAACATAAAATGACAATAAACACTAAAAACCATCATTTATATTTTAAAACGGAATTTCTCAATTGAACATTTCCTTTTGACTTCTGTCCCCCAGAAAGTCTTTGGCTACTTATCAGGTTCTCGAAGATTATCCACTTTCCTGAGATCAAACCAAGGTGCTGCAGTTCTCACAAATTCTCAGCGTTGGCGCTGGGTGGCATGGTGGCACAATGGTTAACACTGTTGCCTCACAGCGCCAGGGACCTGGGATCAATTCCAGGTGACTGTGTGGAATTTGCACATTCTCCCTGTATCTGCGTGGGTTTCCTCCGGGTGCTCCAGTTTCCTCCCGCAGTCCAAAGATGTGCAAGTTAGGTTGATTGGCTGTGCTAAAATTGCCCCTTAGTGTCAGGGGGACTAGCAGGGTAACTCCATGGGGTTACAGGGATAGGGCCTGGGTGGGATTGGTGTCCGTGCAGGCTTGATGGGCCAAGCGGCCTCCTTCTGCACTGTAGGAATTCTATAATTCTATGATTCCATGATCCTCCAAGGTATGAGCTTTCTTGGTGTCCTTTCACCTGACTCCTGCCAAACAACCCTCCACCACTCCTTAAGCACCTCATAACTGTGGACCCTCCAGCTCAAGTGTGGACTCCACTGACACTCTGACTTAGTGCCCCCACCTCTGAAATACCTCTCATTTCTGACAGTTCTTTTGCTTCTGGCCCATAGGTTGCTTTTCAACCCTTAGACTTTTTCTTTGACTGTTGAACGCAGGGCTTACCTCCACCAACTTGGGTGCTTTCAGCCCCAAATCCAAAGATCTTCTGGGAAAATCCTACAGACAACATCCCTGAATTCTAACTAAGGCTCCTTCCTGAATCACTATCTCTATGTCAACAGAGATTAATTGAGATGGCTAACAGATATTTAATTGATGAACCTTTTAGCTTAAAAATCTCTTGACTCCGTGATCTCCATGAACAATTCAATCTCTAATGAAGACAGGGCAATTCTCCTCAGTTCCCTGGCTATATGAAGGCCACCTTCCATTTTGTGACTTTCACTTTCCTAACTCTGTCCCCAAAAGTACACATGGAACCCATTTAGTGGTAATAATTCAGGCTTTATTTGATTTGCATTTATATTAGAGTTCTTCATCAGTTTCTTAACCCACCACAGAATATGGTGCAAAACACTTGGTTGAATAATCAATAAGGTCGGAGCCAGAAGATATGGTGTGGTTTCCCAGTGGCCTCCACAGTGGGAAATACTCCATGTTCCCTCCCCATATCTGGACTTAGTCCCAGATTATAGAATTCCACCTCTGATCTCGACACATTGTTTGACTTCAGCACTAATCTCTACTGTTGACTAATTCTTGATTTTGAATGACACAATTTAACAACAATGAAGCAGCCAAAATCACTCGGTAGAAGTTCCAAAATTCACAGATAAAATTTAACACGTAGGCTGGAATTCCCCGAACTTGTTCACCCTGCCGCCGCTGCCAGTGAGAACGGAGAATTTGGCACTCAGCCAAAACTCCATTCATTGCAGCGGGACCGGAGAATCCCAGCTGTAATTTTTTTATAACCAATTTACAGGAGTTCACCAATAGGAACATCCACTCTTATATATTACATGAAATTCATTAAATAAATGACAAGCAGCACATTACAAAGATTACTTTTTTTGCTGCTAACGAAGCTGGTTTACAAAATTGGACACTTTCACAAGTGTGTTAGAAAACATTTGTTTCAATGGAGATTAATCAAATTATTCAAGATGATTGCAGGAGCAAGTCTCGCCATGAGAGAGCAGTGTTACCACAGTATTATAACAGAACATCCCTACTTGCCTGCTATTTCATCATGGCAATGTTCAAAATAACGCAGGGTGCAAAATGAAGTATTGTACATGGGATGGAGACCACTATTACTTGAGTGCAAAAACCATTTAGTTTTAGTGTTTTTTTAAAGAAATTTATTTGCCATAATGATATAACCTTGTATTCCCATATTTTATTTACCTTTTTTAGTCCTGGGGGAAAATGTTTCTGCTTTCCATTTTAAGATATAGAGTTTCAGGATATATTTTCAAAATGCGAAGTTCAAAAACATTTAAATTGTCATTTCACATTTTCAGCACTCAGTGAGCAGCTAATCTTTTTTTTGAAATAATAAACTGAGACATTTTTCATGAAAACAGAATCTTCAATCAGCCATTTTACTTTCCAGCGTACTTTTTGTGAATCTGGTTGGGGTCATTTTTGTTCTCGGAATTGTTTTAGATTTAACTGAAGCTGTATTTCTTGCATCTGGATTAGTTTCCATTTTAGTTTCAGTCCTTAATTTTGTCTGATTGCTGAAAATGGGATAACTTTGGTTGATCACTCAATTCCCTGTATTACTTGATGAATATACTATAAAGACAAAAATGAAGGGATACCATATTGCAAAGGCCAGTAGCATGCTGGAAGATTTGGAAACTTTCAAACATAAACAAAGGGATACTAAATAAGTGATAAAAAAGAGCTAAGGTAAATTACGAAAGAAAACTAATGCAAAATATCAAAAAGGGTAGCAAAAGCTTCTATCAGTATACAGAAGGGAAGAGAAGCACTAAGGTGAATGTTGGTCCCTTGGAAGATGAAACTGGAGAGTTAATAGTGGGGAACACTGAAATGGCAAAGATGCTAAACCAATACTTTGCCTCAGTTTTCACGGTGGAGGACACTAATACCATTCCTATTGGAACGGGCAAGTCAGAGGTAATAGAAAGGGTGGAACTTAGAACAATTGACATCGATAGGGAAAAGGTACTCAGCAAACTATTGGGCTTGAGGTCTGACAAGTCCCCCGGGTCTGATGACCGACATCCTCAGGGATTCAAGGAAGTCGCGGTGGAGATAGTGGATCCATTGGTTATAATATTCCAAAATTCCCTGGACACAGGAAAGGTTCCAGTGATTCTTGGACCTCTGAATTACAAGAAGAAACTACATGTGACTAATAGGTTTTGGCTCAACATTAAACTTATTAATTTATTAAATCAACAAGACCCCAGTATAAATCCCTCTAAGATTTGACTGAAACTTACAATTACCCAAGAGGTTGGTCATTATCAGTGTGGATTGTTGACCTGGATCCGGAGATGATCAAATCCACTGACTGCAGCCTTCACTCTTCGAATGTTGTCCTTTTAATATAGTGCCCCAGCCATGCTATCACACATCTGGGCCTCAGGCACAGATTCAGTTAACAGCTGGACCACCAGATGTTTCATACCTCTGTCTTGGTCTTTTAATCCCCTGAGATCTGCAGAATTGCGAGATCAAAGATAAATCACAATCTGTTCCCCTGCTATTTACAAGACAGAAGTTACAGGTCATAGCTTCCAACTAGCATCAGAATTAGAAAACTTTAATATGTACTTACTTGGTCTTGAAAACTGATGCTGAAACTCACAAGGGCCAGAGCTGCCTGGGGCCAGCACCAAAAGAGTTCCTGCAGGCCCAATGTCACACAGAATCCCCATCTGATCCCCTGCCTCCCCACACTGCAGTCCACATCGCACCCCCTAACTGGTCTGGTCCCATGCCCACACATGTCACCAGCTATCACAAGACCCTCCATCATCCTAGTTAGGCCAACCTCTCACTCTGTCATCTTTGTGTCTCCATAGGCAAAGATGGGCGTGCACGGTAGCACAGTGGTTAGCACTGCTGCTTCACAGCTCCAGGGTCCCGGGTTCGATTCCCGGCTCGGGTCACTGTCTGTGTGGAGTTTGCACATTCTCCTCGTGTCTGCGTGGGTTTCCTCCGGGTGCTCCGGTTTCCTCCCACAGTCCAAAAGATGTGCGGGTTAGGTTGATTGGCCAGGTTAAAAATAAATTGCCCCTTAGAGTTCTGAGATGCGTAGGTTAGCGGGATTAGCGGGTAAATATGTGGGGGTAGGGCCTGAGTGGGATTGTGGTCGGTGCAGACTCGATGGGCCGAATGGCCTCCTTCTGCACTGTAGGGTTTCTATGATTTCTATGATTTCTATGATTGCCTTCAACAAGATGAAGCGGGAGAAGGTGGACAGGCGTGTCCCCGTGGCAAGAGTACTCATCCCTGCTGAGGAGAGGGCCCTGAAAATTGCAGGGGAGACACAGGAACGAGCTGACGCAGACTGCAAGATCAGCAGCCCCAAGCAAGTAAGAGTTCAAAGCACCATGATCCAGATGACCTATCTCAAGTGAGTCCATCATTCTCCACGCCCAAGACATTTCCACCAGCTGACCCCATATCCTTTATCTTGCAGGATCTCTATCGGATGAGGCTGGGCCACCTGGGGTTGCATCCTGCTATGCCACTGTCCGAACACCCCTGGCCACAGCTCTGGGGAGGACACAGACATCCCATCACTGCATTCACCAGCACCAAGGACCAACACAGAGACTTTCACCTTGGTGGGGAACGTTCGTGGACAGGGTTCTGGGGCACTCTCTGGTGAGCATCACATGCTGCTAATGCACATTAGGTGGAGGCTGGAACATCCAAAGGAGCAGCCAGTCGGAAGCCCGATGGCTCCCGAGAACTGTTGGCCCCATGGCAGATGTCAGGCCTCTGGAAAGGTTCATCCCAGTCACGGCAAAAACAGAATCAGGCTTTACAGGTGGGGGTGTCAGTGACTTTCCAGCAGATGCAGGCACAATTGGAGGAGTCCGGCAGCCTCATCTCACAGGAGATGATGCCAACATTGAGTGATATCCAGGCCAACACTGTAAAGGTGGCGTTTGCAGTGGAAAGCCTGGACTAAGATGTCAGTACCATGATGAATCATTTCCAAGGCGTGGACCACCCAGTGATGCCCATGACTGCGACCCTGGGCAGCGGGGCCCAGTCAAACACTGGAGGGAGATTGCTGATACACAACAGAGCTTGGCCCAGTGATACAGGACCTTGGCTTATGACATCCACAGCATTGCCCAATCACTAAGGGCCATGGCTGAATGCATGGGATCCATGATGCAGAAAATGGCAGGCCTCCAGGACTGGCAGTGCGGATGACAGAGAGGCTTCTGAAGCTCACTCCATCCTCCACTCCATCCCAAGGAGTGACCCGGGGGCCAATAAGCACCCAAGGGAGGAGGAAGAGCTGGAGCCCAGCCTTCAACAATGGAGACTTATGCCGTTACCAGTTCTTCTGAATCCCCCCCTTCCTGACACTGGCATTTTTCCAGAAAGCGGGCAGAACAGGGTATCATGTTGTCACCTGTGACACCTCAAAGTTGGCCGGACCCCTAAAGGTCCAAGCCTTCCAGAGGCCTGCCAAGGGCATCACAGGCCAGCAGTCAACAGCAGTGTGACTCCATCTCCAATGCAATCTGGGAACACACCGAGAAGAAGTGAGAGGGAACGAAAGAAGAAAAAGATAGAGGATCACTAAGTAGACATGGATGAAATTTCACACTTGTAGTTAGAGGGAAGGGGACACCACGTACACAATAACTAATAAAAACATGTCACCTTCTGTGGTGCTGGATCAAACACGGGATGGCCCTGACCCTGTTGCCAATGCCCATCTTCCTCGGCGGCAGACAATACCATGGCTAGCTGGCCTAGCTGCAAGCCAAAGGTTATCTTATCTTGTGGAGAGGATGAAGAAAGGGTGGGATAGAGAGAGAGAGATACAGAGAGAGAGAGAGACAAACAGACAGAGAAACTCAGCACCATTAAACATCCTATTGCTCTCCAGTCATCCCTTATCACTAAAGTCATGAAGCGTTGGAAGACTGACGACCCTCTCCACTCCAGCTGACCAACACAGTTTGCAGATGCTGCTTCCTCCAACAGTGAGATGGCAGGGTCACAGACACTGGCCCTTGCTCCCTCAGACCTGACCTTGGCTTCTGGGTTGGATGATCCGTAACCACCTTCATGCCCACATGACCTCCAGCTGGAGGGTGGAGCATCTCAAACGGCCATTGAATCAGCCTCCTAGCCCACTAATGAGATGCTAAGGAGGCTAGTTGAATATGTATAGGGTTCCTGCCCACTTTGGCCTGGAACCCCATCAGGGCTGGCATTGTAGCCTGGGAGGATCGCAACAGGTATGGCACCCAGCGCAAAATCCATTTTTCTGCCGACTCCTTATTCCCCAGGCCATCGTGATACTCGGCAGAAGCTAGGAGACCTGGAGTATCCTCCCCGCACATTGATAGGTTTAGTGAGTGGGCAAAGACCTGGCAAATGGAATACAATGTGGGAAAATATGAAAAATATGAATCGCCAAAGACTAGTCTGCAGGTGCAGCAATATTATCATTTTGTTATCATTTATCATGTTTCGATAACATTTATCATAAATGTTATCATTTATTGCAAGGGGAATTGAGTACAAAAGTAGGGAGGTTATACTTTAGTTATACAGAGCACTGGTGAGACGACCTCTGGAATACTGCAATACAGTATTGGTTACTTTGTGCTCGATTTTACCATTTTGATTCGAAGTGCTGAACCTGGGCGCAATTCAGATCCGACTTGGAAAACTATTCTCAGACGCCCCCATACGCACTTAGCCTGAAAAGAAATCGCGAGTTTGAATCGTGCTGTGGGCGGGGCTTATCGCTGCAGCTCTGAGCAGAACTTTGAACTGCGCATGCGCAGTGAAAAAAAAATTCAAAAAACGTGCCCCTGTCACATAGCTCCCGGGCCACAACAAGCAGATAAAGCGGCCCGGGAGCGAAAAGTGGGAGCGATTGGCCCCCACAAACATCACTCCACCCCCACATCATAACTTTCCCCTTATCCACCCACCCCCTGCTACCCAGACCGATCGCGAGCCTCTGCCCCCCCCTTCCCCCCCCACCGATCACCCGCAGAGTGGCAGCGGTCCTCCCCTGCCCCTGCCCCCCACTACCCCCCCCCCCCCCCCCCCACCAGAGATCCATCTGGCCTCCCTCCTCCCCCCACCCCCACCAGGGAATGATCAGGTCTCCTTCCTACCCCCCCCCCCCCACCAGAGACTGATCTGGTCTCCCTCCCCCCCCCACCAGAGAATGATCAGGCCTCCCTCCTCCCCCCCCCCCACCCCCCCCACCAGAGAATGATCGGGCCTCCCTTCCCTCCCCATCAGAGAATGATCAGGCCACCCTCCTCACCCCCCACCAGAGAATGATCTGGCCTGCCTCCCCCCCCCCCCCCACCAGAGAACGATCAGGCCTCCCCCCGACCCCCCACACCGCCCCCCCCCCCCCCCCCACTCCACCAGAGAATGATCGGGTCTCCCTCCTCCCCCCTCCATCAGAGAATGATCGGGCCTCCCTCCTTTCCCCCACCCACCCAGAGAAACATCTGACCCATCTCCCTCCTCCCTCGCCCCCACCAGAGAATGATCTGGCCTGTCTCCCTCCCCCCCCCCACCCCCCACAACCGATCTGAGTCAGAGAGCCATTGGCAGCTCTGAACTTACCTCTTCAGAAGCTGCAGCGCCAGAAACAGACTATGCCGAGCATGACTGTTCGTGCCAAATCTGGACGGGCGAACACGATGGTAAAGAGGGAAATGCTGATAACGTTGGGCGGGCAGCCCATTAATTCAATTTAAATGCATGCAAATGCATATAAGTCACCATTGCGCCTGTTTCGGGCGCGGTTCGGATCGCAGCCATTTTCGGACCTTGGTAAAGTGCGCATCTGCGCGGATGCGGGTGCGGATCACACTAATCGCCTCACACCCAACTTTACCAAGTTTGCGCGCCCGACACAATGGTAAAATTGGGCTCTTTATTTAAGGAAGGACGTAAATGCGTTGAAACAGTTCATAGAAGACTAATACCTGGAATGGGTGAGTTGTGTTATGAGAAAAGGTTGGACAGGATAGGCTTGCATCTGCTGGTGTTTAGGAGAGCAAGAGGTGACTTGATTGAAACATATAAAATCCTATAGGGTGGATGTGGCAGTTTTTCAGAGATCTATGTATGATGCTGGCTTCATGTGAGAGATTTCTCTTTAATAATTACAACGGGACAAATACAAAGAACTCACAGAGACAGTAATTCTGGTTGGAGATGTATTTTATTGCCCAGGACTGGTCGACACACGTAGGAGAACGTTTTGGAGCAGTTCAAGTCATTCTAAATTACATTTGTCATCAGTGTTGCAATTATACATTTTTCAGAAATCATCTGCCCGCCTACTCTGTTTATCGTAACCGGATTAGCCAATCGTTTTAGTATGAATCATTTACCTTGGCCAATAACATCCTGCTCTCTGGCAGCATGTGAATTCATTGGTCCATAGAATCCAAAAGCTCCCGCCTACTGTCTCTTAGCAACCCCAATTACATAGGTCATAGAGTTCAAAGGTTCCTTTCCCACGGTCTCTTCACAACCCCAATTACATAGGTCGTAGAGTTCAAGAATTCCTTTCCCACTGTCTCTTAGCAATCCCTTATCAAAATAAATTGCATTATTCTGTTCATTCTAGTGTCTGGGAAACTTGTATTTTTTAAAACCCACATTGATAAGAAAGTTCTTAGTAGCTGTATTGTTTTCAAGGAATGTGGTTCTTCTCACTCCGCTATATCCCATCATGCTTAGAATAATGTGTAATTGGCCAAGGTGTATGCTTTAATACAGAATATAATATGTTTTTCAAAAATACATGTTTAAATTCTCTAACAGTGGTTATATGTGTTTCTATGAAAACAGTACCTTTGCAACTTCAGGTACTTTGTACTTTTACTGTATTAGATGCACTCTAAATTAGTTTATCTTAACCTATTAGTCTTTTAGTCCCAAATTATCCTAAATCCTTTCAACAGTGGATTTGCAGATAATATTTCCTCTTGTGGGAGAATCCAGAACTAAAAATAAGGGGTCACCCATTTAAAATGGAGATGAGAAAATATTTTTCTCGCAGAGTCTTTGGAATTCTCTTTCTGAAAAGACAGTGGAAGCAGAGTCTTTGAACATTTTTAAGGCTGTGCAAGATAAAATCTTGGTAAACAAAGGGTTGATAGGTTATTGGGAGTAGGTAGGATGCAGGTTTGAGGTTACTTTCAGAAGAGCCATAATCTTTTTAAATGGCAGAGCAGGCTCGAGGAGCCAAATGGTTTATTACTGCTCCTTGTCTGTATGTTCATAATTCAAATTAAATCTCACCGCAAACATAAATTAATCAGATCATTGTGCAGCAATACTATAAGGAGAACTTTGATTCTACTCTCCAAACATATATATTTCGAGATCAAATAGTAGAATTCATTTTATTCACGAAATGTAACTTAATGAGGTTATACTGAGTCTTCACCTGAAGCAATTTTTAAAAACGCCATCTGGAACTTTTGGCTAAGGTGAAGCTCAGATCAAGTCCGGAAGGGGGTGTAATGCGTCATCTTGTATGGCCTGTCTTGTGGGCTTGGATATGTTTTGAATTGGATTTTTGATTGGGAATAAAGCACCAAAAGATACACAAAAAAAAACTTGATTGTGAATGCAATTTAATATATGTGCAGATTCATCAACCTGCATATTATTTTCTCAATAAACAATCCAAAGTCTCTACTGAGCTTAAATTACTTTAATTGATTTGATTAATTTAATGCATGATGAAAATGAGGCTGAGATTGACAATAAAGATACATTGACACAATGCTTGATTTTAGTTGGAGATTTAAAATGAAGAAAGCAGAACTTCCCTTCATAATTCCTCTATTTTTCTAAATACTTCAAAAAAATTATTTACAACCATGGGACAAATCTGTATTTTCCCAGTGAATGTAGGCAATTATCACTGTGCATTGCTAGACTTTTTTCACCCTACAACAGTTCACAACATAACCTGTGCTGAAGAGGTTTTCTCGTAGTAACAGTTGTCAAGGCAATCAGAGCAGAGCTCCTTTCAGCTTTGTCAAGGGTCTCAAGGTTTCTATGTTCAACAAAAGCAAAATCTATATCGCATTTTTAGACTCATGGCAGTTTCAGAATGTCTCGCTAATAATTTAAATTAGTTAAATGAAGGCACAGTATTGTTCCGTTCAAACATTCTAGTATTGGATATAACCATTTTAAATAAAACAAACCCAAAATAAGGATTAGCATTTTGCTTGTGTAATATTTGCCGATTGGGGCTGAAAGATTGAACTCTTTAAATTATACACACGTTTCATCAATGTGTAGATTTCCTATATTAGCCTCCTATAACATGTTCAGTAAGTCAGTTAAAAAGCTTCAAGCCAGGGTATATCTGATCAGTTAGCCTCAAAAATTTCAAAGAGTTCAATAGCCTCAAAAGGAACATAATTTTTCTGAAAGTGTAATCTTGTGAACATATTCCACTGACATACCACAAATGTGATTACTGGCCCAGGGATCAAATGCAAGCTGAGGTATCAGGCATGCAGTCTTTTTTTAATTTATTATTTTATAGGATGTGGGTATCACTGGCTAGGCCAGCATTTATTGTCCATCCCTAATTGTCTTTGAGAAGAAGGTGGTGGTTAGCTGTCTTCTTGAACCGTTGCAGTCCATGAACTGTAGGTACATCCACAGTGCTGTTAGAAAGGGACGTCCAGGATTTTGATCCAGTGACAGTGAAGAAACAGGGATATAGTTCCAAGCCAGAATAGTGTGTGGTTTGGAGGGGAACTTGCAATTGGCGGTGTCCCATGTATCTGCTGCCCTTGTCCTTCTAGACATAATTCTGGCCCCTGATTGTACTCAATTTCTAAAAATGTACTGTCAGTAGGACATGACTCTACTCCTCCAGAGCGAGAGAACAGAAGAGTTATCCTTAAATATAACTTCTCAATTTCCAGTTGACTTTTTTTTTGCATTGGAATTTATTCTCAATCCAACAAAATTTATAACCAAAAGAGAAAATGCTGGAAAATCTCAGCAAGTCTGGCAACATCTATAAGGAGAGAAAAGAGCTGACGTTTTGAGCCCAGACGGCCCTTTGCCAAAGCTTGACAAAGCTTTGAGCTTTGACAAAGGGTTGTCTGGACTCGAAACTTCAGCTCTTTTCCCTCCTTACAGATGCTGCCAGACCTGCTGAGATTTTCCAGCATTTTCTCTTTTGGTTTCAGATTCCAGCATCCGCAGTAATTTGCGTTTTTTCAACAAAATTTATATATATTTTTAGATCAGATGTATGTGTCGTAATATTAACCATTATTTTATTTTGTATCACTTTGTTTTGATTTTAAAATAATTTATACCATGTTCAGGTCTTCCTGTGTTACTTACCTTGTTGGGTGATGGGTGATTTCCTCCAAGACATATAACAAACCTCTGCAGTCAGTCACTAGGAGGGATCTAGTTAAAAAAATAGAATGCAAGTCAGAGAATAAAAGAAATAAGAGACAAGAGGAAAGGTCAGACTAAGGTAAGAAACAAAAGCAGCCAAAATGAGGGAACAACAGAGGCATACAACGGAAGGACAGAACAGCTTTCAAAATAAACCAATAGGAACAAGTATTAAAGATGAATCAAACTGCCCATGCAGCAATGTACAAAGCACTTAAGATAAAACTGGGGAACTGAAAATAATAATCCATGGTGAGGAACAAGATGTAGTAGGAAAAACTGAAACATGGCTAACAAAGAACAGAACTCACAAGTAAATATTACAAGTTACAACATAATCTTAAAGGATAGAAAATGAAGAAGGTAGGTGGGAGAACTGTACTAATTAAAGATAACATAATAGCAGTAGGAAAAAAGGGATATAACTAATAGAAGATTAGAAACAGAATCCATATGGATTCAGCATAAGAGATTGGTCACACCAAGATTAGTTAGACTACAGATCACCCAATTGTGGAAATGAAATTGAGAAGAAATGTGTAAGCAAACATGTGCAATGAGTTAAGTACAAAATAATAATCAATCATGGGAGATAATAACAGGTTCCAAATCAACTGGCCTGAAGAGATAGCAAAAGGGACATGGGGAATAGGGTTTTTAATGATGTGGCCTGGACCCCTTTCTTACCGAATATATAAAAAGCCCACACAAGAGAGAGAAGTAGTGCTGCTGGATCTAATACATAAACCTGAACAGGTAAGAGAGGTATGCACAGGACCACAAATAAGTCATAGCAATCACAATAAGAAAATAAGGTTTAAGATTAGAATTGAGAAGGACATAAGTAAGACAAAGATCAAAGTAATAAATCAAAAAACATCTGATTTTAACGTGAGAAAAATTAAACTAGGGAAAACAGACTTGAGGAAAATACTGACAAACAATGAAATAGAGCAAGAATGGGAAACATTTACAACAGTGAACATTAGAATCCAAGAAAAGTATAACCCATTAAAATTAGCCAGTAATGACACAGTGTGGATGAATAAAGAAATCAAAGCAAAATTGAAACTAAAGAGAAAGGCATACGTTAAGTACATATAAAAGAATAGGTGACAAAATGAATATTAAAGTATTAGGAAAGAGGCCAATAGAACAATTAGGAATGTCAAGGGAAACTATAATGTTAAATTATCAAGGAGTATATAATAAATTGAAAGGTATACTACAAACACAATTAACAAAAGAAAAATCAGGCTAGGGATATGACCCCTGAAGTGATACATGTGATTAGCTTACACGTTATGACCGGGAAATGACAGAAATATTAAATAAATTACTTTGCTTTGATATTTACTAGGGAGATGAACATGGTAGACATGGTCAAAAAGATATGAGGACATTTAAGATAGAAACGGGAAAATAATTGATAAACCAATTAAATTGAGGGAAGATTAAAACCATCAGACCAGATGAATCATACCTGTACATATTAAAAGCAGTTCAGGAAAGTACAGCAGAGAACTATAAAAAATCCTTAGCAAAGAAAACAGTGCCAGAGAACAGACAAACAGATAACATGATTCCTTTAGATAAAAATAGAGATAGAACAAATCCAGAAAACTATAGACAAATTAGTTGAATATTGTTGGTTGGAAAGAATCTTAAATTTCTAATGGAAAAACAAGAAACTGAAAACATCATAAAGAGGCATGAAAGAGGGCTCCGAGGGAGCGTAGTGGGTGGACTCAGAGCATGGTGAAGAGGATTTGGGCTCCAAGGGAATGCAGTGGGTGGATTCAGGGCATGGTGGAGAGGAATTGAGTTCCAAGGGAGCATGGTGGGTGGAGTCAGACCATGAATGTGTGCAGTGGGAAAGATGTCTTGGTTATGGTGTAGGTGGGTGGAGTGGTGAATATGCGAAATAAGCAGCCTAAAATGTCCACATATGGGTCAAACTCAGGGTACTAGCTGTCAGAGGGAGCATTTGCAGGCACAGGGAGTCTATTTGGTAGGTGGGTATGCCCAGTCTGAGGTAGGAGTTTTCAAAGTTCTGAGAGGACAGGTCACGGGATCTAATGAAAACTCTAAGGATGATGTGAGGAGGGTTGAGGAACGAAGGAGGATCACGTTTAAGAGACTGTGGCCAGAATTCTTGGATCTCGTTCACCCCATCACCGCTGCCAGTGAGAATACAGAATTTGGCGCTAAATCAAAATTCTGGTCACAGCAGCAGGACTGGAGAATTCTAACCACGAATGAGGTCAGAGAATTCTGAAGTCAGGAAACATTGGGCCCGATTTTACCATTGCGTCACACCCGTTTTCGGGCACAAAAACGTGTTAAAGTCGGGTGAGAGGCCATTAACGCGATCCGCACCCGCGTCCGCGCAGATTGCCACTTTACCGAAACCCGGGAATGGCGTGCATTTGCATGCATTTAAATTGAATTAATGAACTGCCCGCCCAACTTTATCAACATTTCCCCCTTTGCCACCGCATTTGCCAATCCGGAACCGCACCGTAATGGACCTGCTAAATAAAAGTCTGAATCGGGCGCACCAGCTGCTGAAGAGCTCGTTCTGAGCTTCCAACGGCTCACTGACTCAGATCAGTAGTGGGGGGGGAGAGGAGGTAGGTGGGTCAGATCATTCTCTGGTTGCCGGGGGGGAGGGGAGTGATACCAGATCGTTGTCTGGTTGGGGGGGAGGGAGGAGAAGATGGGTCAGATGTATCTCTGATAGCGGGGGGAGGGGAGGCGCGGGTGGGAGGGCGAGGGCTGATTGTTGTCTGGTGGGGAGGGAGGGAGGGAGGAGGAGGCAGGTCAGATGTTCCTCTGGCGGGGTGGGGGGGGTGAGTGAAGCCAGACCATTCTCTGAGGGGGGATGAGTGAGGCCAGATCGTTGTCGGGGGGTGGGGTGGGAGGAGGGAGACGGGTAAGATGTATGTCAGGTGGGGGGGGGTGGCAGATGGATATCAGGCGGGGGGGGGCAGATGGATCTCTGGTGGGGGGGCAGACGAATCTCTGGTGGGGGGGCAGATATATCTCTGGTGGGGGTGCGGGGGTGGGGGGCTGGGGGGTCCGCTGCCACTCTGCGGGCAATCGGTGGGGGGGGTAGGGGGGCAGGGGTGGCGATCGGTCTGGGTAGTGGGGAGGTTGATAAGGGGGACGGTGATGTGTGTGGGTAGTGGGGGGGGTAAGGGGGACAGTGATGTCTGTGGGTAGTGGGGGGATGGATAAGGGGGACAGCGATGTGTGTGTGCACCATCGCTCCCGCTTGTCGCCCCGGGCCGCTTTCTCCACTTTCTGTGGCTCAGGAGCGATCTGACACGGGCGCGCTTTTTCAATTTTTTTTCTAACTGCGCATGCGCAGTTCAGAGCTCCGATCATTTCGGTCGTGCTAAGCCCCGCCCACAGCGCGAATGGGACTGGAGATGTTTTTTTCAGGCTGAGTGTGTATGGGGGCGCCTGAAACCAGATTTCTAAGTCAGATCTGCATTACGCCCAGATTCAGCACTTAGAATGAAAATGGTAAAATCGGGCCCATTGTCACATCTCAGATATACCAGGAGTTGTTGGTGTAGACTATCAGAGTAAGAAGTGTGCAAATGTCCTCCTGTACTTGTGATGTGTATGTGCATTCAAGTTTAAGTGACAATAAAGAACCCTGTAATTCCATCAGTCACGTATGAAAGGAGCAAATAATATAAAAGGGAGGGATGTGGGTAGACTTTGGGGGGGAGGGGGGGATGAAATGGCACGAACACTTTCACAATGACAGGGTTCAGGGTGAAAGGCAGAGGTTCAAAATTACAGAGCGAAGGCGCACGGTGATGTTGGAAGCATCAATTGTAAAGGGGACAAAGTCCAAGGTGACAAAGAAGGGTGGAGAGTCATGTGTTGCAAAGCGAGGGTAACTTGCACATGTAGCTAGCTGTTTTCCAAAACTCACTTGTAGCTGCCAGGAGTGCAGGTCCAATGGGAGGAAGCCAGTGTGGAGTTTTAGGAGACAATGTTTGGATAATGGCTGGATTAGTAAATCTCTCTGTTCAGCAGCTGAATGGTGAAACCCATGGATACACAGGTTCTCATATCGCACAGTCCAGTGGTGGATTTACAGTTAGTTGCGCCGGGTGCTCTGCTTCATTTTTGCCCCCCCCCGCCCCGCCACCCCACCAGATCCACCAAAAATACCAGACCCTGACCCCTGCAACAGAAGCACCAACACATCCCTCCCCCTTCTCTCACCAGAACCACAGCCAGCAGGGAAGACACACCTAAAAAAAACCTGTGATGTAGCACCAAGAGCAAGACTAAAGTGCATGTGCAGGTTTTCCGACACCCCAACCGAATCCCCAACTGAATCCCCAGCTACCAGCTAGTACTGTAATCCAGCTGTACAATAAGTACACGCTCCTCTCACTGGGACTTTAATCATTCATTTCAAACAAGTGTATGCGCCTTGAACGTAACTAACTGGTGACTATAGCCAGTCATTGCTGTCTTCCTGAAAAATTGGTTGATGACTCTGAGAGACAGACAGATCCAGCAAGTTCCGATCCACTTCCATACATCCTAATGGTTTGGATTTGGCAGATCTGGCCTTTTAGAAACTGTTATCCTCAGTCTTCCTCCCATTGGAGAAGAATTCAGGATCCACCAACAGGAACAGCATTGTAAACAAACAATTACCATACTTTCTGCTAAATTGAGAGGGGCAAGAGCAGTGAGAGCAAAGCAGTTTGACACAATAGGTTCTCCTGGGACAGTTGAGTAAGAAACATTCCTCGGGCAAGATCTGAAATCAGCAGGAGCTATCAGAAGAGAGGATTGTATTTTAAATATCATGATTCTAATTCAGTGAAGTGCAGATACATTTAGAAAGAACCGCTACATTTATGCAGCTTGTGCAACTCTTGAGGGATAAAACCATTTCTTACAAATGCAAACATATAATAGTCTCATTGAGATCTTCCCATATGCTGACAGAAACATAGATAACATAAAAGCATATGCTAATCACTTGGGTTCAAATTAATAAACAGTGGAGCAGAAAGGGGTGAACTTGGCCTTTTACTGTACATTCATCCTTCACACACTCCCACTGTGAGGTGACACTGCCCAGAGCAGTTAGAGTCTCAGTGCAACCTTGACTCTATTTCCAGCTTCTCACATAGGAAAGAACCATGGGGAGCTGACAGGTGGAGAGATCGGCCAATCAGAGCCAGGGTTAACCACCAGCACCAGCCAATGAAATACTGGCTGTGATGTGACTTCAATCAGAAGTGTAGCAGCCAATGAAAAGAGACATTTCGCGAAATAACCGAGGAGTTTAAAGAGCCGGCGCGGAAATGAGAAGAGGCGCAGGGGAGTGAACAGTTCTCTCAGGTAGCACACCATGAGCAACTTCATCACTCACTCATCATTTTTGGAGCCCCCTGTAGTTTAGGGGGTTAGGGATAGGGTTAGGGTTTGGGGGCCTGTGCTGTGGCACAGTGTATTTCATTGTAAATCCACTCCTGCATAATTCACTTGATAGAATATCTATGGGCCCTATGCAACCAACCATCCTACAACCTCAGGAGCAGGAGGAGAGGATGTGACTAGCCAACAACTAAGGCCGCGACGCCAATAACAAGCAGCACAAGAGGGCGGTTAGGTGACAGTCATCCTTGGAAGACATAGGCGAAGAAGTGGCAGTGCTTCTTCAGGACATGGACAAACTAGCTTCAAATGTCCAACAGGCAATGCCAGAGATGCCTTAAAATGTCCCTGGAAGCAGTCACTCAAATCTACCAAATCCTACAGAAAGACATTAGCTATGAGGTGAGATTGAGTAGACTAGGGTCGTTCTCCCTGGAAAGACGGAGGTTGAGGGGCGACCTAATAGAAGTTTATAAAATTATGAAGGGCATAGATAGGGTGAACAGTTGGAAGCTTTTTCCCAGGTCAGAAATGACAAATACAAGGGGTCACAAGTTCAAGGTAAAGGGGGGGCAAGGTTCAATGCAGATATGCGGGGGATGTTTTTTACACAGAGGGTGGTGGGGGCCTGGAATGCACTACCAAGCAAGGTGGTTGAGGCAGACACGCTATGATCATTTAAGACTTATCTAGATAGCCACATGAACAGACTGGGAATAGAAGGATACAAACGGATGGTCTAGTTAGGAACACATGATCGATGCAGGCTTGGAGTGCCGAAGGGTCTGTTCCTGTGCTGTATTGTTCTTTGTTCTTTGTTCTTTGACATATAGCTCACATGGATTTGGTGGCAACCCCATGCCAGTCATCCTCAAAGTAACTGCGGCACTCAATATTTTTGCCACCGGCTGCTTGCAAGGCTGCACAGTCAACGTGTGACATTTCACAGGCCGTCACAATGACATGCATCAAAACAGTGACCAATGCCCTCTTCCATCATGCCAATGAGTTCATCAGGTTCACCTGACGATCACAGCCAGGCAGCCAAAGCTATTGGCTTCATGGGCATTGTTTCTTTCCTTATAGTGCAAGGGGCAATTGATTGCACTCCTGTTTCCATTAGATATTCCTGGTAACAGCAAGTGTCATATGAGAACTTTGAGGAATTCTATTCTTTAAACATCTGACTGGTTTAGTGATGGTGTATCTATTGGCTCATCATGCCCAGGGGTGGAGTCTTCAGTCTCTAGTGGCTGAGGTGTGGGCTCTGGATTGTGGGCATATGCAAAGGAGGATGAAACACAATCAGGTTCCACAGAGTTGGTGAGCACAGCGCAATTCACCGTATGGTCCTTAGCGCCCATTATGGCAACATCAGGTTGTATGCATTCTCACTCTGCTGCTTTACCACTCCACCTTTGCTGTCAGCAGTGGATCAGTCTCCCTGTTCCCAACAATTTGGAGGGCTTCTTTCTCAGCAGGGGATGAGGACCTTGATTGGACACACCTCCATCTATCTTTTCCATTTTCTTTTGATTATGTGTCTGCTCATTCTTCAGGAGAAAGTGTAGATTTAGCATCTAGACAAATGCCAATTGACTCCCTTGTCTGCATGCATCCATCACACATTCTGGCCTGATGTGTTTGTTTATATCTAATCACTCTTTCAAGCCAAACTGTCACATGATTTGGCACTAAGTACCGTTCCATCTTGAGGCTGAACACAGATTCGCTAGCCAAGCCTAGCTGAACACTCACCCAAATGCATATGGCCTGATGCCCACATGAGAGACAATCCCATGGCACTATGCCACTTATCCGTCAGATTGAAGGAGGTTATTGACCTTTTTCTGGCACTGCACCATGTTTTGCTAATGGCTAACCTCCTCACTGATCTCTTTCAGGCTGCCTTGGTCAGGCGGGAGGGTGTCCTGTTGCTACTGTTTAAGCAGAGAGTCTGCCAGTATTCCTTGATGGTCTGGAGGAGGATCTACAAAGAGGCATTGCTGAACAGTAGGGTCTGGTCTATGTCTTTGTTCTGACATTTTGAATGAAACCTATAAAGGACTTGGATGTGATGGGAGGGGAGCTTACCCTTTGTAAAATTTTATTTTAGAAAATGATTATGAGCACCAAATTATGATTTTATTTTGTTATAATCGGTGTTGGTTAGCTCAGTGGCTGGATAGTTGCTTCATGATGCAGAGTGACGCCAACAGCATGGGTTCAATTCCCATGCAGGGTGAGATTATCCATGAAGGCCCTGCCTTCTCAACCTTTCCCCTTGCCTGCGGTGTGGTGATCCTTGGGTTCTCTCCCGCTAAGGGGAGAGAGCAGCTTATGGTCCTCTGGGACTATGGTCACTTTCAGTGCTTCACACTTCATGTAACGCAATGAACTGGCAGTATTAATTTGCGATGAACAACATGATTGACAGGAAATATTGGCCTGGATTTTGTTTTGCTAATGATAAAGCTGTCAGCATTCACCTCATTGCACTGGTGAGAGACCCAATAGCTTCAGGAGTGCTACAGTATGCAAATCCTCCCCTGCTCCAGAGGCTTCACCACTGCACTCACCAACCTCAAAATTGAAAGAAAAGAAATGGTACTGGTGAGTATTTGGGCAGAGAGTCCACCAATAAAATATTTTTGTCACAACATTAGATAGTTGGTGTTTCCAGGTGCAAAGATCCTTCAGAGTCACTTTGCAAATAATTTAAAATCCAGGCTCAGGAGGACGGCATGATGGCACAGTGGTTAGCACTGCTGCCTCATAGCACCAGGGACCCAAGTTTGATTCCGGCCTTGGGTGACTGTCTGTGTGAAGTTTGCACATTCTCTCCGAATCTGCATGGGTTTCTTCTGGATGCTCCGGTTTTGTCCCACAGTTCAAAGATGTGCAGCTTAAGTGGAATGGCCATTCTAAATTGTCCCTTAGCATCTCAAGATGTGTAGATTAGGGGGATTAGAGAGGTAAATACGGGGGGTTAACAGGGATGGGATGCAGAGAGTCAGTGCAGACTCGATGGGCCGAATGGCCTCCTTCTGCTCTGTAGGGATTCTATGACATCAGGGCTGGAAGGCATTTCAACTGTCAAAATGGCTGTGGAAGGGATCTGACTTTCTAAAGGAATTAGTTTCAAGACTTTTTAACATTACCCTGATACATTTGTACATTTTTTTTAAGAGTCAGATAAATCATATGATTGTTTAAAAAGTTGCTCTGCTCAAATTTACCCAACCTAATCTTCTGGTCCAAGGACCATTTTTAGCATGAATTGATGAGGCAAATATTGCAACAGCAATGACGTTTTTAACATGAAGGCAGATACTGCAGCGGCTCATTTTTGAAAGATCATGTGAGTGTGCATCTATTCACTGCAACACCTGATCTGTCCTGTTTGCCAGCAGTAGAGAACACTGTAAAGCCCATACTGATGCGTGAAGGTTTCCTCCCCCACCTTGCAGATGAAGTTCTCCCCACCTGCCCACCATTACATTAGGCACGTTCATGCTTTACTTCAACGTCAGTGGCAAGTGCCATCCAGGCATCTATTCATGATTATATGATTCAGTGTATGTTCCTTGTTTGTGGACCCCCCACCAGTTTCATGATGTAGTGTGATACTGATGTTTTAAATAAATACAATTGGGATTCTTTAGATATATTTGAATCGGAGTTTGTTTAGAGCCAAAATGCACTTAATGGAGGACACCACATAATGGTGCAAATTACAAATGGGCAGAACCAGAAAGGTATAAATGTAACAAATAAACAAACAGGCATATCTGTGAGCCTTGACCTATCTGATTAACTGAACTCAAAAAAATGCTGCATTTGCTGCAGTGAATTTAAAATTATGATTTAATCACAGTGATTGAGATCACACTCAAAATGATTGTGACATTAACTTCAATTCAGCCCACGCAGAATGAAGTGGACATAATGAAGCGTATTATCCACCAGTGTATCAGTTTCCATAGTGATTCTCCGTGGCAGAGATGGCTGTCCTCTCAAGTCTGCTTTTATTGGCTGGTTCAAGAAATTTATTTTACAAATGCGGACAATGTTTTTAAGGCAAGCAGGCGGTGAGTTTAAGGAAAAAGAGAGCAGTTGGGAAATCTGGAATCTAGTGGTGAGGAATCAGAGCTGGGCTCTTAAACATTTTGACTTTAAAAACCCACATACCAGCTATGCCAGACCCAGTTTTTGATTTTAAGAATATCTGTATTCTCTATGTATCGTGAGCAATTCTAGCTTGCCAATGCTGTAACAAGTTGAGATGTCTCCACGGGCCATTTATGGAACAGCTGCCAATTTAGGAGAATGTATTAAATACTAATCAAGTGTCTTGCTTCCCAAAACCTTTAACTAATTGAAGTGAAATTTGTCTTTTTCTTCTTCTCAGTCCGATGTTCATGTTTTGAGAAATCATGTATGTCTATGGATTAGCTATGTGTAAGCATGGTTCTCTCACTCTCCTGTGAACAAAGTCTTGTATTTATAACATTATTTTTGTTAACAACCGTTTTTGATTTGATTTATCATTGTCACATTTATTAGCATACAGTGAAAAGTATTGTTTCTTGCGCGCTATACAGACAAAGCATACCGTACATTGAGAAGGAAAGGAGAGAGTGCAGAATGTAGTGTTACAGTCATAGCTAGGGTGTAGAGAAAGATCAACTTAATGCAAGTTAGGTCCATTCAAAAGTTTGATGGCAGCAGGGAAGAAGCTGTTCTTGAATCGGTTGGTACCTGTCCTCAGACTTTTGTATCTTTTTCCAGACGGAACTCAGACTTTTGTATCTTTTTCCTGACGTTTTCCATTAAACTTCACAAAATTCTACTAATGCTTTATTGAAACATTAAAATAAAACATTTAAATATGAGATAATTATAAATGAAGTACGCAAGGCAGACGAATACTATTGATAAACACATTTAGATTTTCAGCGGCCCAAAATATGAACTCTCCTTTGCTCAATCTCATGCGTTAAGGTATCCAAATCATGGTCCAAGATGTTCTGACCTCTCATTTTCCCAATTGCATTTCAGCTTCCATATTCTAAATTAAAGTATACAAACACTTATAAGCATGTCACACGTAAAGTTATATAACAATATAATACAGATTTAAATAGAAGTTTCACAGGTTTAAAACAAATGACAAAACCTATGTTCATTTATACAGATTAAATGATACTCACCTTCAATCATAAAAGTAAAATTAAAAATTACTCATTAAATGAGCCAACAACAACAGGATTAATTACTTAAAAGAAATAGGAAGAAAAATTGATTTTTTTAAAAAAGCCTCAACATCCATTTATAATAGCAGGGAACCCTTCTGCTGTCTGTTTTCAATATAAAACTTCTTTTTCCAAGCAAGACCTCAATGGACATTCCAAGTCTGGCCCCGTCATAAGGGAACATGGTTAGAGTTCTCCTGCGCCGTGCTAGGGCCTGCAGTGATTGTATCGCTGAAGGCCGAAGGCTGCTGCTCCCATTGGGAGTTGGATCACAATTTTTGAATGCAGGTAAGTGGGCAAAACAAATTACACCTTAGAAGGTGTAACACCTGTCCCTTTACCTCTTCTATGCTTACCATCCAAGGTCCAAAACATTCCAGGTTAAGCAGCGTTTCACTTGCACCTCTTTCAGTATGCTGTATTCGCTGCTCCCAATCTGGTCTCCTCTATATCGGAGAGACCAAGCATAGACTGGGTGATCGCTTTACTGACCAACTTTGGTCTATGCGCAATCAGGACCCTGACCTTCTGGTTACTTGCCATTTTAACACACAATCCTGCTGCCATGCCCACGTGTCTGTCCTTGGCATGCTACAATGTTCCAGTGAAGCTCAAAGCAAGCTGGAGGAACAGCATCTCATCTGCACTTTGCAGCCTTCTGGTATCAACATCGAATTCAACAACTGCAGATGATTAACTCTACCTCACCTCGACCCCTTTGTTTTCATTTTATTTATTTTTTTACTGTTCTCCACCTTTTATTTCTTTATTGTCTTGCTTCATTTTCCTTCCCCCCCCACTCTTTCCCCCTTCTTTGTCCCCCCATTCCTTACCTTTTCTCCCCCTTTGCTTCCCCTTTCCCCCTTTTATATATTATATAAATTTTATATATTATATAAATTTTACTTTCCTCTCACCCATCTCCCCCCTCCCCCCGCATCTTCATCTGTCACAGTTTACCCTCTGATTTCAGCTTCTCTGCCGTTTGGCCATTCACGTCCTTTATTCTCTCCATGGACTGCCATTAGCAGCCTTTTCTCCTGGTTTCTGTGGCTATGGCTCATCTTTCATTCCCTCACCATGCAGCATAAATATCTCCCACTTTCTATGCCTTTTAGCTTTGACAAAGGGTCATCTGGACTCGAAACATCAGCCCTTTTCTCTCCTTACAGATGCTGCCAGACCTGCTGAGGTTTTCTTTTGGAAAAAAACCAACTATTTTTGATGGCCCATGTCTTTCCACCATTGCTAGTCGGAAGTTATGGGCCAATGAAACCAGGTTGTCTAATCTTGTTATTGATCAAAGAGTGGAGCACTGCCCCTACTAGGCAGAATGATGCTTCTGTTCAAAAAATTAAAGGCGAAGAGAATCGAAAGATATAGAAGCTGATTAGGAGATGTAGTTAGTCTGGAGTATAAACACTGGCATAGACTGGTTAGACCAAATTATCTCCTTGTGTGGCGTAGATTTTCCTCGCAACCCACTATGTCTTTTGTGGCGGAGGCAGCTTGCCATTGGCCAGCGGTGAGATCTTCTAGTTCTGCCGTTGTCAACAGAGTTTCCTTTGAATGTACCCTTCGCTGCCGGGAAACCCACGGTGGGGGTGCACCGTCGACAGGACCAGAAGATCTCACCGACCTGAATGGCCGGTAAATTCTGGCCCACCTAATTCAATGTAAAAGCTTAATCATGTCTACCTATATCCTGCACCTCTGACTTTGAAATCTAATCTTTTCAAAGAGAAGAAGAATGTATAATAAAGCTAACAGCTTGGATTTGATATGATTTTATAGCACATTGCTCTGCACTCTGCACACACTTTGGTCCCATGTAAAGCTTTGCGTCATGGATGTGGGATTAAAGTGACTAAAAATAACTGTAAAGATATTAAGAGCTTTCATTATTTTGAGCAGATGCTATAAATTAAGTGAATTTCTGTGACCTGACTAAATCCGCTTTCTGGCTGATGTTGTCATTTCATAATACAAACTTGATTTGTAGTTCATAGCCTAAATAATATTGCTTATGACTGTGGTTGTTTCCATCGATTGGAGAAATCAGGAGTACGTCATGTATATCATTATGAAGTGCTTCGAAAGGATAGTCATGGCACAAATCAATTCCTGCCTACCAGACTGCCTGGATCCACTAAGATTCACATATCACCGCAACAGGTCCACAGCAGACGCCATCTCACTGGCCCTACACTCAATCCTGGAACACCTAGACAACAAAGGCACCTATGTCAGACTCCTATTCATAGATAACAGCTCAGCCTTTAACACCATTATTCCTATGAGACTCATCTCCAAACTTCGTGGCCTGCAACTTGGCTCCTCCCTCTGCGAATGGATCGTGGACTTCCTAACGAACAAACTGCAGTCAGTAAGGATAAGCAACAACACCTCCTCCACGATCATCCTGAACACTGGTGCTCTACAAGGCTGTGTCCTCAGCCTCCTTATACACCTTTGACTGTGTCACCAAATTCCCCTCCAACTCGATTTTCAAGTTTGCTGATGACACCACCGTAGTGGGTCGAATCTCAAACAATGACGAAACACAGTACAGGAAAAAGATAGAGAAACTGGTGCAACGACAATAATCTCTCCCTCAATGTCAACACAAAGGAGATAGTCATCGACTTCAGGAAGCATAGGCATTGACTTCAGGAAGGCATGCCTCTGTCTACGTCACTGGGGATGAAGTAGAAATGAGAGCTTCAAGTTTCTAGGTGTCCAGATCACCAAAGTCCTGGTCCCTCCATGCGGACACTATAGTTAAGAAAGCCCACCAACGCCTCTACTCAGGAGACTAAGGAAATTTGGCATATCTGTTACAACTCTCAGTAACTTTTACAGATACACCATAGAAAGCATTCTTTCTGGATGTGTCACAGCTTGGTATGCCCAAGACCGCAAGAAACTACAAAGGGTCGTGAATGAAGCCCAGTCCATCACTCAAACCAGCCTCCCATCCATTGGCACTGTCTAACTTCCCGCTGCCTTGGAAAAGCAGCCAGCATAATCAAGGACCTCACGCACCCCAGACATAATCTCTTACACCTTCTACCATCAGGAAAAAGATACAAAAGTCTGAGATCACGTACCAATCGACTCAAAAACAGCTTCTTTCCTGCTGCCATCAGACTTTTGAATGGATCCACCTCGTATTATGTTGATCTTTCTCTACACACTAGCTATGACTGTAACACTACATTCTGCAGTCTCTCCTTTCCTTCCCTATGGACGGTATCTTGTGTCTGTATAGCGCGCAAGAAACAATATTTTTCACTGTATACTGATACATGTGACAATAATAAATCAAATCAAAAATATATACATGCCCCAAAGTGGCTGTAGGTTTCATAACAAGTCCATTGTCTCTGGGAAAAATTCACATTTCAGTTCAGTTCAGTAAGAGGCTGCCTTTTGCAAGCAGGCTGTGGACTGGGCATGAGTAAACAATGTTAGGAAGTAGGCTCGATTGAAGAGGCACAAGAAGCTCACTCTGCTCTGTTCAAACAATGTGCCTGAATCATCCTTCAAAAGACGGTCTGCTGCCTTATCAATGTGAAATTTCTATTTCACTTCCCGGTTCTCTTTGTGATCCTGCCGTGCATGACAGAGTTCAGAGTGCCCAACCACTGTAAGTGGATTGAGAATCATGAAATTCCTCTCATGAAGGATTATTACAATCACAAAGAGGTCAGTCTCAGTGACACTCAAGTCCAGAGATGAAAGGACAATTTGCTGGCCTACTTTAGGTCCCACTCAGTGATATAATTTCTTTCCAGGATGTCACAAAACGCAGTCATTCTAGGTTATATAAAGATTTGGGGTGGATGGAGCTGCCCCTCACATTATTACCAGAAACTGCGAGCGGCACCTTGCACTAAAACTGGATTTGGGCTGACGATAAGGCATGAAAACAATTTGAAAGCTTTCCACCAGAGGCAGAGAAGATAATTGGAAACAGCAATTAATCCTTCTGGTATTGATCATTGTGTCTTCTTCACTTAAAGCTGATTGTGGGACTGATGCCTGCTCTGAGTTCTCCGGGTGGCTAAAGAATAACCCCAGGAAAAGTCAGCAGAAAAGTTTTTAGCTCCTCACCTAACCCTGGCTCTGCATTTTGCTCTATAGTGTGATTTCCCCCTCAGGAATATGCACAGACTTGCATTGATGGTTTTTCCTGTTCAGCACTTCTCAGTGTTAACTGCATTTGCACTATTTGATGCTCAAATAAAACCTTGATATGTCACTTGCTGTCGCGAGCAACAGACCTTTTACTCTTGGAACTCAGGCATGCATGAGGAAACATAAGGTGGCACTGTCCAAAGATGTGCAGGTTAGGTGGATTGGCCATGCTAAATTGCCCCTTATTGCTCCAAGATGTATAGGTAAAGAGGATTAACAGGGTTACGGGCTTAAGTCTGGGTAAGGTGATCTGTCGGAGAGTTGGTGCAGGCTCGATGGGTCGAATAGCGTTCTTCTGCACTGTAGGGATTCTATGATCTAAGATGATCTATGATGAGAACATATAAAGAGCCAGTTCATTTAATTTTTGATGATCCCTCTTTTCAATGTTTTACATGCTGAATTTCAATTATTAACACAATAAAGCATTGCAGGTATAATTATGAAACTAGTTCCTATGGTCATCTCCCAGGCATGGGGTGGAATTTTCTACTCCGCCAACTAAGTGTGGTGGCGGGTGACAAAAGAGCAATTATTTTTACTATTTTTACCTGCCAGCTGCAATGGTAGGTTTATGTGTCCAGTTGTACGCTTCGCGCCTCATTAAATTTGCATCACATTGTATCACAGGCGAGCAACCTGTGATTCACCTACTACGCCATGACCCAAGTGAATAATTGCCCTGGTCGTTACATCTACCGCACCCATGAGCAGCCTTCTCAATGTCTGCAACTCAGCACTGCTGCGACAGAAAGTTGGCCCCCAAAGGGAAGAAGACTGCAGGCCCCAACTTTAGCGACACATCAATAAATCGCATTCCTGATGCCATTGAGGATCACTGAAAGGCGCACTACCCTCGTGATGGCAGAAGGAGGTCCAAAAACCTTTCAACTGTGGCATGGGAGGAGATAGCTAGGGCAGTGAGAGTCAACGCTGGCAATAAGTTTGCACGTTTTCCCCGTTTCTGTATGGGTTCACTTCAGGTGTTCTAGTTTCCTCTCACACTCCAAAGATGTGTAGGTTAGGTGAATTAGCCATGCTCAATTATTCCTTAGTAACCAAAGATGTGTAGGTTAAGTGGATTAGCCATGGTAAATGTGTGGGGTTGTGGGGATAGGGTGGTGGTGATGGGGGAGGTGGGGGGTGCGGGGGGGGGGGAGCGGTGGCTGAGTAAGATGCTCTTTTGGAGAGTTGGTGCAAACTCAATGGACCAAAAGGCCTCCTTCTGCACTGTAGGAATTCTATAAAATACCAGCCATCCAGTGCATTAAGAGGATGAATTATCTCATCTGTTTCACCAGTGCAGTCCACATACTCATCCTGTGCACGGCTCCACTCAGCACTCACACAAGCCACGTATACTTATCATCTGCCTTGGCATGCTTAGTGATCACACTGACACAGGACAAGCTCGCTCACAATTGGAGGTAGGGGTCTCAGACCAGTGTTGGGATGCCTGAGCTCAAGGCCCTCACTCCATATAAGGAACACGCTACTCAGTTGGCTGGAAAGGACCAGGACTGTGTCTGTGATGACAGTGAGGTCGGCAGTGCATAACTGAGTCAGGACCCTGCACCAGCTGCTCCTTCAGACAGCGACACAGTGAGTGCATTGTTATGTTTTGGAGTCTGTTGCCATGCACCAATTATCTCTACCCTCTTTAGTAGGTCAACCACAGCCAAATGTCCCAGAGACACGAGCTAGTCCCTCATCTCTAGCCCCAAGTACACCTCAGATGAGAAACCAGATGACAAGCTGTTGGAAGATACGTCACACATCCGTCCACCAGCGCAGACACACAGACACCTCAGTGGGACTGAGATCCACAGCATTACAATCTGGTGAATACAGCACAGGTTCCTGGTCCACAGCAGACAGAGGCAGGTCGATCCAAGGCCACCAGCATTCGGAGGACTGCAGGGGGCAAGGATTTTGCTGAGTCTCAGTCTGATGATGTGTCCGCATACTCGGTCCCAAGGCAAATATTGGAGCTGCAGCAACAGTGATGGGAATATCAGGCAGGATTGTTAGATATATTCCGCAGATTGCAACATATGCTGGAGGAGTCAATCCCCCCATGTTCAGTCTGAGGTCATTGTCAGCTTACCAAGATCAAAATTGGTAGGTTAGCAGCCGCCATGGAGACCCTGGCGCTGGACGTCACTGCTGTTGTAGCAGTTGAACTCCATTGGTGTAGGCATTGGTGGTGTCCAACAGTGGCAACACAAGAGGGGGCTAGGGCACCTTCATCTCATTCCAGATACCCCTTTTCCTCAAGGAGTCAGCAAGGAGCCCTCAGGCAGCTTACCAAGATGACTCTGGGAGTGTCCAGCTGATTCCAATCCCCTCTGCCCATGGCCCCATCAACTGCAGAGCCACAGACCAAAGGAGGCGGGGGGGTGGTTGGGGTGGGGGGGGGGGGGTGGGTGGGGTGCAAGTGCCTCACAGAAGGAGATCCAGAACAGGCCAGAGTCCTCCAGAGAACACCCACCAAAAACATCACAAACAACAGAAGATGTAGTGTCAACGGAGAGTTGGAGATGTGCGTGGAGACAGGCAATCTTTCCTTGATCTCCATAAATTCTCAGTCAGCCGTGAGAGTGTTCGATCTATCAGCCTACACTCTGAGCTCCTGTATGCTCATGTCTACCTTCATAGTTGTTGACTCGACAAGTAAAAATCTGCACAGCTCCCCAATATTAGTTTGCACCTTCTAACCTCAATGCACCAGAGCACTGATCCAGGTCCTGCACACCTTGGTGGACACTACTGACAATGGACTGACATGCTTCCCCTCTTCCTGGACTGGGACAAGGACAGTTTTTGCAAGCTCAGCAATCTAAACTGAAATTCTTCTTTACTCAATTCTCTGCCTTTTCGGCCCAGACTTGCTCTTTAAGTGTGAGCCCTAGACTTAGACTCACTTCCCATTCTGGCCCCCAGGATGTTCCCTTCACTCCCCACCCAATCAGGTGGCTGAGTGCACCCTTCCCCTATATTTGCCCACCCCCTGGCCCTCAGTCAGGCCTTTGTCCTCCAGCTCCTTCCCTTGCCTCTGTTCTGCCACAATCCTCACCCCAACCTCCCACAAGAGTCAAGTCTTTGCCCTCTAGTTCCTTTCAGTCTTACTGATTGTCTGGTACGTAGAATCTTGTCTCTGAAAAGACTCTGAAATTGCAGAGCTGTTGCCTGTGCTGCCTGGCACAGAGTCAGGGAAGCCATGAGCGATGCGCAATGCAAGGTAGACGAACAGCATCAGAATCATGAGTGAAGTGCAGTTTGCCAGCTGTAAAGTCAGATTGTGAATGAAGCCAATCTAAATAGACGCCGGCCTGACCTTTTGATCCAATGTGGGGTATGATTCTGGCAAACTGCCTTCACGGTGGCACAGTGGTTAGTACTGCTGCCTCACAGTGCCAGGGCCCTGAGTTTGATCCCTGACTTGGGTCACTGTCTGTGCGGAGTCTGCACATTTTCCCTGTATCTGGGTGGGTTTCCTCTGGGTGTTCCGGTTTCCTCCCACAATCTGAAAGGCATGCTGGTTA
This sequence comes from Mustelus asterias, assembly GCF_964213995.1. Classification (NCBI taxonomy): domain Eukaryota; kingdom Metazoa; phylum Chordata; class Chondrichthyes; order Carcharhiniformes; family Triakidae; genus Mustelus; species Mustelus asterias. The sequence continues at coordinate 70,804,943 of NC_135808.1, forward strand.
GATGCATTTGCCATGTTAAATTCTCCCTCAGTGTACTCGAACAGGCGCTGGAGTGTGGTGACAGGGGGATTTTCACAGTAACTTCATTGCAGTGTTAATGTAAGCCTACTTGTGACGCTAATAAAAAACAAAATAATAAACAATGAGCATTCATGATATTCATCCCAACATGGTGCAGCAGGAAACATGCACAGCCATTGAAATCTGGAGTGGATGGTAGCAATCTGTTTTCACCTGTGTTTTGTGTTCCCGTGATATTTTCCCCTCCTGCCTCCCATTACATCCACTGATGTTGGGAGCAGCGAATCCCATCCAGTGCCCCTGACAAACTCCAACTCCACCATTTCTATTGTCAATTCCTCAAAGCAGGTTTGAGTTAGAAAAAGAGCATCTCCATCCAGTCTTTCCAGCTGATTCTTTCTGAGCTGAAGAAAATATATTCTATTATGTTGAAGATATGTGCATCTATGATTTGCTCCTGTCAAGTGTGGGGCTCTGATATATTAAAGTTAATTGAGTGCAAAACCACTGCTGTCACACTCCCCACAACATCCCCAAGGCTTGACTGGACAGGCTGTTAATTTTCATGAATCAAAGATCATTAAAAGTGCTTGGGACTAACATCCTACGCAATTGAAAAATTATAAGTTGCTAATCACCTTGTGTAGTTGAAAGAAATGTTGTATATTTTTTATGTTATGTCATTTTATTTGACAGTTCTAACAATTGCTGTGGGCGGCACGGTGGCACAGTAGTTAGCACTGCTGTTTCACAGCGCCAGGGACTTGGGTTCAATTCCCGGCTTTGGTCACTGTCTGTGTGGAGTTTGCACATTCTCCCTGTGTCTGCGTGGGCTTCCTCTGGGTGCTCTGGTTTCCTCCCACAGTCCAAAGATGTGCGGGTTAGGTGGATTGGCCTTGGGTCAATTCTCCCTTAGTGTCAGGGGGACTAGCTAGGGTAAACACCTGGGGTTATGATGATTGGGCCTGGGTGGGATTGTAGTCAATGCAGACTCGATGGGCTGAATGGCCTCCTTTTGCACTGTAGGATTCTATGAATCTATAACTCAATACCAACAAGAGGGTCCAAAAAACTTTCTAGAATCCAGGTGGGCAAGGCTTCGGGACACTGATATTTCCCCAGCTCCATTTCTCCCAGGCTGCCATCCAGATCCCAAGGAAGAGAATCAGTATTCCTCATACAGACTCTTGATGCTGGCTGCGTGGTGTCTCACTTACCCCCAAGTATCAACTTTCATTTTTGGTGCGTCTTTCTTCTGAAGGGACAGCCTTCTGTTAACCTGGCTTTTCCTCCGGTGGGCTGGCAGAGCACAATGGAACATTCGTCATACAGCATGGCAGTCTGTGCGTGGTCGAACACAGTCATGATACTTGACATCCATGAAGCAGGTGTTGGAAATTTGCACCAGATGTTCCTTCTTGTGTTTCCTCTTCTCCTCCTTGGGAGATGGATGCAACAAATCTTTTGCCAGAGGCATTGGGTCGCAATGCTGATTATAGTATCCTTAGTCCTAATTTGTATCTAAAGGGCTTTGGCATATACTTGCTAAACTGCAGTGAAGTGGCTGGGTCAGCCTGATATTTTCAGGTAAATGCAGTTAATCAGAGATTCCACGCTAACCTTTGCCACACCAGAAGCGAGCAAGCATTTCATAGATCAGTTTTATGTTGTGGGTGAGGGCAGAAGAATTTTTGCTTTTTGATGTTCCAAATGTTATTACTTTTAATTACTTTATGTGCATTGCTTGTACTTTTGCCAGCTCCCAGGTTATCAGACTGCTGAGCTGCAGTTGGATAAGACTATTATTATCTAATTTTCTGAAGGTGAAGAGATCATGGGACAGAACAGGATATATCCAGTGAGATGGAGATCAATGGTGAAGGAAGGATGGGGAAGTTCTACTCTGCCAATTTTATTCTCCCTACTGAAACTGAAAACTCTTGCAAGGTTACGGAGGGGATGAACTTGAAAACTTACTGCAGTGTTTTGTGAAGGTCTCCCAAGTCTGGGCATTGGACACATTTCTTGAACATGTCAATGGTCTGCTCCACAACTCTCAAAGAACAAAGAACAATACAGCACAGGAACAGGCCCTTCGGCCCTCCAAGCCCGCGCCGCTCCCCGGTCCAGGATTGAATTCTGAATCCAGGATCCCCGCCCAATTTTCCAGCCTATCTACATACTAATATCCTATCCACCGAGCTGTCCCTCACAGCTACGATGCTTTGTTCATCACAACCTATTAACTCACCCCCACTCCCCCATTCCAGACCATGTGATCTCCAGGGAGAGGCGAAAACCCAGAGTGAAAACCCCAGGGCCAATATGGGGAAAAAAATCTGGGAAATTCCTCTCCGACCCCCTGAGGCGATCGAAACTAGTCCAGGAGATCACACTGGCCCTGATCAGAAAATGCTTCCCAACCCTATTCATTTCCACTTCCACGAACACCATCTGAATTCCCTGCCCCCGAGACAGGTTCCCAACTATCCGCAGTCTCGCTCTGTACTGGCACCAGCAAGATGATCATAGAATGAAGCCTTGAAACGAGAAACAAAGAACAATTAGCCCGCGCCGCTCCCTGGTCCAAACTAGACCACTCTTTTGTATCCTTCCATTCCCACTCCGTTCATATAGCTGTCTAGATAAGTCTTAAACGTTCCCAGTGTGTCCGCCTCCACCACCTTGCCCGGCAACACATTCCAGGCCCCCACGACCCTCTGTGTAAAATATGTCCTTCTGATATCTATGTGAAACCTCCCCCCCCCTTCACCTTGAACCTATGACCCCTCGTGAACGTCACCACCGACCCGGGGAAAAGCTTCCCACCGTTCACCCTATCTATGCCTTTCATAATTTTATACACCTCTATTAAGTCTCCCCTCATCCTCCGTCTTTCCAAGGAGAACAACCCCAGTTTCCCCAATCTCTCCTCATAACCAAGCCCCTCCATACCAGGCAACATCCTGGTAAACCTCCTCTGTACTCTCTCCAAAGCCTCCACGTCCTTCTGGTAGTGTGGCGACCAGAACTGGACGCAGTATTCCAAATGCGGCCGAACCAACGTTCTATACATCTGCAACATCAGACCCCAACTTTTATACTCTATGCCCCGTCCTATAAAGGCAAGCATGCCATATGCCTTCTTCACCACCTTCTCCACCTGTGACGTCACCTTCAAAGATCTGTGGACTTGCACACCCAGGTCCCTCTGCGTCTCTACACCCTTTATGGTTCTTCCATTTATCGTGTAGCTCCTCCCTACATTATTCCCACCAATATGCATCACTTCGCATTTATCAGGATTGAACTCCATCTGCCATTTCCTTGCCCAAATTTCCAGCCTATCTATATCCTTCTGTAGCCTCTGACAATGTTCCTCACTATCTGCAAGTCCTGCCAGTTTTGTGTCGTCCGCAAACTTACTGATCACCCCAGTTACTCCTTCTTCCAGATCATTTATATAAATCACAAACAGCAGAGGTCCCAATACAGAGCCCTGCGGTACACCACTAGTCACAGGCCTCCAGCCGGAAAAAGACCCTTCCACTACCACCCTCTGTCTTCTATGACCAAGCCAGTTCTCCACCCATCTAGCCACCTCCCCCTTTATCCCATGAGATCCAACCTTTTTCACTAGCCTACCATGAGGGACTTTGTCAAAAGCTTTACTAAAGTCCATATAGACAACATCCACGGCCCTTCCTTCGTCAACCATTTTGGTCACCTCTTCAAAAAACACCACCAGGTTAGTGAGGCATGACCTCCCTCTCACAAAACCATGCTGACTATCGTTAATGAGTTTATTCCTTTCAAAATGCGCATACATCCTATCTCTAAGAATCTTCTCCAACAACTTCCCCACCACGGACGTCAAGCTCACCGGCCTATAATTACCCGGGTTATCCTTCCTACCCTTCTTAAATAACGGGACCACATTGGCTATCCTCCAATCCTCTGGGACCTCACCTGTGTCCAGTGACGAGACAAAGATTTGCGTCAGAGGCCCAACGATTTCACCTCTCGTCTCCCTGAGCAGCCTTGGATAGATTCCATCAGGCCCTGGGGATTTGTCAGTCTTTATATTCTCTAACAAACCTATCACTTCCTCCTTTGTAATGGAGATTTTCTCCAACGGTTCAACACTCCCCTCAGAGACACTCCCAGTCAACACATCCCTCTCCTTTGTGAATACCGACGCAAAGTATTCATTTAGGATCTCCCCTACTTCTTTGGGCTCCAAGCATAAGTCCCCACTTTTGTCCCTGAGAGGTCCGATTTTTTCCCTAACAACCCTTTTGTTCCTAACGTATGAATAAAATGCCTTGGGATTCTCCTTAATCCTGTCTGCCAAGGATATTTCGTGACCCCTTTTTGCTCTTCTAATTCCCCGTTTGAGTACTTTCCTACTTTCTTTGTACTCCTCCAGAGCTCCCTCCGTTTTTAGCTGCTTGGACCTAACATACGCCTCTCTTTTCTTTTTGACCAGTCCCTCAATTTCCCTGGTTATCCACGGTTCTCTAATCCTACCCTTCCTATCCTTCTTTTTTACAGGCACATGCTTGTCCTCTAGCCCTAACAGCCGTTCCTTAAAAGACTGCCACATACCAGATGTGGATTTACCCTCAAGCAGCCTCTCCCAATCAAGAGCTGCCAATTTCTGCCTGATCCCAATAAAGTTAGCCTTCCCCCAATCCAACACCTTACCCTTGGGACACCACTCATCCTTTTCCATCACTATCCTAAAGCTAACAGAATTGTGGTCACTATTTGCCACATGTTCCCCTACCAAAACTTTGAAGACCTGACCGGGCTCATTCCCCAGTACCAGGTCCAGTATAGCCCCCTCTCTAGTCGGGCTGTCTACATATTGTTCCAACGAACCCTCCTGTACACATGTTACAAATTCCTCCCCATCCAGAGTCCCTGCCCTCAGCGATTTCCAGTCTATACCAGGGAAATTGAAGTCTCCCACTACAACAACCCTATTTTTCCTGCACCTATCCAGTATCTCCTGACATATCCATTCTTCCACTTCCCTTGGGCTGTTGGGGGGCCTGTAGTACACCCCCAACATAGTGACTGCGCCTTTCCTGTTTCTAAGATCCACCCAGAGTGACTCGTTACACGACCCCTCTGAATTGTCCTCCATCTGCACCGCTGTGATATGCTCTCCAACTAATACCGCTACTCCCCCACCTCTTTTGGCCCCTCCTCTGTCTCGCCTAAAACACTTGTACCCCGGAATATTCAGCTGCCAGTCCTGTCCCTCTTTCAACCAAGTCTCTGTCACCGCAACCACATCCAAGTTCCTCGTGCGCATTAAGGCCCCAAGTTTGTCTGTCTTACCTGCTACGCTCCTTGCATTGAAGTATAAGCACTCCAGACCTCCAGGCTCAGTGAGGTCGTCCTCCCCCAGAGTGCTCTTCTTCTTTGCCAGCCTTGTCCCAGCCCCAAGCTCGTCCCCAGCCTCCACACTTATAGACCTAATAGTTTGATCCCCACCCCCCTGCCATACTAGTTTAAACCCCCCCGAACTGCACTAGCAAAGCTCCCAGCCAGGATATTTGTGCCCTTCCAACTTAGTTGTGACCCCTCCCTCTTGTACAGGTGCCATCCTCTCCTAAAAACCTCCCATTGATCTATGAAAATGAAGCCCTCCCTCCTGGACCAGTCCTTTAGCCAGGCATTCATTTGTACCAACTCCCTATTCTTAGCCTCACTGGCACGAGGCATTGGGAGCAGCCCAGAGATGGCCACCCTAGTGACCCTACTTTTTAACCTATTTCCCAACTCCCTGAATTGCTCTCTTAGGATCCCCCTACTCTTCCTATCCACATCATTTCCACCAATGTGTATAATGACATCCGTTTCTTTATCTTCCCCTTTTAATATGCCTCCTATCCGCTCGGAGACATCCGTGACCCCAGCACCAGGTAGGCAGACTACCATCCTGGAGTCCCGTTCGCCCCCACAGAATCGCCTGTCTGTGCCTCTAACTGATGCATCCCCCACCACTATCGCTCTCCTAACCCCTCTCTTCCCTTTCCGGGCCACAGAGCCTGACTGTGTGCCAGTGACCTGGTCACTGTGTCTTACCCCTGGAGAGGCACACTCCTCCACACTATCTAAAACAATATACCTGTTTTGGAGTGGGACAACCACAGGTGACCCCTCTTCTAACTGTTCACTCCCCTCCCCTCTCACACCTGTCACCAAGCCCTTCCTATTTTGAGAGACCACCACTGGAGTCCTCCCTTGTACTTTACCCTTTTGCCCTTTACTCCTCCTAACTGTGACCCACGTGTCTTCCTCCCGATGCCCCGGTGTAACTAGTTGCCTATAACTCCTGTCAATTTTTCTCCCATTTTCCCTGACTAGCCTAAGGTCAGCGATCTGCAGCTCCAGTTCCATGACACGGTCCCTCAAGAGCTGCAGTTCCACGCACCTGGCACATATGTGAACCTCTGGGAAGCTAGGTGTTTGCAGGAACTCCCACATCCCACATCGGAAGCACTGAACTGGCCGATCACTCATACCTGCCCTTATCCTTTATAGGGTCGGGTAAAAAATAACTAGCCTTGCCTCGCCCTTTCAGCCTAATCCCTGTGAGCCAAAGCCCTTATAGTTCACACTCTGCTACCCACTCACTCCACTGCCCGCTCCCGACGCTGCCCCCTGTATACTGCAGCCGGCTTTTTATGCTCCTGGCGAACCCCCCAGGTAACTGCCTTTTATACTAAGACTCAACCTCCCAGAATCCCCTTCAGCTGACCTCACTTCCTCAATTCAAAACCCTGAAAAAAGCCCGCGAAATATACTAGGAATACCCTTAAATGAATAAATGAATAATTAAATCACTTCTTTGCTTACTCTCAGCACTCCTGCTAAGACTCTCTCCCCCAGTCTCACTCCAGTCAAACAAAGAGGTCGAACCCCCCAGGTAACTGCCTTTTATACTAAGACTCAACCTCCCAGAATCCCCTTCAGCTGACCTCACTTCCTCAATTCAAAACCCTTTATAGGCAGGTTGTCCTCCTGTGGTTAGGTAGCTGGGGGGAGGGGATGCTGTGGACAAACTCATAAGGCGCATGCACAGTGAGAGCCTGTGTGTGAGAAGACAGACTCTGGGTTATGTAGGGGTGTGAAGGTAGCAGGACTGCCTCAGAATAAAGACATCATGGTTGCTGCCAGGATAACGAGCATTCACTGACATGATGTAAGCAACTGCACTGATGCGCTATCAATAAGGCGAAAGACTACCGATATGCCAATATAAGTGTAGGCTTTTATTCACAACAGAATCAGGAGCAGATCCCAACAATTAACCGACCTGGACTGAACAAGGGGGAGGAGACAGCCACCTTTATACTAGGTGCTGAGGGGAGGAACCAAACTGGAAGGGGATGTGTCCAGGTATGACAAACACACACAACGGTGGTCCATATAGGACAAAGGCACAACTGAGGTCCACCACATTCGCCCCTTCCTTTTAAAAAAACAACACGGGGGTGAAGCGGAAACAATATCACAAGTCCAGACGAACCGGTGGCTTGATCCGTCGTCGCGATCGTCGTAGTGCAGGTCGCAGAGTCGTCCGAGCAGGGAGCGATGTCGGCCCAGGCTCCGTACAGTGAGCGTCGAGAGAAGGCGCTGGGTGGTGTGAAGCGGACCGATCCGTCGTCCCGTCCAGTCGTCGGGTACTGCGTGGCGACGGCTCCGGCGACTCAAGCGAGCTGTACATAGGGGCGAGAGGAATGAGCAGTGGCCCTGGTGGCGTATGGGGAACAGTGGGAACCGGAGGGTGGGGGGCTGCAACAGGCTCTGGGCACACTACATTGGGGACAGGGACTGAGGGAGGAAGAGGCGTAGCAGTCTCCGAATGGACGACACCAGGGACCGTGGGGCGGAAGGACGTGGTGACCTCCGGGGCACCCGCGGGTGCCAAGTCACGGACAGAAACCGTGTCCTCCCGCCCATCAGGGTATGCTACATAAGCATATTGGGGATTAGCATGGAGCAGTTGGACCTCCTCGACCAAGGGATCTGCCTTATGGGTCCGGACATGCTTCCGAAGCAGGACGGGTCCCGGGGACATCAGCCAATCCGGGAGCGAAGTACCCGAGGAGGACTTCCTGGGAAACGCAAACATCCGCTCGTGAGGGGTCGTATTGGTCGCTGTGCACAAGAGTGACCTAATGGAATGTAATGCGTCCGGAAGGACGTCTTGCCAACGGCTGACTGGAAGGCCCCTAGACCGTAACGCTAATAGAACGGCCTTCCAGACGGTTGCGTTCTCCCGCTCTACTTGACCATTGCCCCTGGGGTTATAGCTAGTGGTGCGGCTGGAGGCAACGCCTTTGGCGAGCAGGTACTGCCTCAGCTCGTCACTCATGAAAGAGGACCCACGGTCGCTATGAATATAGGCTGGGAAGCCGAACAGGGTGAAGAGCTTGTTCAGGGTCCGAATCACTGTAGCCGTGGTCATGTCCGAGCAGGGGAAGGCAAAAGGGAAACGTGAGTATTCGTCAATGATATTCAGGAAATAAACATTGCGGTTAGAGGAGGGGAGGGGGCCTTTAAAATCAACGCTAAGGCGCTCGAACGCGCGAGTGGCCTTTACAAGGTGCGCCCTACCTGGCCGGTAGAACTGCGGTTTGCACTCAGCGCAGACCCTGCATTGCCTGGTAATCGTCCGGACTTCCTCAAGGGAGAAGGGCAGGTTACGGGACTTGACAAAATGGAAAAATCTGGTGACACCCGGGTGACAGAGGTCGTTATGGAGGGACTGTAGCTGGTCTAGTTGGGCACTGGCACATGATCCACGGGACAGGGCGTCTGGGGGCTCATTGAGCTTCCCGGGCCGGTACATGATGTCATATCTGTAGGTGGAGAGCTCAATCCTCCACCGCAAGATCTTGTCATTCTTAATCTTGCCCTTTTGCCTGGTGTTAAACAGGAAGGCAACTGACCGCTGGTCCGTAATTAAGGTGAATCGTTGGCCCGCGAGATAATGGCGCCAGTGCCGGACGGCTTCCACGATGGCCTGGGCCTCCTTCTCGACCGAGGAGTGTCGAATCTCAGGGCCTTGTAAGGTCCGGGAAAAGAAGGCCACCGGACGGCCCCTCTGGTTAAGGGTGGCAGCTAGGGCAAAGTCAGATGCATCACTTTCCACTTGGAATGGGATGGATTCGTCCACAGCGTGCATCGCGGCCTTCGCGATGTCCGCTTTGATGTCATCGAAGGCCCGACAGGCCTCCTCCGCCAGGGGAAAAGAGGTCGATTTTAGGAGCGGACGGGCTTTATCTGCGTAACGGGGAACCCACTGGGCATAATAGGAGAAGAAGCCCAGGCATCTCCTCAGTGCTTTGAGGGTAGTAGGGAGGGGAAGCTGCATAAGGGGACGCATATGGGCTGGGTCGGGGCCAAGGACACCATTTTCTATCACGTACCCAAGGATGGCGAGGCGGCGTGTCCGGAAAACACACTTCGCCTCATTGTATGTGAGGTTCAGGAGAGTGGCCGTACAAAGGAATTTTTGTAGGTTGGCATCATGGTCCTGCAGGTCATGGCCGCAGATGGTGACGTTATCCAGATACGGGAAAGTGGCCCGTAGTCCGTGCTGGTCCACCATTTGATCCATGGCCCGTTGGAAGACTGAGACCCCATTGGTGACACCAAAGGGGACTCGGAGGAACTGGTAGAGGCGGCCATCCGCCTCAAAGGCAGTGTATGGGCGATCCTCCGAGCGGATAGGGAGCTGGTGGTAAGCCGATTTCAAATCGATCGTTGAAAAAACCCTATAGTGCGCGATGCGGTTGACTATGTCCGCGATACGGGGAAGAGGATATGCATCTAGTTGGGTATACCTGTTTATGGTCTGGCTGTAGTCAATCACCATGCGGTGTTTCTCCCCCGATTTAACTACGACCACTTGCGCCCTCCAGGGGCTGGTGCTGGCCTGGATAATCCCTTCCTGGAGCAAACGTTGTACCTCGGACCGAATGAAGGCCCGGTCATCCGCACTATAGCGCCTACTCTTGGTGGCTATAGGCCTACAATCCGGGGTGAGGTTATCAAATAACGGGGGGGGGGTGATCTTGAGGGTCGAGAGACTGCAGGTGGTGCGCGAGGGGCGCTGCCGTGACGGCGCCTTGCAGACGGAGAGCGGGGGATAAGGGCCATCGTACTGCAGGATGACGCTTCTATGATGGCTGAGGAAATCTAACCCCAGCAGTACAGCTGCGCAGAGTCGCGGCAGCACAAGGAGCCGAAAACGCTCGTAGACTGTGCCCTGTACCGTCAGCGTCACCAAGCAGCACCCGAGGACCTCCACTGAGTGAGAATTCGAGGCCATGGAGATGGTCTGGCTCCAGGGTCGCACGGGAAGGGCATATTGACGCACTGTGCGAGGGTGTATAAAACTTTCCGTGCTCCCACAGTCAAACAGGCAGTTTTCTGCATAACCATTTACCTTGATCTCCATTATGGACTTGGAGAGTTGATGTGGCTGCGACTGGTCCAAGCAAATCGATGCCACTGTTGAATTAAAGAAGAATCCATCTTCGTCGCCGTCTGATGACGTCACGGATGAAGCTTCCTGCTCAGCTTGCCTTGATGCCAGTCTCAAAGATGGCGACTCCCGCACTTCCGGTGACCGCATCAAAGATGGCGATTCCCGCACTTCCGGTGACCGCATCAAAGATGGCGATTCGCGCGCAGCCGCCGCTTGCATCAAAGATGGCCGCGCCCTCGGAGCACACATGGCTCCACGAGTCTTCAGAAGCGGCTTTGCTCAGCAGACTTTAACAAAGTGGCCTAGCTTACCACATCCGGAGCAAATCGCGTCCTTTGCCGGGCAGTGACGCCGAGGGTGCTTAGGGAGGCCACAAAAGTAACATTTGGGCCCTGCTGGAGCAGCCGTCGCAGTGGAGCCGTCGGTGGAACGGGATCCAAGGTAAGACCTGAGATTATGGGAGGCTGCTTCTAACGTTTCAGCCATCGTGGCCGTTTTCCGGAGGTCTAGGTCATCTTGTTCCAGCAGACGCTGCTGGATGTATGTAGACTCAATGCCCGCAATGTAGGCGTCGCGGATCAGATCCTCCGTGTTCTGAGCTGCTGAAACAGCCTTACAGTCGCATGCTCGGGCGAGGACTCGCAGGGCGCGCAGAAATTGGGCGCACGATTCTCCTGGCTGCTATTTGCGGGTAGTTAGGAGGTGTCTGGCGTAAACCACGTTAGGGCTCTTTCGGAACTGCCCTTTTAGGAGTTCGATAGCGTCCGCGTAAGTAGCAGCGTCCTGGAAGATTCCATAGACAGTTTCGCTTACCCGGGGGCGGAGCATGTGGAGTTGAGCAGCGTCGGTGTCGATGGCCGTAGCGGTGTCGACGAATGCTTCGAAGCAGTCCAACCAATGATCAAATTTATCAGAGGCTCCAACCTCTTGAGGGTCTAATGCTAACTTGTCGGGTTTTAGAAACTGCTCCATACTAGTAACTGTTGTGAATAAAATTGATGCGCTATCAATAAGGCGAAAGACTACCGATATGCCAATATAAGTGTAGGCTTTTATTCACAACAGAATCAGGAGCAGATCCCAACAATTAACCGACCTGGACTGAACAAGGGGGAGGAGACAGCCACCTTTATACTAGGTGCTGAGGGGAGGAACCAAACTGGAAGGGGATGTGTCCAGGTACGACAAACACACACAACGGTGGTCCATATAGGACAAAGGCACAACTGAGGTCCACCACATGCACATTGATTGAATGGTAGATCTTGCAATGCCTGTACTTCTCTCTGCTGACATAGGGAGTGGGGTGCTACAGAGCCACATCTGTGCAGCTGATTTCCTGTACCGTTGGGAATTTCATTATCCTAGTCAAGCCATGTGCCCTCTGATCTTGCTTCTCCCTGCTGAGGGATGAGCATGATTCTTCTGGCATAGATGGCCTCCATCATCTCCAGGCTGTATGGATGAATGGTGTATTGGGAAGTGTCATCTGTTCCTGCCTGGAAAAATCAGAATGCATGAAATTTCAATGCCCCTATGCCCTTTACAACCACCAACAGTGCTATCCTTGATCTGGTGTGAGGCTCCAGATCCTATTGAAGAAGGTTGCACAGTGCTTCCACCCACCCTCTCCTTATTGAACTTCAGTTGGTTCAGGCACTGCTCCTGGGTGAGATGGAGGCATGAAAAGTGCTCCTGAAAAATACATGGTTGGCAGGGCCTTGCGTGAAGACCCCAAACCACCTCCTCTCTCCTCTGCTTCTGTGAGACCACATACCATCTTTTCCCCACTTCCTTTTCCCTCTCCCTGGATCTTCCCTTCTCTACAGCCTTCGCTTCATTCCCTGGTCACGGGACAGTCTGCAACAACAGTCCAGAGTCTTTGGTGACCAAATCCTGTTGCCTGTCTTGTTGTACACAGCATCTCTCCAAAACACCTCCAAACACAATCCACAGTGAACTTTGCCTCAGCAGAAAGAAGTGAATAATCATTTCACCTGCCACTTGGTGCCTGACCCTTTAGTTCGGGACGGTTTCTCATGTTATTAAATATCTGTCTAACTGAGAGTGATTACCATACATATTCAGTGAACACCTGCAGATCCAGTGAGGGACAGAAGCTTCAAATCAGCAGAAATTGCTGTTTGATATCATTCTAGGACCGAAACACAGGCTGGCAATGCATACTTGTGCCACACAGACCACAGTAGAGGTGGGCAAGAATGTGGCCGCACCATTTCAGGCCTCGGCTGTTAATCATATAGAAATTGAGTATTTAATTGTGTTTAGGTGCCAGACATTAACTGGGGATTTAGTTGTGCTCCTATATAAAAGGAAAAGTTACAAAAGAGGTTTATATAGCAACAGACTGAAATTGGGTGTGCCATAGCAAAGTGGTGCAGCGGAAGTGTGCTGAGCTGATAATTCAGAGGTTGATGCATCAAAGCCATCCTCTGCTATTTTCTGTTAACGATGATAACAAAACCACTGAAATTGGGTGTTGTTAAGGAGGTGCATGTTTATAATTTGTACCTCTGTAAATAAAAGCTTATGAAGTATGTAAAGATGAGGCTCCAGTGCTCTCTTCTGTCTTAATGGATTAGAACATTCAGAGCTTCCATAACACCAGTAGCACTTGTAATACGCACCCAAATTTTGATACCCGTATCTGCTTCAAGAGCTCCAATATTATTCAAGACATATTTTGACTGTCTACTCAATAGTTGTTACACTGCACCTGATCTCAGACAAAAAGTGAGCAGAAAGATATTCAGGCATTCTCCATGCCGAGTAATTGCACTCCCCAAGTCATTAAATTTGTTGAAAACTGTTAGAATAAATGGCATGATCAAAACAAATTAAGGCATTTCACCGGCTGTTTCAGTTTCTCTCCAAATCTGGTAACATCTGCTGACAATATTATTCCCATTTAGCAGAACATATGTCATGAAAAACAAAAAGGCTGTTGGTATCACCTAATACAAGTCATCATTTGCTGGTTTATTTAATGAAGCTGTTAAGTGGATATAAAGGAAGCAATTAATATACATATTGAAACAAATAAGAGGTCACATTTTTTCCTGTACAGTAGATAATAAATCAATCAGGTGTTTGCAATAAATTTCTCATTGAGCAAAAGCTCCAGTTCCAAAGAGAAAGGATACGTTGTCACGCTTTCATCGGATTTCAGCTGGTCATTACTGGTGGCTTTCCAGTTTTCCGATTCACCTTGCACATTTCCATATAGGTATATTCCTCCTATTGAACAGTTCAGTTCATCCGCTTCGCTTGGATTACGAGGATGGTTGGAAAACAGATCCCAAGGAAGAGGAGAAAACTATGCAACAATCTCAAAATTCTACATAGGATTCAATCCAGAAACTTAGACTAGTCTTCTGCAAAAGGTGACCTCCACAAGTTAGGCTCATTCATTAACGCATCTTTTTATCAACAATTTAACTAACTGAAGGCTTGCTTTGACAGTTTTTGAAGATAATGCTCTTTCACACCCAAAAATGTCATGTATAGAGTGACAGCATGCAAGTTTTTATTGATCGGCATAGATTCTACATACATCAGCATGGAGACTACTTACTAGCAAATAGGGGGTGGGTGGGGACGTGGGTGGAGGTGGCATCCTTCTTTGAAGTTCTCACATAAGGATTTACCTGACAATTGTCACGGACCCGGCTGACCTGCGGAGGATGCGAGAATGCCAGGCGGTGTACTCCGCCGCGTCCTCCGCCAGGATCAACTGGGCCAAGTGCTCCGGACTCCTGGTCGGTCCGTGGGAGACGGACCCCCTTCCGGAGGAGCTCAGGCCTTTCACCTGGAGCAGGACCAACCTCCTCTACCTGGGGGTCCATCTCTGCCCAGCCGAAGAATCCTGGCCGGCGAACTGGCGGGAGTTGGAGGCCAAAGTCTCCGCCCGCCTGGGTCGCTGGACAGGACTGCTCCGAGTGCTGTCCTACAGGGCGCGAGTTCTCGTCATAAACCAGTTGGTCGCCTCCATGCTGTGGTACCGGCTGGTCACTTTGACCCCTCCCCCTGGCTTTGTCACCGATATGCAGAAAGCCCTCGTGCGGTTTTTCTGGGACAACCGACTGCACTGGGTCGCTGCCGAGGTGCTGCATCTCCCGATTGAGGAGGGCGGACAAGGTCTGGTGTGCCTCCGCACGCAGCTAGCGACCTTCCGCCTCCAGACCCTGCAGCGATACCTTTACGTCGAGCCTCCTCCACGATGGCGTGCGATGGCGACGTATTTTTTTCGCCACTTGCACGGCCTCAATTACGACGTGCAGCTCCTGCACATCAACCTGGGGTGTATTCCCACCTCTCTGCGGGAGTTGCCCGTCTTTTACCAGGACCTCCTCACGGTCTGGAACACGGTCGCCTCGCGACGCAGCTCTCCCCCGTCAGGAGTAGTGGCTCTCGTGCAAGAGCCGCTGCTCAGGAATCCGCACCTCCAGCCTTACGACTTCAGGTGGCTGGCGGAGAGGAGGGCCGTGGACGCCGGGGTGACCAGGATCGGGGACGTGCTGGATGGCGGAGGAGCGGGCTGGATGAGCCCCGACGTGCTGGCTGAGCGCGCGGGGGTGACCGTCCGGCGCGCGGCCAAAGCCATCCAAGACCTTAGGATGGTCGTGCTCGGCCCCGAGTGCGCACGCGGTCTAGAGGCGGCGCAGGCGTGCGGTGGGATCCCGCCCGAGCGTTCCCCTGCTCGGACGGAATTTCACATTGGCCCGAAGCCTAGACCTCCCCCCCCGGGTCAGGTGCCCCACTGCGTGTGCCGCCTCGCGGAAATGCCCTCCGTGCCCTTTTCCACCGCGCGGAGGCGTTTCCTGTACGGGCTGCTGCTGCACACTTTTCACTACCGCGTCCTCGCCCGTCGCCCGGATACACCTTGGTGGGTCTTGTTGCCACCGGGCGGCGGAGGTCCCCAGTGGAGGTCCCTCGACGGAGGGATCTCCCCCAATTATCTCGGGGACCTGGGGTGGAGGGTGCTGCACGCAGCAGTGCCGTGCAACCGTAGGTTTTTCCGGTACACGGGCTCCCGAGACTGCCCTTTCTGTGGCCTCGTGGAGTCCGTGGACCATGTCTACGTTCTGTGTTTTAGGCTGCACACCCTTTTTGGTTTCCTCAAACACCTTTTACTGGTGTTTTGTTTGCACTTCAGTCCCACGCTCCTGATCTACGGGCACCTGGTGCGGAGAGGGGCGGGTCGGGATGCCGACCTCCTCGTGAACCTGCTCCTGGGCCTGGCGAGACGCGCCATCAATAGGTCCAGGCAGCGGGCGATCGACGGGGCCGTCCATCCCGACTGTCTGCCCCTCTACCGCGGCTACATTCGCGGCCAGGTGTCTCTGGAGAGGGAGCATGCGGTGTCCACGGGCACGGTTGACGCCTTCCGCGACCGCTGGGCGCCGCAGGGGCTGGGGTGTATTATCGACCCCGATAATCACCTTTTGGTTTGACGTTTTAAGTTTCCTTTCGACTTTGATTTTGGTTCGGGTTGTTCCCCCCTTCCTTTTGGGGAGCCGCCCCTTTTACTTTGTCCCTAAGTTAATTTGAGTTCGTTTATTACGTTGGTACCCGAAAGAGCTACCTGACAATTGTCCAGAGGCACTAACGTCCCCTGGACAATTGCGTTGGACTGGGAAACATCCGATAAACCAAGTTAAATCACTAATTTTGGATGGTTCTTCCAGTTTTAGACTCATAGTTACTCTGAAGTAACTAGAAGGAGAAAAAGCACTTCTAACTTCAGAGTTACTATTTTAAACACCCAGACCAAGCCCTATACCTCCCACACTCCCAACCCCCCCAGGAGAATTCCTCACCACCCCCAACTAAGCACTTCCACCCTCCATGAAATTCCCCATCCACCCTGCCCAACCTCCTTCGCCCTGACCAAGCCCACCGACCCGACCTACCCAATCCAGCCCTATGCTCCCACCTGCCCCTATATTCCAAAATCCGGATATCAGCATCCCCACCTGGATCCCTCTTGCCAATGTCCAAATCCCACTCCCAACGCTGATGTTCAAACTCCCCACTCCAACATTACATTCGCTTACCCTAGAAACATACCTTCTCCTTTTCAATGGGACTTTTAAACTTACCTGCTTTCCAGCAGCTAATGCTGTAAAAAGGGGGCATTTCTTCCTTCGCTCCACTCCTTTAACACGTCATTGCTGGAGCCAGGGTCGTGCTTCACTTCATCAGTCTCACCCAGCCTGAGTCAGGAAGGTCGGGTGAGACAGGCACTTTCCATTTTAAGAGCAGGTAAGATGCCACAGAGTGACAATTGACGACTGATTGTCACTCTGAGGAAGTTACAGGCCATTGATAATGACCACTTAATATGTTTTAATGATGTTGGTTATGGAATAAGTATTGGCCAGGACATTAGATTTGGAGAAGCCCCATTTCTTCTTGAAAATAGTGCACATTGCCTCTACTACCTGTATTTGAGAGTTTGAAAAGCCTCCAATTATCTTACCCCAGTTGTTTCCGTGTTTCGTTTGGGTATTTGATCTATTAACCTTTCTATTCAAACATGAGTGTGAAGCCACTCATCCTTGTGCCCTTGATGACCAGTTAAACTGGCAACTGATCGCAAATAGAAATCAGCTAATTGGGTCAGTTTCCAAGAATTTGAGTATTTTGCTGAAAATTCATTGAGTGAAGCAAGCTAGGGGAAAAGAATCAGGAAAATGGAGTCTCCCAGATGAGAGCTGTCACAGTACAAACATCAGACCGTGGAAATGAGACTCAAATAATAGTGATTATTAAAGCAACAAAAAACTAACACAGACACAGTGCAATACCTGCATATACTGCAGCAGTTCCATTAGTAGGAGAGACGAGGACCCGAGGGCACAGACTCAGAGATAAGGCACGACCCTTTAGAACTGAGAGGAGGAGGAATTTCTTCAGCCAGTGGGTGGTCAATCTATGGAATTCATTGCCACAAAAGGTTGTAGAGACCAGGTCATTGAGTGCATTTAAGACAAGAGATAAATAGGTTCTTGATTGGTAAGGAGATGAAGGGTTACGGAGAAAAAGTGGAAGAATGGGGTTGAAAAAATTATCAGCCATGATTGAATGGTGGAACAGACTCGATGGGCCAACTGGCCTAATTCTGCTCCTATATCTTATAGTCTTAAACATTCACCAAATTCTTTACACAGCATGTTAAAATGTGCAAATGCATCGTTCATAATTTTCCTTTAACCACAAGCCATCACTTTGCATTGTTTAAGAATTTAGATTTTACTTCAGCCATGTTTACATTACACTGTCCAATTTTCCAAGGTCTAGCGTAACGTCTTGGTTGTTTTGGGTGTCTGAGTTCCATTCGTGGCTGCATGCCAGGTTGTCAAGGCCGTCAGCACCAGTGAACTCACACTGTCGAGAGAGATAAAGAACAGCAACAAGTGCCCTTATTTTAATATAAGGCTGAGAGAAGAAGAGAAATTAGCGTCAAGAAGCAAACTGGTCTTTGCCAATTCATTAAAATGTGATCATTATAAATCCAGGACATGTGTCTGTTTAAAGTGGCTGACACCCGAACATGAGATGACGTGACACAATGGATTTCCTTGATTTGAATCAGGTTTTGTGAGATGAAGTACATACATTAAAAAATTGTTTTTGATACCAAAACCAGACAATTTTCGTGGGTTAACAGAAGGTTATGGAAGTTTAAGCAAAGTAGAAGCAGTTCTTTTGAACTAGGAAAGGGTTTAACAAAAGCTGGAGGGTTAAAAAAATTGATTTGACTCAGGTGAGAATTTGAAGCACATCATCCTATATTATAATAGTTTAAACTTGAGAATGAAAAAACAAGAGTTATTATGTAACATTAGTCAAAAATATATGTGTCAGGCTGTTTGAGTGAGGAAAGACAGTTTTTGTCATTTTTTCAAAAACTTCCAAGGTGGCAAAGACAGGATCCAGAACTGAGACACCAGTTCAGCTTGCACTGAGTTAAAACACAAGCTAGCGCAGACTGGAACATCATTGCTACTTTAAATGCCTGCTTTCACTCATTAAAGAGGCTGCATAGGATTTTGGTGGCAAGTGATTGACCTAATGTGCTCTCTGAACAGCGACCAGCTGAATAAAAGTAAACATGCCATTCCTGAGGATTTCAAGCACTAAGACAAAAGGGGCAAAATTCAATTGGTCCCAAAAATAGGTGTGGGGATTGCCACGTATGATTCACTCGCGCTCATTGCTTCCAAAGCATGCTAATTTTCATGATTGCTGTGTGCAGTTGAGTGGTTGCATGCCTCAGTGGGGGACGGGCAAGTCTTTGTGAAGCTGGCACCACCTAAAGCTCGTCTTCTCCTCCTAAAGGACGGATGCTAGAACAGTTTGGAAGAGTGAATTAGGGTGCAACAGAGGAGGGAGTCTGCTCCAAGATTCTCTGATGTGACATTGGTAGAGATGTTGGAGAAGACATGATGTGAAGGAGCCTGGTTTTGGACTGTACTACCGCAGCATGGACTGGCTGAGTCAGAGACAAAAGGAAAGGCACTGGCAAAGTGGCAGTCATGGGAGCACATGTGTTGCCATCTTGAAAGTTGACAGCAGATTCGTGATCCAGGTTGTCAATGGCAGGGCAGTGTCTCAGGAATCCTCGCAATCAGATAGCTGAACTGCAGTTAGAGCCTGCATGCTCCTTTGAGTACTGAGATCTGTACCTAGAATGGCAGCAGTCTCAGCTTTGACACCAGTAGGCAGGAATCTCGTGGCCTTCGTCTGAGCTTCCACTTCAGTGCTGAAGACATTGGGAGGTATCCGACTGTGTTGCAGTGAAGGCTGAGACAGCAGCCAGCAGACTCTTCATTCTGAGTCAGTCTCACATGTAGGTGCCTACCACTTCCATGGTGGGAAGAATAGGCTCCAAGCTCTGCACAATGATCTCTGCCACAGTAAGCCAGCATTTTCCAGTCATCATAACATGTCCACCTCAAGGAGATCCCTGCAGCAGAATTTTCCTTGCCCTCTGGTACGTTCAAACTGACCTATCTATCCCTCTGGCAATGTTGCAGTGCCCTGTGATTCACTATGAACTGATTCTGACTCTACACCAGTCTCCAACATTTGCACACTGCCAATATCTGAGCTCAGTAAGAAGTCTCACAACACCAGGTTAAAGTCCAACAGGTTTATTTGGTAGCAAATACCATAAGCTTTCGGAGCACAGCTCCTTCGTCAGGAGCTGTGCTCTGAAAGCTTATGGTATTTGCTACCAAATAAACCTGTTGGACTTTAACCTGGTGTTGTGAGACTTCTTACCGTGCTTACCCCAGTCCAACGCCGGCATCTCCACATCATGAATATCTGAGCTGCCAGTTCCAAGTGTGAGGTCAAGTGACAGTGCCTCCTCTTCACTTTGACGGCTTGCTCTTCATCTTCCCACTGGATCTTTGGAAGCTGAGCAAAAATCAGTTCCTCACTATCTGAAAGTACAAAAGCACAGAGGTAGAGTCGAGGCAACTTGGTTAAAAGTAGATGTTCCACAGTTTCTCCACCTGCAGTGTCCATCTCATAGTATCTTCCAGGATGAGGGTGAGGTGTGAATGGAAGAAATGCACAAGACAGAAAATTAACCATCAACTTCAATGGTGGAGAGAAAGAGGAAATGCGGTGAAGTGAGTAATGGACATGGGGCTGCCAGGAAGAAAGAGAAGAAGGATGCCTAGGACCAAATGGAAAGATGCAGTGGCGAGAGATTTAAATGCAGCAGTATTGGAAGAGAAATGGGTGACTGACGGGAGCAGATAGAGTAGGGTGATCAACCAGCATAATGACCTGAAGCAGAATGAGATAAGTCAAGAGAAGGTGAAGAAGGCAGCCAAGTAACATGGTTAGTTCCAAACTCTACCCGACCCCCCTGTGTTGTGTCGAGGCCCCTGGCAACTTACTATACTCCTTATACACTTGACTGTGTGTCCAAATTGCCCTCCAACTCGATTTTCAAGTTTGCTGATGAAACCACCATAGTGGGTTGGATCTCAAACAGTGATGAGACAGAGTACAGGAAAGAGATAGAGAATCTGGTGAACTGGTGCGACGACAATAATCTTTCCCTCAATTTCAGCAAAGTGAAGAAGATAGTCATCGACTTCAGGAAGTGTAGTGGAGGACTTGCCCTGTCTACATCAACTGGGATGAAGTGGAAATGGTCGAGAGCTTCAAGTGTTTGGTGTCCAGATCACCAACAACCTGGCCTGGTCCCTCCACGCTGACGCTATAGTTATGAAAGCCCACCAACGCCTCTACTTTCTCAGGAGGCTATGAAAATTTGACATGCCCACTACCACTCTCACCAACCTTTACAGATGCATCATAAAAAGCATTATTTCTGGTTGTATGACAGCTTGGTATGGCTCCTGCTCTGTCCAAGTCCGCAAAAAACTACAACGGGTCGTGAACGAAGCCCAGTCCATCAAGCAAACCAGCTTCCCATCCAGTGACTCTGTCTACACTTCCTGCTGCCTCAGAAAAACAGTCAGCATAATCAAGGACCCCACGCACCCCAGACATACTGTCTTCCACCTTCTTCCGTTGGGAAAAAGATACAAAGTCTGAGGTCATGTACCAACCGACTCAAGAACAGCTTCTTCCCTGCTGCCATCAGATTTTTGAAAGGACCTATCTCACATTAAGTTAATCATTCTCCATACCCTAGCAATGACTACATTCTGCATCCTCTCTTTTCCTTCTCTATGTGCTCCGAAGTATGATCAGCACTCCAAAAGCTTGTGATATCAAATAAACCTGTTGGACTTTAACCTGGTGTTGTGAGACTTCTTACTGTGTCCACCCCAGTCCAACACCAGCATCTCCACGCCATCGCTATGTACAGTGTGCTTTGTCTGTATAGCGCGCAAGAAACAATACTTTTCGCTGTATACTAATACATGTGACAATAATAAATCAAATCAAATCAAAATCAGTGCAGCACAGTATCCACTCAGGACCAAACCTAAATTATGGAAATTAGGTAGTGAGGTGGATGCTCCAATTTTATGTGCTGCCTACCTCGTTTGGAATTGGAATAGGCAGGTTGCACATCGTGATGCCAGCGTCCATGACAGTATACTATACAATTTCTAGCCATTGGATTTTGCAGAAGTTAAAGCTGTATGAAGCTCTGTCAACACTTGGTCCACATATAAGGATGCCTTCATTCTCCTCCAGCCCTTGTGATGCTGCTTTTGCTGGTTGATGCTCACACAGTTTGTTTTCAATCTTGTTGTCCAGTTAAACTTTAGGAACTTAGATAATCAGTTTCCTTTAATGTTTAATGATAAGATCCAAATTTTGATAGGGTTTTTAGTTTTTCAGTAATCTGGGCACACAGCAAGCAAGAGGGTGAGCAAATTAAATTACACACCAGACAAATCCATCAAGAGACAGCTAATATGGATCACACTGAATGTAGATTCATGCAGAAATGTCCATTGCAAAGTAGATTCTTTGTGTCTGTTTTAATTAATAAAGGACTACTTTTTTACATCTTACACAGAGAAGACTAATAAACTACATCACTAAGCTCAAAAACTATTTTGTTTCCTGAGAAGTACAGCATTCAAAATAGCTTTAGCCACTGCACACGTTTGAATTTGCAGTTTTTCTGACCTCCCTGAACCACTTCAGAAAAATGTCAGTCAAGCCACTGATTACTAATGAGCAACAGGATTTTACACCTCAGTGCTCCCTACTCCCTATGGTGTTTAAAGAAAATCAGTGAAGCAACTCCTTAAGTATTTGGCATGCATCACCAAAAATAATCAGAACCTTTTCATGACCACCTCAGCTTAAACAGCCTTCGTCAACCATCAAGTGATCTCTGTACCAATGTTCATGTAGTCAACCATTCATTGTGAAAGTAATTGTTTTAGGTTCTGATTGGCAACTTACCAGAAAGGTTGAATTTCAGAAAGTGCTGATATAAGGTTGGATATTTTTATATTCTTTTTAGTTGCCTAGATGAATGTAGATCCAACAACACTCAAGAAGCTTGACATCATCTGGCAGAAAGCAGCCCACTTGATTGACACAGCATCCATCACCTTCAACTTTCACTCTCTTCATCACCAACGCACAATGGCAACAGTGTGTCCCACCTTGCAAATCCATGCCCTCTACCACCAAAAAGGACAATGGCAGCAGGTGCACGGGAACACCACAACCAGCAAGATCCTCTCCAAGTCATCCATCATCCTGGAACTATATCGCTATTCCTTCACTGTCACTGGGTCAAAAACCTGGAACTACCTTCCTAACACCACTCTGGGTGTTTCTATAACACATGGACTACAGCGGTTCAAGAAAGCTATACACAATCACCTTCCCAAGGCCAACTAGGGATGGGCAATAGCCAGCAGCGCCCACATCCCATGAACAAATAATTTTTAGAAAGTTATTATTTTAGCCAGGAAGAAGCCCTATGTAATTCTGAATGTGATTACTGCTGGTGGGGATTAGTGGGCTGCTGAGCTACCAGAATTAGTTCACTATCATTTGAAAAGTCCACAAAGGAATTCAAGCAATTAATTAGTCCGCTCAACTCATTTGTGAAATGGTTCAAAAGTATTCCGTTATTTGAACTGACTGACAACTGGCTGCATTTTTTGTTCACTTTCTCTCTGGTACACAAGTCTCTAAAATGATGTGGATGCATATTGGGATTCATGCTGTGGCCCAGATTTGGTGATCAGTGGTGATTCAATGGCAATCGCTGCTGCCCTCAAAGAAATTTACTCACAAATTTCTGATGGCATGAATTTCCCTTTCCTGATTCTCATTTGAACTTGGCGCCAAGTCATTGGGAACTCCAGGCATCCAGGAACAGTGATGTCATCAAGTAGGGTTAGCAATGTTAGTTTTTTGGGGGGTTATTTAACCCCAAATTCATTTACTCAATGTTAATCTGTTTCTTCGACTCTTTAAACATCTAGGCAAAAGGGGAAAAAAGTGATGTAACTCAGAAAATGTTTATTAAGCAACAAAAATTAAGTAACAAAACCAGGCTGCAAATTCACTCAGTTTTTGCTCCCCGATTCAGCATGTGGCAGTTCCCTGGTCTCCTGCTTTCAGCTGATTAGCAGTCTTCAGTTCCAAATTCAATATGTCCCTCTCATTATAGCTTTTTCTGCTTTTTAAGTAAATTTTATGACTTTCTTCGAAGATAGCAGGGATAGTTTTGATGTCTGCTTATTTGAGATGTGAGAGCATGTGATGTCTAGTAACACCAGATTAATTGGTCCAAATGTCTAATTGATGTGTAAGTATCAATGTGTTAGGTACTGTAGAATTCACATTAAGGTAGGTGCTTATCAAGGTGTTTTGGTTGTGATAACTGCTTTGCCATTGAATGTTTCTGCTG